>NC_048581.1:12254865-12272365 GCF_013265735.2 Oncorhynchus mykiss | reverse complement strand
CTGCAAGGGGACATGTTCTGGTAGAGACATTCTGGTTGAAACTAAGAGGAGCAAGACTGTAACTCGAGGTAGATACAGTATAGAAGACAAGGGAGATGTATTCTATGTGACCATCAAGAACCTGATGAAGTCAGACTCTGGTACCTACTGGTGTGGAGTGGAGAGATATGGCCTAGAGACATACCAAGAGGTGCATCTCACAGTTACAGATGGTAAGATAACACTCCATATGAATTGTTATCTAGTAATTCACTTCCTGACTTAGTTCCTGACATGAAGTTGTTTCAGTATTGGTGTTTATCTGTACTTTCTATTGACTCACAGCTCCTCCCACTTCTACAACCTCAACTGTCATCTCCCGACGCCATGTCTCCACAACTCTTCCAAACCTCTCTACAACATCCCCAAACACCTCCTCAACCCTCCCAAACCACGTCAGTGGTCGCCTATCAAGAGCTGGTATGATGAATCTCTCATCTTCGACATTAACTAATAAGTTGTGATATGAAATGCTGTAATGCTGGATGAAAATCAGTGTTGATCCTTCAGAGAGAGCAGGTGTGATGGACCTGTCGCTTCTATCATTCTATCACCTTCAGACAACTATAATATGCTGCTACGTATATAATGTTATCAGGCTATCACATAATATAGACAGAATCAACTATATCTGGTCATGCATTGGACAAATCTCATTCACTCACTCACTCACTCACTCACTCACTCACTCACTCACTCACTCACTCACTCACTCACTCACTCACTCACTCACTCACTCACTCACTCACTCACTCAATCACTCACTCACTCACTCACTCACTCACTCACTCACTCACTCACTCACTCACTCAATCACTCACTCAATCACTCACTCACTCACTCACTCACTCACTCACTCACTCACTCACTCAGACACTCCCGGAGCAGGACAGAGTCCGAGTGCTGGTAAGTTTGTTTTCTACTAATAGCCATGTTGTCATGCTGATGATATAGAGGCCAACAGGAAGTCATATCACTCTTGAGGTTGCTATGGTTACTCTGATCACTATCTAACAATATGTCTGTCTGTCTGTCTGTCTGTCTGTCTGTCTGTCTGTCTGTCTGTGTTCCTATCAGTTACCCCAGTGGTCATCATGGTGTGTGTGAGTCTGACCGTGTTGGTGGTGGGACTCATCCTGCTACTGATCTACAAATGGAGGAGAAACAGGAAATCATCAAGTGAGTAACTCTCAGATGTATGTATGTTTGTTGTTTTGTGTAAAATGACTTCTAATCCCCACAAATATGTATCAAAGTATCGGTATACACCTTATCAGAGGGCCATCTCAGAAGTAGTGGAGTATACTAACTTCTTAATACCCACTGATACGTATCAACGTAGTGGAGTGGAGGTATACACCTTATCAGAGGGCGATCTAAGAAGCTCTCAACATTTCAACAACATGTCGTTAGCTATTAAACAACATAATAACTCCAAATCATTCAGGAACAAACCAGCCATGTAGTTTAAGAAGAAACTAAAATGAATGATTTAGACTATATTAAGCTATTATTACTTCAAGGCTGCAGCCTTGTGAAGCATTTGTGACACACTGTAGGCAGCAGGAGCACTCAGCATTTCAACAACAACTTGTTGTATTCAACCAATATAGACTTTAAATTGAACATTTAGGCTCTATAATATGAAATAAAACCACTTTTTTAAACTTAGAATTAAATACAATTAAAACAAAATATTAATTATTCCAGTGTCTTTTAATTCATTTTTAGAAACACCATAATAGTACAATGCCATCATATACAGCCTAGTTTGTAAGTTAGTTTAGCCTAGCAGACAGTATTTTTTTCCCGTGGCCTAATCACAGTCAACACACATCTGTTTTGTAGATCTAATATCAATATAATGGACTGAAATTAAATATTAGAAAATTATATTTTGCACCTGATGATATGGGGCTGCTGTGTTAAAAAAACCCTGTTATGGTTCACTGAAAACATCCGGTGAAATTGCAGAGCGCGAAATTTATTTTTTATTTTTATTTTTTAACTTCCATACATTCACAAGTGCAATACACCAAATTAAAGCTTAACTTCTTGTTAATCTAGCAACCGTGTCAGATTTCAAAAAGGCTTTACGGTGAAAGCAAACCATGCAATTATCTGAGGACATCAAACAAACACATGACAATCACATTTCAACCTGCCAGGTGCGACACAAAACTCAGAAATAACGATATAATTCATGCCTTACCTTTGAAGATCTTCTTCTGTTGGCATTCCAATATGTCCCATGAACATCACAAATGGTCCTTTTGTTCGATTAATTCCGTCGTTATATATACAAAATGTCCATTTTTTGGCGCGTTTGATTCAGAAAAACACCGGTTCCAACTCGCCCAGCATGACTACAAAATATCTAATAAGTTACCTGTAAACGCTGTCCAAACATTTCAAACAACTTTCCTAATCCAACTTTAGGTATTTTAAAACGTAAATAATCGATAACATTTTAGACGGGATAAACTGTGTTCAATAAAGGATAAAAACAACGTGAAGCGCGTGACCTGGAGCTCACATCAAAACAGTATAGTCCACTCGGCTGGACCCTCGTTCTGAATAGCCGTACTTCTTCATTTCTCTAAAGGAAAACATAAACCAATTTCTAAAGACTGTTGACTTCTAGTGGAAGCAATACGAACTGCAACCAAGTGCCACAGAAATCACCTCAAAAAATATTTTCCCTGGATGGTTTGTCCTCGGCGTTTCACCTGCCAAATAAGTTTTGTTATACTCACAGACATTATTTTAACAGTTTTAGAAACTTTTTTTATCCAAAACGACCAATTATATGCATATCCTAGCTTCTGGGCCTTAGTAGCAGGCAGTTTAGTTATGGCACGCTTTTCATCTGGACGTGAAAATACTGCCTCCTATCCCAAACAGGATTTATTAAAAAACAAATGGCTTTTTCTTGAATCTATTGATGGTCAGATACTTCAGTTGTAACTGGTTCTGTTGAACATGATTGTAACAGGTGATAGACAACTTTATCACTGTTACAACCCTAGACTGTTCTCTTATTTAACCTGGTTGAAATCAAAAGTCATTTGTTGTCTTTCCATCAATTACACAGGCTGTCAGTGACCTATTTCTTGGTCGACTCACATCAACATTATCCAACTTGCTATCCAGCACTATCTAGTTTTGTTTTGTTTCACAGAATGGGTAGAGTACAGTTTATTAGCCTACAGTATATTATGCAGTACCAGTACTGTCACTAAACCCCTTTTAACACTAATACAAGGGGCAGAGTGCAATTTACTAGACTACAGTATATTATGCAGTACTGTCATTAAACCCCTTTTCACCCTGCTGGATCTGATTGATAATTTTCACAATTTCACTGTCAGTTCAGTTCCAGGCTTCAGTTGAATGACTAACCAGGCCAGCCCAGTCCAGCTTGGCTCTGTAGTGGGAAAAGAGGTACTGTAGGAACTCAGAACACAAGAACACAATGGTGGTTTACACACTGCAGAACTAAGCTGACACTGAACCAAGTCCAGATGAGTTGGCCTGGATACTCATGCTGGAAATGTTACTGTATCTAATATCTAGGCCAGCAGAGTAAAACATGGGTTTACCTGGCTGATCATTTTAGGTCATTTAGAGAACATGTCATTGTTTCTCATAGAGGTTTTCTTTCTTTAGCCTGAAAGTTTGGGACATTTTGAGAGAGTGCACACACTGCTCCAGGAACTACTACACTACTACTCTACTACACCACTACACTACTACACCACTACTACACCATTACACCACTACACCACTACACCACTACTACACCATTACACCATTACACCACTACACCACTACACCACTACTACACCATTACACCACTACACTACTACACTACTACACTACTACACTACACAATGACACAACTACACTACTACACTACTACACTACTACACCACTACACTACTACACTACTACACTACTGCACCACTACACTACTACACTACTACACTACTACACCACTACACTACTACACCACTACACTACTACACCACTACACAGCTACACTACTACACTACTACACTACTACACTACACAATGACACAACTACACTACTACACTACTACACTACTACACCACTACACAGCTACACTACTACACTACTACACTACTACACTACACAATGACACAACTACACTACTACACTACTACACTACTACACCACTACACTACTACACTACTACACTACTGCACCACTACACTACTACACTACTACACCACTACACTACTACACCACTACACTACTACACCACTACACAGCTACACTACTACACTACTACACTACTACACTACTACACTACTACACTACACAATGACACAACTACACTACTACACTACTACACTACTACACCACTACACTACTACACTACTGCACCACTACACTACTACACTACTACACTACTACACCACTACACTACTACACTACTACACTACTACACCACTACACTACTACACTACTACACTACTACACCACTACACTACTACACTACTACACTACTACACAACTACACTACTACACTACTACACTACTGCACCACTACTCTACTACACCACTACACTACTACACCACTACACAGCTACACCACTACACCACTACACCACTACACTACTACACCACTACACTACTACACCACTACACCACTACACCACTACACAGCTACACCACTACACCACTACACTACTACACTACTACACAACTACACTACTACACCACTACACCACTACACAGCTACACCACTACACAGCTACACCACTACACCACTACACCACTACACTACTACACAACTACACTACTACACCACTACACTACTACACCACTACACCACTACTACACCATTACACCACTACACTACTACACTACTACTCTACTACACCACTACACTACTACACTACTACTACACTACACTACTACACTACTACACCACTACTACACTACTACACTACTACAGCACTACACTACTACACCACTACTACACTACTACAGCACTACACTACTACACCACTACTACACTACTACACTACTACAGCACTACACTACTACACCACTACTACACTACTACACCACTACACCGGTACACTACTACACTACTACACTACTACACCACTACTACACTACTACACTACTACAGCACTACACTACTACACCACTACTACACTACTACACTACTACAGCACTACACTACTACACCACTACTACACTACTACACTACTACACCACTACACTACTGCACCACTACACTACTACACTACTACACCACTACTACACTACACAATGACACAACTACACTACTACACTACTACACTACTACACTACTACACTACTACACTACACAATGACACTACTGCACTACTACACTACTATACTACTACACTACTACACTACTACACTACACAATGACACAACTACACTACTACACCACTACACTACTACACTACTACACTACTACCACACGACAAAACGACACAACTACACTACTACACTACACAACGACACAACTACACTACTACACTACAACACTACTACACTACTACACTACTACAGCACTACACTACTACACCACTACACCGGTACACTACTACACTACTACACCACTACACTACTACTACACTACTACACTACTACACTACTACACCACTACACTACTAAATTACTACTACACTACACAAAGACACAACTACACTACTACACTACAACACTACTACAGCACTACACTACTACACCACTACACCTCTACTACACTACGACACCACTGCACGTGCACACACACATGATTTATATGTTGTGTGTTCCACAGGGCCAGTCACCAATCCAGACACAACAACCCAAGACCCCACCTACCAAACCCTCAACACAACAACCCAAGACCCCACCTACCAAACCCTCAACACAGCAACCCAAGACCCCACCTACCAAACCCTCAACACAACAACCCAAGACCCCAGCTACCAAACCCTCAACACAACAACCCAAGACCCCACCTACCAAACCCTCAACACAGCAACCCAAGACTCCACCTACCAAACCCTCAACACAACAACCCAAGACTCCACCTACCAAACCCTCAACACAACAACCCAAGACTCCACCTACCAAACCCTCAACACAACAACCCAAGACTCCACCTACCAAACCCTCAACACAACAACCCAAGACTCCACCTCCCAAACCCTCAACACAACAGACCCAAACTGAAATGGTGACACCATTACATTGACACAGAGACAGGAGAGTGTTAGTAAAATGTTATTCTTTGTAACCATTTCTACTTTTGGAAATCAATTCTGCACCATCCTTTCTCAATCACTGTAAACACATGGATCAATGTAATAAAATATATTGATGTGTACTTTGTCACCCTGTACGTAGAGAGCCTTTTAATGTCTCTATTTGGTTTGGTCAAGGTGTGATTTGGGAAGGGCATTCTAGGTTTCGTTTTCTATGATTTTGGGTTTCTATATTTTGGCCGGGTATGGTTCTCAACCAGGGACAGCTGTCTATCGTTGTCTCTGATTGGGAACCATATTTAGGTAGCCCTTTTCCCCTCCTTTCTGTGTGGGAAGTTGTCTTTGTTTGTTGGCACTATAGCCTTAAGCTTCACGGTTGTTTTTGTATTGTTTATTGTTTTTGTCGGCGTCATCCTAAATAAACAGGAATATGTACGCTCACCACGCTGCACCTTGGTCCAGTTCTTTCAACAGCCGTGACACACTTAAACTATATTGTCATCATCTCAACAATGTGTTCCTCCTCTGCTGAAACAAACAATTGTTTAATTCAATTCCATTTTAATACAGACAATGAATCGCAATTCAATTTATCCTTGATGACCATCATTTTCCATGTGGACTTTTCAATCCATGAATGGAATGTCACTTCACTTCCTGAATTGACCGAGTTGAAACATGTAGTTTATTAGACTGTAACCTCGTCCCCCAGGATCAATAGAGAGACGACTGGTGGTGGAGATTCTAGTAGATTTATTCATCAGTACTGATAACATTCTGTAGGGGGCGATGTGGAGGTCGTTCTGTTGGTTTACTGAGATCTCAGTAGCTTGTCTGTTAAGTGATGACGTCATTCATTAAGGGGGAGTTGGGTTGTAGAGGAGGGATGTTTCTTCTGTTCAGAAACTCATCTGTTGAGTTTATAACTTACAAAGACTGTATTTGGATCAATTAAATGTCAGAAAAAAGTTATAAAATATATTGATGTATACTTTAACTATATTGTCATCATCTCAACATTGTGTTCCTCCTCTGCTGAAACAAACATGGCAACTTTAGAACAGAGAAGTTGACAGTTTTAACACTTAGTCACCACAGATAGCTGAGATCTGTGGTGGTTTAGAAGTCTAACCTCCGGCCGGTTTGAACCAGTTTCATTCTGCAGCAAATATAGACCTGTCACTACAGAGAAATAATCAGGATGTGTAGGCTAATGCCCACCACATATGTTTCCCATGCCAATAAAGCCCTTAGAGAGAGAGAGAGAGAGAGAGAGACAGACAGACAGACAGACAGACAGACAGACAGACAGACAGACTCACTCTGCTTTTGCAATGTATGTTTCCCAAGCCAATAAAAACTTTGAATTTAATTTGATTTAAAGACAGAGAGAGAGAGAGATAAAGAGAGAGATAAAGAGAAAGAGAGAGACAGAGGAGAGGGGTGGGGTGTCAGATGAGGGAGGAGCTTTCAATTAAGGAAGAGAGAGCGTTTCAGAAACACCCTGCTGTCAAGTGTGTAGCTGACAGAGACTCTGTTGTGGAACTGGGCTAGCAGGTAGTATAGTAAAATAACTTTAACAGTATAGTAACTGTGATAGTAAAGTAACTTTAACAGTATAGTAACTGTGGTGGTAAAGTAACTTTAACAGTATAGTAACTGTGGTAGTAAAGTAACTTTACCAGTATAGTAACTGAGGAGTTACTGTCCAGAATGAAGATACTCCATGTTGTCTCCTGCTTTCTCCTCTCAGGTGAGTTCTGTCTGTCTGTCTGTCTGGATCATATAGTACATATGGAATAAGATATGTTTTTGTTTATAAGGAACCAGAATGTTTTACAGTTCTGAGTTTTTTTTCCACATGTGCCTTATGATAGGGTTAGGGTTAGGGTTAGCACTGAACTTAAAATGTTTGATACGTTGGTCTTTTACATGGGTTTGAGCAGGGTTAAAGCCAGGTTTGAGCAGGGTTAAACTCAGGTTTGAGCAGGGTTAAAGTCAGGTTTGAGCAGGGTTAAACTCAGGTTTGAGCAGGGTTAAAGTCAGGTCAGGTTTTGATACGTTGGTCTTTTACATGGGTTTGAGCAGGGTTAAAGCCAGGTTTGAGCAGGGTTAAACTCAGGTTTGAGCAGGGTTAAAGTCAGGTTTGAGCAGGGTTAAACTCAGGTTTGAGCAGGGTTAAACTCAGGTTTGAGCAGGGTTAAACTCAGGTTTGAGCAGGGTTAAACTCAGGTTTGAGCAGGGTTAAAGTCAGGTTTGAGCAGGGTTAAACTCAGGTTTGAGCAGGGTTAAAGTCAGGTTTGAGCAGGGTTAAAGTCAGGTTTGAGTAGGGTTAAAATCAGGTTTGAGCAGGGTTAAAGTCAGGTTTGAGCAGGGTTAAAGTCAAGTTTGAGCAGGGTTAAAGTCAGGTTTGAGCAGGGTTAAACTCAGGTTTGAGCAGGGTTAAACTCAGGTTTGAGCAGGGTTAAAGTTACATTTGAGCAGGGTTAGATTTGTTAGAGTTAAAGAGTTAAAGTTAGATTTGAGCAGGGTTAAAGTTAGATTTGAGCAGAGTTAAAGTTAGATTTGAGCAGGGTTAATGTTAGATTTGAGCAGGGTTAATGTTAAATTTGAGCAGGATTAAAGTTAGATTTGAGCAGGATTAAAGTTAGATTTGAGCAGGGTTAAAGTTATATTTGAGCAGGGTTAATGTTAGATTTGAGCAGGGTTAATGTTAGATTTGAGCAGGGTTAAAGTATATCTCACAGGCCATCAGTTGTGATTGTACTGTGTGTTTCTGTTTGACAGCTCTGTGTGTTGTGGAGTCAGCTGGCATTAATGTGAAGGATGTGGTGGGAGGACAAGTCGTGTTCGGCTGCTCATTCACTTTGACAGGGAACAACAACAAATACTTCTGCAAGGGGACATGTTCTGGTAGAGACATTCTGGTTGAAACTAAGAGGAGCAAGACTGTATCTCAAGGTAGATACAGTATAGAAGACAACAGAGATGGAGTCTTCTATGTGACCATCAAGAACCTGATGAAGTCAGACTCAGGGACCTACTGGTGTGGAGTGGAACGAACTATAAAGGACACATTCCAAGAGGTGAATCTCACAGTTACAGATGGTAAGATAACACTCCAGATGAATTGTTATCTAGTAATTCACTTCCTGACTTATTTCCTGACATGAAGTTGTTTCAGTATTGGTGTTTATCTGTACTTTCTATTGACTCACAGCTCCTCCCACTTCTAAAACCTCAACTGTCACCTCCCGACGCCATGTCTCCACAACTCTTCCAAACCTCTCTACAGCATCCCCAAACACCTCCTCAACCCTCCCAAACCACGTCAGTGGTCGTCTATCAAGAGATGGTATGATGAATCTCTCATCTTAGACATTACAATTAATATGTTGTGATATGAAATGCTGTAATGCTGGATGAAAATCAGTGTTGATCCTTCAGAGAGAACAGGTATGATGGACCTGTCGCTTCTATCATTCTATCACCTTCAGACAACTATAATATGCTGCTACGTATATAATGTTATCAGGCTATCACATAATATAGACAGAATCAACTATATCTGGTCATGCATTGGACAAATCTCACTCACTCACTCACTCACTCACTCACTCACTCACTCACTCAGACACTCACTCAGACACTCACTCAGACACTCACTCACTCACTCACTCACTCACTCACTCACTCACTCACTCAGATACACTCACTCACTCACTCACTCACTCACTCACTCACTCACTCACTCACTCACTCACTCAGACACTCACTCAGACACTCACTCAGACACTCACTCAGACACTCACTCACTCACTCACTCACTCACTCACTCAGACACTCACTCACTCACTCACTCACTCACTCACTCACTCAGACACTCCCGGAGCAGGACAGAGTCCGAGTGCTGGTAAGGTTGTTTTCTACTAATGGCCATGTTGTCATGCTGATGATATAGAGGCCAACAGGAAGTAATGTCACCCTTGAGGTTGCTATGGTTACTCTGATCACTATCTAACAATATGTCTGTCTGTCTATATTTAAATCTATCTGTCTGTCTGTCTGTGTTCCTATCAGTTACTCCAGTGGTCATCATGGTGTGTGTGAGTCTGACTGTGTTGGTGGTGGGACTCATTCTGCTACTGATCTACAAATGGAGGAGAAACAGGAAATCATCAAGTGAGTAACTCTCAGATGTATGTATGTTTGTTGTTTTGTGTAAAATGAATTCTAATCCCCACAAATATGTATCAAAGTATCGGTATACACCTTATCAGAGGGCGATCTCAGAAGTAGTGGAGTATACTAACTTCTTAATACCCACTGATACGTATCAACGTAGTGGAGTGGAGGTATACACCTTATCAGAGGGCCATCTCAGAAGTAGTGGAGTATACTAACTTCTTAATACCCACTGATACGTATCAACGTAGTGGAGTGGAGGTATACACCTTATCAGAGGGCGATCTAAGAAGCTCTCAACATTTCAACAACCTGTCGTTAGCTATTAAACAACATAATAACTCCAAATCATTCAGGAACAAACCAGCCATGTAGTTTAAGAAGAAATTAAAAATATTATATTAAGCTATTATTACTTCAAGGCTGTAGCCTTGTGAAGCATTTGTGACACACTGTAGGCAGCAGGAGCACTCAGCATTTCAACAACATCTTGTTGTATTCAACCAATATAGACTTTAAATTGAACCTTTAGGCTGTATAATATGAAATAAAACCACTTTTTAAACTTAGAATTAAATACAATTAAAACAAAATATTAATTATTCCAGTGTCTTTTAATTCATTTTTAGAAACACCATAATAGTACAATGCCATCATATACAGCCTAGTTTGTAAGTTAGTTGAGCCTAGCAGACAGTATTATTTTCCCGTGGCCTCATCACAGTCAACACACATCTGTTTTGTAGATCTAATATCAATATAATGGACTGAAAAATTTAATATTAGAAAATAAAATTTTGCACCTGAGATATGGGGCTGCTGTGTTAAAAAACCTGTTATGGCTAGGTTCACCGAAAACATTGCAGAAATTGCATTGGTGAAATTGCAGAGCGCGAAATTTATTTTTTATTTTTATTTTTTAACTTCCATACATTCACAAGTGCAATACACCAAATTAAAGCTTAACTTCTTGTTAATCTAGCAACCGTGTCAGATTTCAAAAAGGCTTTGCGGTGAAAGCAAACCATGCAATTATCTGAGGACATCAAACAAACACATGACAATCACATTTCAACCTGCCAGGTGCGACACAAAACTCAGAAATAACGATATAATTCATGCCTTACCTTTGAAGATCTTCTTCTGTTGGCACTCCAATATGTCCCATGAACATCACAAATGGTCCTTTTGTTCGATTAATTCCGTCGTTATATATACAAAATGTCAATTTTTTGGCGCGTTTGATTCAGAAAAACACCGGTTCCAACTCGCCCAGCATGACTACAAAATATCTAATAAGTTACCTGTAAACGCTGTCCAAACATTTCAAACAACTTTCCTAATCCAACTTTAGGTATTTTAAAACGTAAATAATCGATAACATTTTAGACGGGATAAACTGTGTTCAATAAAGGATAAAAACAACGTGAAGCGCGTGACCTGGAGCTCACATCAAAACAGTATAGTCCACTCGGCTGGACCCTCGTTCTGAATAGCCGTACTTCTTCATTTCTCTAAAGGAAAACATAAACCAATTTCTAAAGACTGTTGACTTCTAGTGGAAGCAATACGAACTGCAACCAAGTGCCACAGAAATCACCTCAAAAAATATTTTCCCTGGATGGTTTGTCCTCGGCGTTTCACCTGCCAAATAAGTTTTGTTATACTCACAGACATTATTTTAACAGTTTTAGAAACTTTTTTTATCCAAAACGACCAATTATATGCATATCCTAGCTTCTGGGCCTTAGTAGCAGGCAGTTTAGTTATGGCACGCTTTTCATCTGGACGTGAAAATACTGCCTCCTATCCCAAACAGGATTTATTAAAAAACAAATGGCTTTTTCTTGAATCTATTGATGGTCAGATACTTCAGTTGTAACTGGTTCTGTTGAACATGATTGTAACAGGTGATAGACAACTTTATCACTGTTACAACCCTAGACTGTTCTCTTATTTAACCTGGTTGAAATCAAAAGTCATTTGTTGTCTTTCCATCAATTACACAGGCTGTCAGTGACCTATTTCTTGGTCGACTCACATCAACATTATCCAACTTGCTATCCAGCACTTTCTAGTTTTGTTTTGTTTCACAGAATGGGTAGAGTACAGTTTATTAGCCTACAGTATATTATGCAGTACCAGTACTGTCACTAAACCCCTTTTAACACTAATACAAGGGGTAGAGTGCAATTTACTAGACTACAGTATATTATGCAGTACTGTCATTAAACCCCTTTTCACCCTGCTGGATCTGATTGATCATTTTCACATTTTCACTGTCAGTTCAGTTCCAGGCTTCAGTTGAATGACTAACCAGGCCAGCCCAGTCCAGCTTGGCTCTGTAGTGGGAAAAGAGGTACTGTAGGAACTCGGAACACAAGAACACAATGGTGGTTTACACACTGCAGAACTAAGCTGACACTCAGCCAAGTCCAGATGAGTTGGCCTGGATACTCATGCTGGAAATGTTACTGTATCTAATATCTAGGCCAGCAGAGTAAAACATGGGTTTACCTGGCTGATCATTTTAGGTCATTTAGAGAACATGTCATTGTTTCTCATGGAGGTTTTCTTTCTTTAGCCTGAAAGTTTGGGACATTTTGGGAGAGTTCACACACTGCTCCAGGAACTACTACACTACTACTCTACTACACCACTACTCTACTACACCACTACACCACTACTACACCATTACACCACTACACTACTACACTACTACACTACACAATGACACAACTACACTACTACACCACTACACTACTACACTACTACTCTACTACACCACTACACCACTACACTACTACACTACTACACTACTACACTACTACACCACTACACCACTACTACACCATTACACCACTACACTACTACACTACTACACTACTACTCTACTACACCACTACACTACTACACCACTACACTACTACACTACTACTCTACTACACCACTACTACACCATTACACCACTACACTACTACACTACTACACTACTACTCTACTACACCACTACACCACTACACTACTACACTACTACACCACTACACCACTACTACACCATTACACCACTACACTACTACACTACTACACTACTACTCTACTACACCACTACACCACTACACTACTACACTACTACACTACTACTCTACTACACCACTACACCACTACTACACCATTACACCACTACACTGCTACACCACTACTACACTACTACTCTACTACACCACTACACCACTACACTACTACACTACTACACTACTACTCTACTACACCACTACACCACTACTACACCATTACACCACTACACTGCTACACCACTACTACACTACTACTCTACTACACCACTACACCACTACACTGCTACACCACTACTACACTACTACTCTACTACACCACTACTCTACTACACCACTACACCACTACTACACTACTACTCTACTACACTACTACTCTACTACACTACTACTCTACTACACCACTACACAGCTACACTACTACTACACTACACAATGACACAACTACACTACTACACTACTACACTACTACACTACTACACTACTACACTACACAATGACACTACTGCACTACTACACTACTATACTACTACACTACTACACTACTACACTACACAATGACACAACTACACTACTACACCACTACACTACTACACTACTACACTACTACCACACGACACAACGACACAACTACACTACTACACTACACAACGACACAACTACACTACTACACTACAACACTACTACACTACTACACTACTACAGCACTACACTACTACACCACTACACCGGTACACTACTACACTACTACACCACTACACTACTACACTACTACACTACTACACTACTACACTACTACACTACTACACCACTACACTACTACACTACTACTACACTACACAAAGACACAACTACACTACTACACTACAACACTACTACAGCACTACACTACTACACCACTACACCTCTACTACACTACGACACCACTGCACGTGCACACACACATGATTTATATGTTGTGTGTTCCACAGGGCCAGTCACCAATCCAGACACAACAACCCAAGACCCCAGCTACCAAACCCTCAACACAACAACCCAAGACCCCACCTACCAAACCCTCAACACAGCAACCCAAGACTCCACCTACCAAACCCTCAACACAACAACCCAAGACTCCACCTACCAAACCCTCAACACAACAACCCAAGACTCCACCTACCAAACCCTCAACACAACAACCCAAGACTCCACCTACCAAACCCTCAACACAACAACCCAAGACTCCACCTCCCAAACCCTCAACACAACAGACCCAAACTGAAATGGTGACACCATTACATTGACACAGAGACAGGAGAGTGTTAGTAAAATGTTATTCTTTGTAACCATTTCTACTTTTGGAAATCAATTCTGCACCATCCTTTCTCAATCACTGTAAACACATGGATCAATGTAATAAAATATATTGATGTGTACTTTGTCACCCTGTACGTAGAGAGCCTTTTAATGTCTCTATTTGGTTTGGTCAAGGTGTGATTTGGGAAGGGCATTCTAGGTTTCGTTTTCTATGATTTTGGGTTTCTATATTTTGACCAGGTGTGGTTCTCAACCAGGGACCTTCGTCTATCGTTGTCTCTGATTGGGAACCATACGTAGGTAGCCCTTTTCCCTCCTTTCTGTGTGGGAAGTTGTCTTTGTTTGTTGGCACTATAGCCTTAAGCTTCACGGTTGTTTTTGTATTGTTTATTGTTTTTGTCGGCGTCATCCTAAATAAACAGGAATATGTACGCTCACCACGCTGCACCTTGGTCCAGTTCTTTCAACAGCCGTGACACACTTAAACTATATTGTCATCATCTCAACAATGTGTCCCTCCTCTGCTGAAACAAACAATTGTTTAATTCAATTCCATTTCAACACAGACAATGAATTGCAATTCAATTTATCCTTGATGACCATCATTTTCCATGTGGACTTTTCAATCCATGAATGGAATGTCACTTCACTTCCTGAATTGACCGAGTTGAAACATGTCGTTTATTAGACTGTAACCTCGTCCCCCAGGATCAATAGAGAGACGACTGGTGGTGGAGATTATAGTAGATTTATTCATCAGTACTGATAACATTCTGTAGGGGGCGAAGTGGAGGTCGTTCTGTTGGTTTACTGAGATCTCAGTAGCTTGTCTGTTAAGTGATGACGTCATTCATTAAGGGGGAGTTGGGTTGTAGAGGAGGGATGTTTCTTCTGTTCAGAAACTCATCTGTTGAGTTTATAACTTACAAAGACTGTATTTGGATCAATTAAATGTCAGAAAAAAGTTATAAAATATATTGATGTATACTTTAACTATATTGTCATCATCTCAACATTGTGTTCCTCCTCTGCTGAAACAAACATGGTAACTTCAGAACAGAGAAGTTGACAGTTTCAACACTTCAGTCACCACAGATAGCTGAGTTCTCTGGTGGTTTAGAAGTCTAACCTCAGGCCGGTTTGAACCAGTTTCACTCTGCAGCACATATAGTATAGACCTGGAGACACTGAGGTCACTACAGAGAAATTATCAGGATGTGTAAGATACCCACCCCCTACACCACCATTACTATACTCAACATGCAGAGAGAAAGAAAGAGAGACTGTTAATTTGATTGTTTATTTAACTTTTGTTTATTATCTACTTCACTTGCTTGGGCAATGTTAACATATGTTTCCTATGCCAATAAAGCCCTTAAATTGGAGAGAGAGAGAGAGAGAGAGAGAGAGAGAGAGAGAGAGAGAGAGAGAGAGAGAGAGAGAGAGAGATAATCAGTCATAGAGCCCATTGCCCTTTATGGTTGTGAGGTCTGCGATCCGCTCACCAACCAAGACTTCACAAAATGGGACAAACACCAAATTGAGACTCTGCACGCAGAATTCTGCAAAAATATCCTCCGTGTACAATGTAGGACACCAAATAATGCATGCAGAGCAGAATTAGGCCGATACCCACTAATTATCAAAATCCAGAAAAGAGCCGTTAAATTCTACAACCACCTAAAAGGAAGTGATTCACAAACCTTCCATAACAAAGCCATCACCTACAGAGAGATGAACCTGGAGAAGAGTCCCCTAAGCAAGCTGGTCCTGGGGCTCTGTTCACAAACACAAACACACCCTAAAGAGCCCCAGGACCAACAACACAATTAGACCCAACCAAATCATGAGAAAACAAAAAGATAATTACTTGACACATTGGAAAGAATTAACAAAAAAACAGAGCAAACTAGAATGCTATTTGGCCCTAAACAGAGAGTACACAGCGGCAGAATACCTGACCACTGTGACTGACCCAAAATTAAGGAAAGCTTTGACTATGTACAGACTCAGTGAGCATAGCCTTGCTATTGAGAAAGGCCGCCGTAGGCAGACATGGCTCACAAGAGAAGACAGGCTATGTGCTCACTGCCCACAAAATGAGGTGGAAACTGAGCTGCACTTCCTAACCTCCTGCCCAATGTATGACCATATTAGAGAGACATATTTCCCTCAGATTACACAGATCCACAAAGAATTCGAAAACAAATCCAAATTTGAAAAACTCCCATATCTACTGGGTGAAATTCCACAGTGTGCCATCACAGCAGCAAGATTTGTGACCTGTTGCCACGAGAAAAGGGCAACCAGTGAAGAACACACACCATTGTAAATACAACCCATATTTATGCTTATTTATTTTATCTTGTGTCCTTTAACCATTTGTACATTGTTAAAACACTGTATATATATATATAATATGACATTTGTAATGTCTTTACTGTTTTGAAACCTCTGTATGTGTAATGTTTACTGTTAATTTTTGTTGTTTTTCACTTCATATATTCACTTTGTATGTTGTCTACCTCACTTGCTTTGGCAATGTTAACACATGTTTCCCATGCCAATAAAGCCCTTGAATTGAATTGAATTGAATTGAGAGAGAGAGAGAGACAGACAGACAGACAGACAGACAGACAGACAGA
>NC_048581.1:12214865-12249865 GCF_013265735.2 Oncorhynchus mykiss | reverse complement strand
AGGGCGATCAAGCGAACAACCTGTCGTTAGCTATTAAACAACATAATAACTCCAAATCATTCAGGAACAAACCAGCCATGTAGTTTAAGAAGAAATTAAAATTATTATATTAAGCTATTATTACTTCAAGGCTGTAGCCTTGTGAAGCATTTGTGACACACTGTAGGCAGCAGGAGCACTCAGCATTTCAACAACAACTTGTTGTATTCAACCAATATAGACTTTAAATTGAACATTTAGGCTCTATAATATGAAATAAAACCACTTTTTTAAACTTAGAATTAAATACAATTAAAACAAAATATTAATTATTCCAGTGTCTTTTAATTCATTTTTAGAAACACCATAATAGTACAATGCCATCATATACAGCCTAGTTTGTAAGTTAGTTTAGCCTAGCAGACAGTATTTTTTTCCCGTGGCCTAATCACAGTCAACACACATCTGTTTTGTAGATCTAATATCAATATAATGGACTGAAATTAAATATTAGAAAATTATATTTTGCACCTGATGATATGGGGCTGCTGTGTTAAAAAAACCCTGTTATGGTTCACTGAAAACATCCGGTGAAATTGCAGAGCGCGAAATTTATTTTTTATTTTTATTTTTTAACTTCCATACATTCACAAGTGCAATACACCAAATTAAAGCTTAACTTCTTGTTAATCTAGCAACCGTGTCAGATTTCAAAAAGGCTTTACGGTGAAAGCAAACCATGCAATTATCTGAGGACATCAAACAAACACATGACAATCACATTTCAACCTGCCAGGTGCGACACAAAACTCAGAAATAACGATATAATTCATGCCTTACCTTTGAAGATCTTCTTCTGTTGGCATTCCAATATGTCCCATGAACATCACAAATGGTCCTTTTGTTCGATTAATTCCGTCGTTATATATACAAAATGTCCATTTTTTGGCGCGTTTGATTCAGAAAAACACCGGTTCCAACTCGCCCAGCATGACTACAAAATATCTAATAAGTTACCTGTAAACGCTGTCCAAACATTTCAAACAACTTTCCTAATCCAACTTTAGGTATTTTAAAACGTAAATAATCGATAACATTTTAGACGGGATAAACTGTGTTCAATAAAGGATAAAAACAACGTGAAGCGCGTGACCTGGAGCTCACATCAAAACAGTATAGTCCACTCGGCTGGACCCTCGTTCTGAATAGCCGTACTTCTTCATTTCTCTAAAGGAAAACATAAACCAATTTCTAAAGACTGTTGACTTCTAGTGGAAGCAATACGAACTGCAACCAAGTGCCACAGAAATCACCTCAAAAAATATTTTCCCTGGATGGTTTGTCCTCGGCGTTTCACCTGCCAAATAAGTTTTGTTATACTCACAGACATTATTTTAACAGTTTTAGAAACTTTTTTATCCAAAACGACCAATTATATGCATATCCTAGCTTCTGGGCCTTAGTAGCAGGCAGTTTAGTTATGGCACGCTTTTCATCTGGACGTGAAAATACTGCCTCCTATCCCAAACAGGATTTATTAAAAAACAAATGGCTTTTTCTTGAATCTATTGATGGTCAGATACTTCAGTTGTAACTGGTTCTGTTGAACATGATTGTAACAGGTGATAGACAACTTTATCACTGTTACAACCCTAGACTGTTCTCTTATTTAACCTTGTTGAAATCAAAAGTCATTTGTTGTCTTTCCATCAATTACACAGGCTGTCAGTGACCTATTTCTTGGTCGACTCACATCAACATTATCCAACTTGCTATCCAGCACTATCTAGTTTTGTTTTGTTTCACAGAATGGGTAGAGTACAGTTTATTAGCCTACAGTATATTATGCAGTACCAGTACTGTCACTAAACCCCTTTTAACACTAATACAAGGGGTAGAGTGCAATTTACTAGACTACAGTATATTATGCAGTACTGTCACTAAACCCCTTTTAACACTAATACAAGGGGTAGAGTACAGTTTATTAGACTACAGTATATTATGCAGTACCAGTACTGTCACTAAACCCCTTTTAACACTAATACAAGGGGTAGAGTGCAATTTACTAGACTACAGTATATTATGCAGTACTGTCATTAAACCCCTTTTCACCCTGCTGGATCTGATTGATCATTTTCACATTTTCACTGTCAGTTCAGTTCCAGGCTTCAGTTGAATGACTAACCAGGCCAGCCCAGTCCAGCTTGGCTCTGTAGTGGGAAAAGAGGTACTGTAGGAACTCGGAACACAAGAACACAATGGTGGTTTACACACTGCAGAACTAAGCTGACACTCAGCCAAGTCCAGATGAGTTGGCCTGGATACTCATGCTGGAAATGTTACTGTATCTAATATCTAGGCCAGCAGAGTAAAACATGGGTTTACCTGGCTGATCATTTTAGGTCATTTAGAGAACATGTCATTGTTTCTCATGGAGGTTTTCTTTCTTTAGCCTGAAAGTTTGGGACACTTTGGGAGAGTTCACACACTGCTCCAGGAACTACTACACTACTACTCTACTACACCACTACTCTACTACACCACTACTACACCATTACACCACTACACCACTACACCACTACTCTACTACACCACTACTACACCATTACACCACTACACCACTACACCACTACACTACTACACTACTACACTACTACACCACTACACTACTACTCTACTACACCACTACTCTACTACACCACTACTACACCATTACACCACTACACCACTACACCACTACACTACTACACTACTACACTACTACACCACTACACTACTACTCTACTACACTACTACACCACTACACTACTACACCACTACACTACTACACCACTACTACACCATTACACCACTACTCTACTACACCACTACACTACTACACCACTACACTACTACACCACTACACTACTACACCACTACTACACCATTACACCACTACTCTACTACACCACTACACCACTACACCACTACACTACTACTCTACTACACCACTACACTACTACACTACACCACTACACCACTACACCACTACACTACTACACCACTACACCACTACACTACTACACCACTACTACACCATTACACCACTACTCTACTACACCACTACACCACTACACTACTACACTACTACACTACTACACTACTACACTACTACACTACTACACTACTACACCACTACACCACTACACTACTACACCACTACTACACTACTACACCACTACTCTACTACACCACTACACCACTACTCTACTACACTACTACTCTACTACACTACTACACCACTACACCACTACACCACTACACTACTACTCTACTACACCACTACACTACTACACCACTACACCACTACTCTACTACACTACTACACCACTACACTACTACGCTACTACACCATTACACCACTACACCACTACACCACTACACTACTACGCTACTACACCACTACACCACTACACCACTACACTACTACTCTACTACACCACTACTACACCATTACACCACTACACCACTACACCACTACACTACTACTCTACTACACCACTACTACACCACTACACCACTACACCACTACACTACTACTCTACTACACCACTACTACACCACTACACCACTACACCACTACACCACTACACCACTACACTACTACACTACTACACCACTACACTACTACTCTACTACACCACTACTCTACTACACCACTACTACACCATTACACCACTACACCACTACACCACTACACTACTACACTACTACACTACTACACCACTACACTACTACTCTACTACACTACTACACCACTACACTACTACACCACTACACTACTACACCACTACTACACCATTACACCACTACTCTACTACACCACTACACTACTACACCACTACACTACTACACCACTACACTACTACACCACTACTACACCATTACACCACTACTCTACTACACCACTACACCACTACACCACTACACTACTACTCTACTACACCACTACACTACTACTCTACTACACCACTACACTACTACTCTACTACACCACTACACTACTACTCTACTACACCACTACACCACTACACCACTACACCACTACACTACTACACCACTACACCACTACACTACTACGCTACTACACTACTACACTACTACACCACTACACCACTACACTACTACGCTACTACACTACTACACTACTACACCACTACACCACTACACCACTACACCACTACACCACTACACTACTACTCTACTACACCACTACACTACTACTCTACTACACCACTACACTACTACTCTACTACACTACTACACCACTACACCACTACACTACTACTCTACTACACCACTACACCACTACACTACTACACTACTACACCACTACACCATTACACCACTACTCTACTACACCACTACACCATTACACCACTACTCTACTACACCACTACACCACTACACTACTACTCTACTACACCACTACTACACCACTACACCACTACAACACTACACCACTACACTACTACACTACTACACCACTACACCACTACTCTACTACACCACTACTACACCACTACACCACTACACCACTACACCACTACACCACTACACTACTACACTACTACACCACTACACCACTACACCACTACACCACTACACTACTACTCTACTACACCACTACTACACCACTACACCACTACACCACTACACCACTACACCACTACACTACTACACTACTACACCACTACACCACTACTCTACTACACCACTACACCACTACACTACTACTCTACTACACCACTACTACACCACTACACCACTACACCACTACACCACTACACCACTACACTACTACACTACTACACCACTACACCACTACACTACTACTCTACTACACCACTACTACACCACTACACCACTACACCACTACACCACTACACCACTACACTACTACACTACTACACCACTACTCTACTACACTACTACTCTACTACACCACTACTACACCACTACTCTACTACACTACTACTCTACTACACCATTACACCACTAGTCTACTACACTACTACACCACTACACTACTACACCACTACACTACTACACCACTACACTACTACACCACTACACTACTACACCACTACACTACTACTCTACTACACCACTACTACACCACTACACCACTACACCACTACACCACTACACCACTACACTACTACACTACTACACCACTACTCTACTACACTACTACTCTACTACACCACTACTACACCACTACACCACTACACCACTACACCACTACACCACTACACTACTACACTACTACACCACTACTCTACTACACTACTACTCTACTACACCACTACACTACTACACCACTACACTACTACACCACTACACTACTACTCTACTACACCACTACTACACCACTACACTACTACACCACTACACCACTACACCACTACACTACTACACTACTACACCACTACTCTACTACACTACTACTCTACTACACCACTACTACACCACTACTCTACTACACTACTACTCTACTACACCATTACACCACTACTCTACTACACTACTACACCACTACACTACTACACCACTACACTACTACACCACTACACTACTACACCACTACACTACTACTCTACTACACCACTACTACACCACTACACCACTACTCTACTACACCACTACTCTACTACACCACTACTCTACTACACTACTACTCTACTACACTACTACACCACTACACCACTACACCACTACACCACTACACCACTACACCACTACACCACTACTCTACTACACCACTACTCTACTACACTACTACTCTACTACACTACTACACCACTACACCACTACACCACTACACCACTACTCTACTACTCTACTACACCACTACACCACTACACCACTACTCTACTACTCTACTACTCTACTACACCACTACACCACTACACCACTACTCTACTACACCACTACTCTACTACACCACTACACTACTACACCACTACACCACTACACTACTACACCACTACACCACTACACTACTACGCTACTACACCACTACACCACTACACCACTACACTACTACTCTACTACACTACTACTCTACTACACCACTACTACACCATTACACCACTACTCTACTACACCACTACACCACTACACTACTACTCTACTACACCACTACTACACCACTACACCACTACACCACTACACCACTACACCACTACTCTACTACACCACTACTCTACTACACTACTACACCACTACTCTACTACACTACTACTCTACTACACCACTACTCTACTACACTACTACTCTACTACACTACTACACCACTACACCACTACACCACTACACTACTACTCTACTACACCACTACTCTACTACACTACTACACCACTACTCTACTACACTACTACTCTACTACACCACTACTCTACTACACTACTACTCTACTACACCACTACACCACTACTCTACTACACCACTACTCTACTACACTACTACTCTACTACACCACTACTCTACTACACTACTACTCTACTACACTACTACACCACTACACCACTACACCACTACACCACTACACCACTACTCTACTACACTACTACTCTACTACACTACTACACTACTACACCACTACACCACTACACTACTACTCTACTACACCACTACACTACTACACCACTACACCACTACACTACTACACCACTACACCACTACACTACTACGCTACTACACCACTACACCACTACACCACTACACTACTACTCTACTACACCACCACTACACCACTACACTACTACTCTACTACACCACTACTACACCACTACACCACTACACCACTACACCACTACACCACTACACTACTACTCTACTACACCACCACTACACCACTACACTACTACACTACTACTCTACTACACCACTACTACACCACTACACCACTACACCACTACACCACTACACCACTACACCACTACACTACTACACCAATACACTACTACTCTACTACACCACTACTACACCATTACACCACTACTCTACTACACCACTACACATCTACACTACTACTCTACTACACCACTACACCACTACACTACTACTCTACTACACCACTACTACACCACTACACCACTACACCACTACACCACTACACCACTACACCACTACTCTACTACACCACTACTCTACTACACTACTACTCTACTACACTACTACACCACTACTACACTACTACACTACTACACCAATACACTACTACACTACTACACTACTACACCACTACACCACTACACCACTACTACACCATTACACCACTACACTACTACACTACTACACTACTACACTACTACACCAATACACTACTACACTACTACACTACTACACCACTACACCACTACACTACTACACTACTACACAACTACACTACTACTACACTACACAACGACACCACTACACCACTACACTACTACACTACTACACTACTACACTACACCACTACACCACTACACTACTACACCACTACACTACTACACTACTACACTACTTCTACACTACACAACGACACAACTACACTACTACACTACTACTACACTATACAAAGACACAACTACACTACTACACAACTACACAACTACACTACTACACTACAACACTACTACACTACTACACTACTACAGCACTACACTACTACACCACTACACCTCTACTACACTACGACACCACTGCACGTGCACACACACATGATTTATATGTTGTGTGTTCCACAGGGCCAGTCACCAATCCAGACACAACAACCCAAGACCCCACCTACCAAACCCTCAACACAGCAACTCAAGACTCCACCTACCAAACCCTCAACACAACAACCCAAGACTCCACCTACCAAACCCTCAACACAACAACCCAAGACCCCACCTACCAAACCCTCAACACAACAACCCAAGACTCCACCTACCAAACCCTCAACACAACAACCCAAGACTCCACCTCCCAAACCCTCAACACAACAGACCCAAACTGAAATGGTGACACCATTACATTGACACAGAGACAGGAGAGTGTTAGTAAAATGTTATTCTTTGTAACCATTTCTACTTTTGGAAATCAATTCTGCACCATCCTTTCTCAATCACTGTAAACACATGGATCAATGTAATAAAATATATTGATGTGTACTTTGTCACCCTGTACGTAGAGAGCCTTTTAATGTCTCTATTTGGTTTGGTCAAGGTGTGATTTGGGAAGGGCATTCTAGGTTTCGTTTTCTATGATTTGGGGTTTCTATATTTTATTCTATATCAGGTGTGGTTCTCAACCAGGGACAGCTGTCTATCGTTGTCTCTGATTGGGAACCATACTTAGGTAGCCCTTTTCCCTCCTTTTTGTGTGGGAAGTTGTCTTTGTTTGTTGGCACTATAGCCTTAAACTTCACGGTTGTTTTTGTATTGTTTATTGTTTTTGTCAGCGTCATCCTAAATAAACAGGAATATGTACGCTCACCACGCTGCACCTTGGTCCAGTTCTTTCAACAGCCGTGACACACTTAAACTATATTGTCATCATCTCAACAATGTGTTCCTCCTCTGCTGAAACAAACAATTGTTTAATTCAATTCCATTTTAATACAGACAATGAATCGCAATTCAATTTATCCTTGATGACCATCATTTTCCATGTGGACTTTTCAATCCATGAATGGAATGTCACTTCACTTCCTGAATTGACCGAGTTGAAACATGTAGTTTATTAGACTGTAACCTCGTCCCCCAGGATCAATAGAGAGACGACTGGTGGTGGAGATTATAGTAGATTTATTCATCAGTACTGATAACATTCTGTAGGGGGCGATGTGGACGTCGTTCTGTTGGTTTACTGAGATCTCAGTAGCTTGTCTGTTAAGTGATGACGTCATTCATTAAGGGGGAGTTGGGTTGTAGAGGAGGGATGTTTCTTCTGTTCAGAAACTCATCTGTTGAGTTTATAACTTACAAAGACTGTATTTGGATCAATTAAATGTCAGAAAAAAGTTATAAAATATATTGATGTATACTTTATATTGTCATCATCTCAACATTGTGTTCCTCCTCTGCTGAAATAACCATGGTAACTTCAGAACAGAGAAGTTGACAGTTTCAACACTTAGTCACCACAGATAGCTGAGATCTCTGGTGGTTTAGAAGTCTAACCTCCGGCCGGTTTGAACCAGTTTCATTCTGCAGCAAATATAGACCTGTCACTACAGAGAAATAATCAGGATGTGTAGGCTAATGCCCACCACATATGTTTCCCATGCCAATAAAGCCCTTAGAGAGAGAGAGAGAGAGAGAGAGAGAGAGACAGACAGACAGACAGACAGACTCTCTGCTTTTGCAATGTAAGCATGTTTCCCAAGCCAATAAACCCTTTGAATTTAATTTAATTTAAAGACAGAGAGAGAGAGATAAAGAGAGAGATAAAGAGAAAGAGAGAGACAGAGGAGAGGGGTGGGGTTTCAGATGAGGGAGGAGCTTTCAATTAAGGAAGACAGAGCGTTTCAGAAACACCCTGCTGTCAAGTGTGTAGCTGACAGAGACTCTGTTGTGGAACTGGGCTAGCAGGTAGTATAGTAAAATAACTGTAACAGTATAGTTACTGTGATAGTAAAGTAACTTTAACAGTATAGTAACTGTGGTAGTAAAGTAACTTTAACAGTATAGTAACTTTAACAGTATAGTAACTTTAACAGTATAGTAACTGTGATAGTAAAGTAACTTTAACAGTATAGTAACTGTTAGTAAAGTAACTTTAACAGTATAGTAACTGCGATGGTAAAGTAACTTTAACAGTATAGTAACTGTGGTAGTAAATTAACTTTAACAGTATAGTAACTGTGGGTAAAGTAACTTTAACAGTATAGTAACTGTGGTAGTAAAGTAACTTTAACAGTATAGTAACTGAGGAGTAACTGTCCAGAATGAAGATACTCCATGTTGTCTCCTGCTGTCTCCTCTCAGGTGAGTTCTGTCTGTCTGTCTGTCTGTCTGTCTGTCTGTCTGTCTGTCTGTCTGTCTGTCTGTATGATATAGTACAGAAGGAATAAGATATGTATTTGTCTATAAGGAGCCAGATCGTTTGTTTTTCACATGTACCTCATGATAATGAACTGAACTTAGAATGTTTGACACTACTGTTACTTCCTGTTCATCATATATGCATTGTCACTTTAACCATATCTACATGTACATACTACCTCAATCAGCCCGACTAACCGGTGTCTGTATGTATTCAGCATTTCACTGTAAGTTCTACACCTGTTGTATTCGGCGCATGTGACATATAGACTATGATTTGACATGTTGGTCTTTTACCTGTGTTTATCCAGGGTTAATATAAGATTTATCCAGGGTTAAAATAAGATTTATCCAGGGTTAAAGTAAGATTTATCCAGGGTTAAAGTAAGATTTATCCAGGGTTAAAGTAAGATTTATCCAGGGTTAAAGTAAGATTTATCCAGGGTTAAAGTTAGATTTATCCAGAGTTAAAATAAGATTTATCCAGGGTTAAAGTAAGATCTATCCAGGGTTAAAGTAAGATTTATCCAGGGTTAAAATAAGATTTATCCAGGGTTAAAGTAGGATTTATCCAGGGTTAAAATAAGATTTATCCAGGGTTAAAGTTAGATTTATCCAGGGTTAAAGTAAGATTTATCCAGGGTTAAAATAAGATTTATCCAGGGTTAAAGTAAGATTTATCCAGGGTTAAAGTAAGATTTATCCAGGGTTAAAGTAAGATTTATCCAGGGTTAAAGTTAGATTTATCCAGGGTTAAAGTAAGATTTATCCAGGGTTAAAATAAGATTTAGCCAGGGTTAAAGTAAGATTTATCCAGGGTTAAAGTAAGATTTATCCAGGGTTAAAGTAAGATTTATCCAGGGTTAAAGTAGGATTTATCCAGGGTTAAAATAAGATTTATCCAGGGTTAAAGTTAGATTTATCCAGGGTTAAAGTAAGATGTATCCAGGGTTAAAATAAGATTTATCCAGGGTTAAAGTAAGATTTATCCAGGGTTAAAGTAAGATTTATCCAGGGTTAAAGTAAGATTTATCCAGGGTTAAAGTTAGATTTATCCAGGGTTAAAGTAAGATTTATCCAGGGTTAAAATAAGATTTATCCAGGGTTAAAGTAAGATTTATCCAGGTTTAAAATAAGATTTATCCAGGGTTAAAGTAAGATTTATCCAGGGTTAAAGTAAGATTTATCCAGGGTTAAAGTAAGATTTATCCAGGGTTAAAGTAAGATTTATCCAGGGTTAAAGTAAGATTTATCCAGGGTTAAAATAAGATTTATCCAGGGTTAAAGTAAGATTTATCCAGGGTTAAAGTAAGATTTCTCCAGGGTTAAAATAAGATTTATCCAGGGTTAAAATAAGATTTATCCAGAGTTAAAGTAAGATTTATCCAGGGTTAAAGTAAGATTTATCCAGGGTTAAAATAAGATTTATCCAGGGTTAAAATAAGATTTATCCAGGGTTAAAATAAGATTTATCCAGGGTTAAAGTAAGATTTATCCAGGGTTAAAATAAGATTTATCCAGGGTTAAAATAAGATTTATCCAGGGTTAAAGTAAGATTTATCCAGGGTTAAAATAAGATTTATCCAGGGTTAAAATAAGATTTATCCAGGGTTAAAGTAAGATTTATCCAGGGTTAAAATAAGATTTATCCAGGGTTAAAATAAGATTTATCCAGGGTTAAAGTAAGATTTATCCAGGGTTAAAGTAAGATTTATCCAGGGTTAAAGTAAGATTTATCCAGGGTTAAAGTAAGATTTATCCAGGGTTAAAATAAGATTTATCCAGGGTTAAAATAAGATTTATCCAGGGTTAAAGTAAGATTTATCCAGGGTTAAAGTAAGATTTATCCAGGGTTAAAGTAAGATTTATCCAGGGTTAAAGTAAGATTTATCCAGGGTTAAAATAAGATTTATCCAGGGTTAAAGTAAGATTTATCCAGGGTTAAAGTAAGATTTATCCAGGGTTAAAATAAGATTTATCCAGGGTTAAAGTAAGATTTATCCAGGGTTAAAATAAGATTTATCCAGGGTTAAAATACGATTTATCCAGGGTTAAAATAAGATTTATCCAGGGTTAAAGTAAGATTTATCCAGGGTTAAAGTAAGATTTATCCAGGGTTAAAGTAAGATTTCTCCAGGGTTAAAGTAAGATTTCTCCAGGGTTAAAATAAGATTTATCCAGGGTTAAAATAAGATTTATCCAGGGTTAAAGTAAGATTTATCCAGGGTTAAAGTAAGATTCATCCAGGGTTAAAATAAGATTTATCCAGGGTTAAAATAAGATTTATCCAGGGTTAAAGTAAGATTTATCCAGGGTTAAAGTAAGATTTATCCAGGGTTAAAGTAAGATTTATCCAGGGTTAAAGTAAGATTTATCCAGGGTTAAAATAAGATTTATCCAGGGTTAAAGTAAGATTTATCCAGGGTTAAAGTAAGATTTCTCCAGGGTTAAAATAAGATTTATCCAGGGTTAAAGTAAGATTTATCCAGGGTTAAAATAAGATTTATCCAGGGTTAAAATACGATTTATCCAGGGTTAAAATAAGATTTATCCAGGGTTAAAGTAAGATTTATCCAGGGTTAAAATAAGATTTATCCAGGGTTAAAATAAGATTTATCCAGGGTTAAAATAAGATTTATCCAGGGTTAAAATAAGATTTATCCAGGGTTAAAGTAAGATTTATCCAGGGTTAAAGTAAGATTTATCCAGGGTTAAAATAAGATTTATCCAGGGTTAAAATAAGATTTATCCAGGGTTAAAATAAGATTTATCCAGGGTTAAAGTAAGATTTATCCAGGGTTAAAATAAGATTTATCCAGGGTTAAAATAAGATTTATCCAGGGTTAAAGTAAGATTTATCCAGGGTTAAAGTAAGATTTATCCAGGGTTAAAGTAAGATTTATCCAGGGTTAAAATAAGATTTATCCAGGGTTAAAGTAAGATTTATCCAGGGTTAAAGTAAGATTTCTCCAGGGTTAAAATAAGATTTATCCAGGGTTAAAATAAGATTTATCCAGGGTTAAAGTAAGATTTATCCAGGGTTAAAGTAAGATTTATCCAGGGTTAAAATAAGATTTATCCAGGGTTAAAGTAAGATTTATCCAGGGTTAAAATAAGATTTATCCAGGGTTAAAGTAAGATTTATCCAGGGTTAAAGTAAGATTTATCCAGGGTTAAAGTAAGATTTATCCAGGGTTAAAATAAGATTTATCCAGGGTTAAAATAAGATTTATCCAGGGTTAAAATAAGATTTATCCAGGGTTAAAGTAAGATTTATCCAGGGTTAAAATAAGATTCATCCAGGGTTAAAATAAGATTTATCAAGGGTTAAAGTAAGATTTATCCAGGGTTAAAGTAAGATTTATCCAGGGTTAAAGTAAGATTTATCCAGGGTTAAAGTAAGATTTATCCAGGGTTAAAATAAGATTTATCCAGGGTTAAAATAAGATTCATCCAGGGTTAAAGTAAGATTTATCCAGGGTTAAAATAAGATTTATCCAGGGTTAAAGTAAGATTTATCCAGGGTTAAAGTAAGATTTCTCCAGGGTTAAAATAAGATTTATCCAGGGTTAAAATAAGATTTATCCAGAGTTAAAGTAAGATTTATCCAGGGTTAAAGTAAGATTTATCCAGGGTTAAAATAAGATTTATCCAGGGTTAAAATAAGATTTATCCAGGGTTAAAATAAGATTTATCCAGGGTTAAAGTAAGATTCATCCAGGGTTAAAATAAGATTTATCCAGGGTTAAAATAAGATTTATCCAGGGTTAAAGTAAGATTTATCCAGGGTTAAAGTAAGATTTATCCAGGGTTAAAGTAAGATTTATCCAGGGTTAAAGTAAGATTTATCCAGGGTTAAAATAAGATTTATCCAGGGTTAAAATAAGATTTATCCAGGGTTAAAGTAAGATTTATCCAGGGTTAAAGTAAGATTTATCCAGGGTTAAAGTAAGATTTATCCAGGGTTAAAGTAAGATTTATCCAGGGTTAAAATAAGATTTATCCAGGGTTAAAGTAAGATTTATCCAGGGTTAAAGTAAGATTTATCCAGGGTTAAAATAAGATTTATCCAGGGTTAAAGTAAGATTTATCCAGGGTTAAAATAAGATTTATCCAGGGTTAAAATACGATTTATCCAGGGTTAAAATAAGATTTATCCAGGGTTAAAGTAAGATTTATCCAGGGTTAAAATAAGATTTATCCAGGGTTAAAATAAGATTTATCCAGGGTTAAAATAAGATTTATCCAGGGTTAAAATAAGATTTATCCATGGTTAAAATAAGATTTATCCAGGGTTAAAGTAAGATTTATCCAGGGTTAAAATAAGATTTATCCAGGGTTAAAATAAGATTTATCCAGGGTTAAAATAAGATTTATCCAGGGTTAAAATAAGATTTATCCAGGGTTAAAATAAGATTTATCCAGGGTTAAAGTAGGATTTATCCAGGGTTAAAGTAGGATTTATCCAGGGTTAAAGTAGGATTTATCCAGGGTTAAAATAAGATTTATCCAGAGTTAAAGTAGGATTTATCCAGGGTTAAAGTAGGATTTATCCAGGGTTAAAGTTGGATTTGAGCAGGGTTAAAGTTAGATTTGAGCAGGGTTAAAGTTAGATTTGAGCAGGGTTAAAATAAGATTTATCCAGGGTTAAAGTAGGATTTATCCAGGGTTAAAGTAGGATTTATCCAGGGTTAAAGTAGGATTTGAGCAGGGTTAAAGTAAGATTGATCCAGGGTTAAAGTAGGATTTGAGTAGGGTTAAAGTTAGATTTGAGCAGGGTTAAAGTTAGATTTGAGCTGGGTTAACGTTAGATTTGAGCAGGGTTAAAGTAAGATTGATCCAGGGTTAAAGTTAGATTTATCCAGGGTTAAAGTTAGATTTATCCAGGGTTAAAGTAGGATTTGAGCAGGGTTAAAGTAAGATTGATCCAGGGTTAAAGTAGGATTTGAGTAGGGTTAAAGTTAGATTTGAGCAGGGTTAAAGTTAGATTTGAGCAGGGTTAAAGTTAGATTTGAGCAGGGTTAAAGTTAGATTTGAGCAGGGTTAAAGTTAGATTTGAGCAGGGTTAAAGTAAGATTGATCCAGGGTTAAAGTTAGATTTATCCAGGGTTAAAATAAGATTTATCCAGGGTTAAAATAAGATTTATCCAGGGTTAAAGTAAGATTTATCCAGGGTTAAAGTAAGATTTATCCAGGGTTAAAGTAAGATTTATCCAGGGTTAAAGTAAGATTTATCCAGGGTTAAAATAAGATTTATCCAGGGTTAAAGTAAGATTTATCCAGGGTTAAAGTAAGATTTATCCAGGGTTAAAATAAGATTTATCCAGGGTTAAAGTAAGATTTATCCAGGGTTAAAATAAGATTTATCCAGGGTTAAAATACGATTTATCCAGGGTTAAAATAAGATTTATCCAGGGTTAAAGTAAGATTTATCCAGGGTTAAAATAAGATTTATCCAGGGTTAAAATAAGATTTATCCAGGGTTAAAATAAGATTTATCCAGGGTTAAAATAAGATTTATCCATGGTTAAAATAAGATTTATCTAGGGTTAAAGTAAGATTTATCCAGGGTTAAAATAAGATTTATCCAGGGTTAAAATAAGATTTATCCAGGGTTAAAATAAGATTTATCCAGGGTTAAAATAAGATTTATCCAGGGTTAAAGTAGGATTTATCCAGGGTTAAAGTAGGATTTATCCAGGGTTAAAGTAGGATTTATCCAGGGTTAAAATAAGATTTATCCAGGGTTAAAGTAGGATTTATCCAGGGTTAAAGTAGGATTTATCCAGGGTTAAAGTTGGATTTGAGCAGGGTTAAAGTTAGATTTGAGCAGGGTTAAAGTTAGATTTGAGCAGGGTTAAAATAAGATTTATCCAGGGTTAAAGTAGGATTTATCCAGGGTTAAAGTAGGATTTATCCAGGGTTAAAGTAGGATTTGAGCAGGGTTAAAGTAAGATTGATCCAGGGTTAAAGTAGGATTTGAGTAGGGTTAAAGTTAGATTTGAGCAGGGTTAAAGTTAGATTTGAGCTGGGTTAACGTTAGATTTGAGCAGGGTTAAAGTAAGATTGATCCAGGGTTAAAGTTAGATTTATCCAGGGTTAAAGTTAGATTTATCCAGGGTTAAAGTAGGATTTGAGCAGGGTTAAAGTAAGATTGATCCAGGGTTAAAGTAGGATTTGAGTAGGGTTAAAGTTAGATTTGAGCAGGGTTAAAGTTAGATTTGAGCAGGGTTAAAGTTAGATTTGAGCAGGGTTAAAGTTAGATTTGAGCAGGGTTAAAGTTAGATTTGAGCAGGGTTAAAGTAAGATTGATCCAGGGTTAAAGTTAGATTTATCCAGGGTTAAAGTTAGATTTATCCAGGGTTAAAGTAGGATTTGAGCAGGGTTAAAGTAAGATTGATCCAGGGTTAAAGTAGGATTTGAGTAGGGTTAAAGTTAGATTTGAGCAGGGTTAAAGTTAGATTTGAGCAGGGTTAACGATAGATTTGAGCAGGGTTAAAGTTAGATTTGAGCAGGGTTAAAGTTAGATTTGAGCAGGGTTAAAGTTAGATTTGAGCAGGGTTAATGTTAGATTTGAGCAGGGTTAATGTTAGATTTGAGCAGGGTTAAAATTAGATTTGAGCAGGGTTAAAGTTAGATTTGAGCAGGGTTAATGTTAGATTTGAGCAGGGTTAAAATGTATCTCACAGGTCATCAGTTGTGACTGTACTGTGTGTTTCTGTTTGACAGCTTTGTGTGTTGTGGTGTCAGCTGTCACTAAGGAAGTGGTAGGAGGACAAGTCACTGTGGGCTGCTCATTCACTTTGGCAGGGAACAACAACAAATACTTCTGCAAGGGGACATGTTCTGGTAGAGACATTCTGGTTGAAACTAAGGGGAGCAAGAATGTATCTCAAGATAGATACAGTATAGAAGACAAGGGAGATGGAGTCTTCTATGTGACCATCAAGAACCTGATGAAGTCAGACTCTGGGACCTACTGGTGTGGAGTGGAACGAACTATAAAGGACACATTCCAAGAGGTGAATCTCACAGTTACAGATGGTAAGATAACACTCCAGATGAATTGTTATCTAGTAATTCACTTCCTGACTTATTTCCTGACATGAAGTTGTTTCAGTATTGATGTTTATCTGTACTTTCTACTGACTCACAGCTCCTCCCACTTCTACAACCTCAACTGTCATCTCCCGACGCCATGTCTCCACAACCCTTCCAAACCTCTCTACAACATCCTCTAACCTCTCCACAACCCTCCCAGACCTCTCTACAACATCCCCAAACACCTCCTCAACCCTCCCAAACCACGTCAGTGGTCGCCTATCAAGAGATGGTATGATGAATATCTCATCTTCGACATTAACTAATAAGTTGTGATATGAAATGCTGTAATGCTGAAAATCAATTGTTTCTGTTCAAGCATTGGACAAATGTCACGTCTTCTCTCTCTCTGTCTCTCTCTCTTTATCTCTCTGCCTCTCTCTCTCTGCCTCTCTCTCTCTGACACCCCACCTCTCTCTCAATTCAATTCAATTCAAGGGCTTTATTGGCATGGGAAACATGTGTTAACATTGCCAAAGCAAGTGAGGTAGATCATATATAAAGTGAATATATAAAGTGAAATAAACAATAAAAATGAACAGTAAACATTACACATACAGAAGTTTCAAAACAATAAAGACATTACACATGTCATATTATATATATATACAGTGTTTTAACAATGTACAAATGGTTAAAGGACACAAGATAAAATAAATAAGCATAAATATGGGTTGTATTTACAATGGTGTGTGTTCTTCGCTGGTTGCCCTTTTCTCGTGGCAACCAACAACTCTCTCTCTCTCTCTCTCTGACACCCCACCTATCTCTCTCTCTCTCTCTCTCTCTCTCTCCGACACCCCACCTCTCTCTGTCTGTTTCTCTCTCTATCTCTGACACCCCACCTCTCTCTCTCTGACACCCCACCTCTATCTGTCTCTCTCTCTCTTTCTCTCTCTCTGACATCCCACCTCTCTCTGTCTGTCTGTATCTCTCTCTCTCTGTCTCTCTCTCTTTTTTTTTCTCTCTCTGTCTCTGTCTCTCTCTCTCATCTAGATTCTCCTCAATAGGAATACTCTCTTGCAGGACAGAGTGCTGTGAAGTTTCATGTATACTGATTTCAGTGGTGCCTAAAATATAATGGTGTTCTATTATGTGGTAGCAGGGACTAATGTTGTCATGGGGATGCAGGAAGTGATGCAACACTTGAGGTTTTGTGGAAAGCAGCTGCTGACACCATGACCTCTGTTGCTATGGTTACTCTGATCACTATCTTACTCAGTCTCTTCCTTTATATTTGTCATCCCAAAGCAATGCAGTTGCGACTCTAGGGGGAGTATTTTCATTTTTGGAAAAAAAACGTTCCCGTTTTAAACAGGATATTTTGTCAGGACAAGATGCTAGAATATGCATATAATTGACAGCTTTTGATAGAAAACACTCTAACGTTTCCAAAACTGTAAAGATATTGTCTGTGAGTATAATAGAACTGATGTTGCAGGCGAAAGCCTGAGAAAAATCCAATCCAGAAGTGGCCCATATTTTGAAAGCCCTGCGTTCCAATGAGTCCCTATTGAGCTGTGAATGTGCTATCAACCAGCTTACGCTTTCTACGTATTCCCCAAGGTGTCTACAGCATTGTGACGTAGTTTTACGCATTTATGTTGAAGAATAGCCGTCCATTACTCCAATCGGTCCTACTGAGAAACGAATTGTCCCGATGGATATATTATCAAATAGATATTTGAAAAACACCTTGAGGATTGATTATAAAAAAACGTTTGCCATGTTTCTGTCGATATTATGAAGCTAATTTGGAATATTTTTCGGCGTTTTCGTGACTGCAATTTCCGGGCGATTTCTCAGCCAAACGTGAAGAACAAACGGAGCTATTTCGCCTACAAAAATAATATTTTTGGAAAAAAGGAACATTTGCTATCTAACTGGGAGCCTCGTGAGTGAAAACATCCGAAGCTCAAAGGTAAACGATTTAATTTGATTTCCGTGACCAAGTTACCTGCTGCTAGCTGGACAAAATGCTATGCTAGGCTATCGATAAACTTACACAAATGCTTGTCTAGCTTTGGCTGTAAAGCATATTTTGAAAATCTGAGATGACAGGGTGATTAACAAAGGCTAAGCTGTGTCTCAATATATTTCATTTGTGATTTTCATGAATAGGAATATTTTCTAGGGATATTTATGTCCGTTGCGTTAGGATAATAAGTGTCAGGCGATGATTACGTCCCGCATGCGGGATGGGGAGTCAGTAGAGGTTTTAAGTCTCTTCCTTTATATTTATCATCCCATAACTAGCAAGATAGTGACGTCGCTTCCTTTATATTTGTCATCCCATAACTAGCAAGATAGTGAAGTCTCTTCTATATTTATCATCCCATAACTAGCAAGAGAGTGAAGTCTCTTCCTTTATCACACCTTTATTTTCACTGCTCTGTCTGTCTGTCTGTCTGTCTGTCTGTCTGTCTGTCTGTCTGTCTGTCTGTCTGTCTGTCTGTCTGTCTATACACCAGTCTACCATCCAACCTACCTTATCTTATTGACTGATCTATACACCAGTCTACCATCCAACCGACCAAATGACAGTTGTGTGTATCCATCTATGATGTTTATAGTCTGGAAAGCATCTGGTTTGCCAAAATCTGGTAATTTCTGAAAAACCTGGTAATTTAAGCAAACTCACCAGCTTTGTTCAACTCTGGAACGTCTCTCCTCCTGTCTGTGGTCAGGTCTGATGGTATCTATGATATATACAGTACTCTGTAAAGTCTCTCCTCCTGTCTGTGGTCAGGTCTGATGGTGTGGACCAGTGCTGGTCTGGTAGTCATGGTGACAGTGTTAGGACTGGTCCTGCTCCTGTTCTACAGACAGAGGAGAGGAACCAGGAGAACACCACCACCACCACCACCACCAGTCTCCTCCAACACACAACCTGACCCTACTGGAGAGGTGAGAGACACAAGGGTGTGTGTGTGTGTGTGTGTGTGTCCATGATAACTTAGTGTAGAGGTTATAGACAGGGAGTTGGTAAACTAAACATTAAGGGTTGAGTGTGTGAGTCCACAGCCTCTAGTGGGTTTCTACTGTAGTCTGTTATCATTCCTCAATCTGTCAACAGGAAGAACCTCCTACAAACAACACTTGTTCATTAGACAGCTCACTTTCAACACATGATGGATTCTCAGACTCATAGGCTGTGTTTACACAGGCAGCCCAATTCTGATCTTAATTATTGGTCTTTTGACCAATCAGATGAGATATTTAGCCAATTAAAGGGCTGCCTGTGTAAATGCAGCCATATTAACAATGTAGTTCTTCATTTAAATGTTTTGGTTTGAACCTTGACTCACATTGGCTGAGGGCCCTCCACTCTTTTCCATATTGACCATGTATGTAGTAATTGTCATTGGTTCTCTATGCAGGTTGACTGTGTGTACGAGGAGATCAGAGAGGCAGACAGACAGACAGACACACTTCCTGTGGTCATCTCTGTAGTCTACTCTACTGTCAAATCACCTAACAACTCTACAACCTACCCTGCTGACCAAGCCTCTACAACCCACACTGCTGGCCAAGCCTCTACAACCCACCCTGCTGGCCAAGCCTCTACAACCTACCCTGCTGACCAAGCCTCTACAACCTACCCTGCTGGCCAAGCCTCTACAACCTACCCTGCTGGCCAAGCCTCTACAACCTACCCTGCTAGCTCTGCCACAGGTATCTGCCACCCAGCTTCTCTCATCTACTCCAATGTGGATCTACTCAAAGATGCTAGAGTCTCTTCAAGTCCTCCAACAGCCAGTGGAACCCAGGATGATTCCATCTACTCTACAGCCCAGCTACCCAAAGATACTGTAGAATCTACAAGATACCCTGCTGTACACCTCTCTAAAGACACTCCAGAAGATGCCCTCTACTCTACAGCCTAGCTACCCAAAGATACTGTAGAATCTACAAGATACCCTGCTGTACACCTCTCTAAAGACACTCCAGAAGATGCCATCTATTCTACAGCCCAGCTACCCAAAGATACTGTATAATCTACAAGATACCCTGCTGTGCACCTCTCTAAAGACACTCCAGAAGATGCCCTCTACTCTACAGCTCAGCTACCCAAAATAATGTAGTACTATAGAATATATACAAGGAATGTGTCCCAAATGACACCCTATTAACTATCCCCCATATGGACCCTGGTCAAAGGCAGTGCTCTATAGGGAACAAGGTGCCATCTGGGATGAAGGGAAGCTCCCTGTAGAGAGATGAAGGGTTGTCACCACAGAGCCACCATCTTGGAACGACATAAAAAAAACAATCCCTTTCCTGTTTCAAATCCTCCTTGACACATTGTATTAAAACAGCTCATGTGGTTTTACTGTATATAATCTATATAAAATATGAACATCTGGCTTTAAAATCACTTTTATCTCCAGATTTTGTGAAATTCAACCAACATTATTGTAAATATTTGTGTAAATATGAACTATGTGTTTGTCAAATCTTGTCTTCATTTAGTCTGTTATAATAATGAAGACAGTAATACCATAATAGTCCCTTTGAGATTTACATGTCTATTGTCTATGTATATACACTGTGCCTTTTAAAGCATTTCATTAAAACATCAAAATAGTCAAGTGCGTGTTTGTGTGTGTGTGTGTTTGTAGTGTGTGTGTGTGTTTGTAGTGTGTGTGTGTGTGTGTGTGTGTGTTTGTAGTGTGCATGTGTGTTTGTAGTGTGTGTGTGTGTGTGTGTGTTTGTAGTGTGTGTGTGTGTTTGTAGTGTGTGTGTGTGTGTGTGTGTGTGTGTTTGTAGTGTGCGTGTGTCAGTGTGTTTGTGCACATGTAAAGAAAGAGGAAGAGTCTTCTAGACTTGAACCGCCTGACTGACACACCACAGAGAGAGCAGACTCGTAGTGTGACAGCAGTACTGTACGGTGTAGTGAAGGTACTGTAACAGGAATAGTGTAGTGAAGGTACTGTGACAGGAGTAGTATAGGGTGTAGTGAAGGTACTGTAACAGGAGTAGTGAAGGTACTGTAACAGGAGTAGTGTTGTGAAGGTACTGTGACAGGAGTAGTGTAGTGAAGGTACTGTGATAGGAGTAGTGAAGGTACTGTAACAGGAGTAGTGTAGTGAAGGTACTGTGATAGGAGTAGTGAAGGTACTGTAACAGGAGTAGTGTAGTGAAGGTACTGTGACAGGAGTAGTGTAGGGTGTAGTGAAGGTACTGTAACAGGAGTAGTGAAGGTACTGTAACAGGAGTAGTGTTGTGAAGGTACTGTGACAGGAGTAGTGTAGGGTGTAGTGAAGGTACTGTAACAGGAGTAGTGTAGGGTGTAGTGAAGGTACTGTAACAGGAGTAGTGTAGGGTGTAGTGAAAGTACTGTAACAGGAGTAGTGAAGGTACTGTAACAGGAGTAGTGTAGGGTGTAGTGAAGGTACTGTAACAGGAGTAGTGTAGGGTGTAGTGAAGGTACTGTAACAGGAGTAGTGTAGGGTGTAGTGAAAGTACTGTAACAGGAGTAGTGAAGGTACTGTAACAGGAGTAGTGTAGCGTGTAGTGAAGGTACTGTGAAAGGAGTAGTGTAGGGTGTAGTGAAGGTACTGTGACAGGAGTAGTATAGGGTGTAGTGAAGGTACTGTAACAGGAGTAGTGTAGGGTGTAGTGAAGGTACTGTAACAGGAGTAGTGTAGGGTGTAGTGAAAGTACTGTAACAGGAGTAGTGAAGGTACTGTAACAGGAGTAGTGTAGGGTGTAGTGAAGGTACTGTAACAGGAGTAGTGTAGGGTGTAGTGAAGGTACTGTAACAGGAGTAGTGTAGGGTGTAGTGAAGGTACTGTAACAGGAGTAGTGTAGGGTGTAGTGAAAGTACTGTAACAGGAGTAGTGAAGGTACTGTAACAGGAGTAGTGTAGCGTGTAGTGAAGGTACTGTGAAAGGAGTAGTGTAGCGTGTAGTGAAGGTACTGTAACAGGAGTAGTGTAGGGTGTAGTGAAGGTACTGTAACAGGAGTAGGTTAGGGTGTAGTGAAGGTACTGTAACAGGAGTAGTGTAGGGTGTAGTGAAGGTACTGTAACAGGAGTAGGTTAGGGTGTAGTGAAGGTACTGTAACAGGAGTAGGTTAGGGTGTAGTGAAGGTACTGTAACAGGAGTAGTGTAGGGTGTAGTGAAGGTACTGTAACAGGAGTAGTGTAGGGTGTAGTGAAGGTACTGTAACAGGAGTAGGTTAGGGTGTAGTGAAGGTACTGTAACAGGAGTAGTGTAGGGTGTAGTGAAGGTACTGTAACAGGAGTAGTGAAGGTACTGTGAAAGGAGTAGTGTAGGGTGTAGTGAAGGTACTGTGACAGGAGTAGTATAGGGTGTAGTGAAGGTACTGTAACAGGAGTAGTGTAGCGTGTAGTGAAGGTACTGTGAAAGGAGTAGTGTAGGGTGTAGTGAAGGTACTGTGACAGGAGTAGTATAGGGTGTAGTGAAGGTACTGTAACAGGAGTAGTGTAGGGTGTAGTGAAGGTACTGTAACAGGAGTAGTGTAGGGTGTAGTGAAAGTACTGTAACAGGAGTAGTGAAGGTACTGTAACAGGAGTAGTGTAGGGTGTAGTGAAGGTACTGTAACAGGAGTAGTGTAGCGTGTAGTGAAGGTACTGTGAAAGGAGTAGTGAAGGTACTGTGACAGGAGTAGTGTAGGGTGTAGTGAAGGTACTGTGACAGGAGTAGTGTAGGGAGTAGTGAAGGTACTGTGACAGGAGTAGTGTAGGGAGTAGTGAAGGTACTGTGACAGGAGTAGTGTAGGGTGTAGTGAAGGTACTGTAACAGGAGTAGTGTAGGGTGTAGTGAAGGTACTGTAACAGGAGTAGTGTAGGGTGTAGTGAAGGTACTGTAACAGGAGCAGTGTAGGGTGTAGAGAAGGTACTGTAACAGGAGTAGTGTAGGGTGTAGTGAAGGTACTGTAACAGGAGTAGTGTAGCGTGTAGTGAAGGTACTGTGAAAGGAGTAGTGAAGGTACTGTGACAGGAGTAGTGTAGGGTGTAGTGAAGGTACTGTAACAGGAGTAGTGTAGGGTGTAGTGAAGGTACTGTAACAGGAGTAGTGTAGCGTGTAGTGAAGGTACTGTAACAGGAGTAGGTTAGGGTGTAGTGAAGGTACTGTAACAGGAGTAGTGTAGGGTGTAGTGAAGGTACTGTGACAGGAGTAGTATAGGGTGTAGTGAAGGTACTGTAACAGGAGTAGTATAGGGTGTAGTGAAGGTACTGTAACAGGAGTAGTGTAGGGTGTAGTGAAGGTACTGTGACAGGAGTAGTGTAGGGTGTAGTGAAGGTACTGTGACAGGAGTAGTGTAGGGTGTAGTGAAGGTACAGTAACAGGAGTAGTGTTGTGAAGGTACTGTGACAGGAGTAGTGTAGGGTGTAGTGAAGGTACTGTAACAGGAGTAGTGTAGGGTGTAGTGTAGGCTCTGGAGAGTCTTACGGTTGTGGGCCGAGCAGTTGCCTTACCATGCAGTGATACAGCCCAACAGGATGCTCTCGATTGTGCATCTGTAAAAGTTTGTGAGTGTTTTCGGTGACAAGCCAAATTTCTTCAGCCTCCTGAGGTTGCGCCCTCTTCACCACGCTGTCTGTGTGGGTGGACCATTTCAGTTTGTCCGTGATTTGTACACCGAGGAACTTAAAACTTTCCACCTTCTCCTCTGCCGTCCCGTCGATGTGGATATGGGGGTGGTCCCTCTGCTCTTTCCTGAAGTCCACGATCATCTCCTTTGTTTTGTTGACGTTGAGTGGGAGATATTTTCCTGACACCACACTCCGAGGGTCCTCTCCTCCTCCCTGTAGACCATCTTGTTGTTGTTGGTAATCAAGCCTACCACTATAGTGTCGTCTGCAAACTTGATGATTGAGTTGGAGGCGTACATGGCCACCCAGTCATGGGTGAACAGGGAGTAAAGGAGAGGGCTGAGAACACACCCTTGTGGGGCATCAGTGTTGAGGACCAGCAGGGTGGAGATGTTGTTTCCTACCCTCACCACCTGGGGGCAGCCCATCAGAAAGTCCAGGACCACTTGCACAGGGCGGGATCGAGACCCAGGGTCTGGAGCTTAATGACGAGTTTGGAGGGTTCTATGGTGTTAAATGCTGAGCTGTAGTTGATGAACAGCATTCTTACATAGGTATTCCTCTTGTCCAGATAGGATAGGGCAGTATGCAGTGTGATTGCGATTGACTCGTCTGTGGACCTGTTGGGGCGGTAAGCAATTGGAGTGGGTCTAGGATATCAGGTTGGGTGGAGGTGATATGATCCATGACTAGTCTCTCAAAGCACTTCATGATGACAGAAGTGAGCTCTATGGGGCGATAGTCATTTAGCTCAGTTACCTCAGCTTTCTTGGGAACAGGAACAATGGTGGCCCTCTGGAAGCATGTGGGAACAGCAGACTGGGATAGGGACTGATTGAATATGTCCGTAAACACACCAGCCACCTGGTCTGCGCTCTGAGGACACGTCTATGAATGCCGTCTGGGCCGGCAGCCTTGCGAGGGTTAACATGTTTAAATGTTTTACACACGTTGGCCACGGTGAAGGAGATCCCACATGTTTTGGTAGCGGGCCGTGTCAGTGGCACTGTTTTGTCCTCAAACATAGTGCCACTGCTGCTATGGTGTGCTATGGGGACCAGTGAGCTGAGATGAGGTGAGGCTTTACCTAGCAAAGACTTTCAGTGTTGCCCTAATGCTGCCTTCAATCCACAGTTTCTGGTTAGGGAAGGTTTTAATAGTCACAATGGGTACAACATCATCGATGCAATTACTAAGAAAATCGCTCACAGAGTCAGCGCATACATCAATGTTGTTGTCTTAGGCTATATCCCAGTCCACATGATCGAAGCAATCATGAAGCGTGGAATCCGATTGGTCGGACCAGCGTTGAACAGACCTGAGCACGGGCGTTTCCTGTTTCAGTTTCTGTCTATAGGCTGGGAGCAACAAAATGGAGTCATGGTCAGATTTGCCAAAAGGAGAGCGGGGGAGGGCTTTGTATGTGTCGCAGAAGTTAGAGTAGCAATGATCCAGAATGCTGCCAGCTCGAGTTGTGCATTCGATATGCTGATAAAATTTAGCGAGCCTTGTTTTCAGTGGAGCTTTGTTAAAATCCCCAGCTACAATAAATGCAGCCTCAGGATTTATGGTTTCCAGTTTACATAAAGTCCAGTGAAGTTCTTTCATGGCCGTCGAGGTATCTGCTTGGGGCGGATATACACGGCTGTGATTTCTTTTGGTAGAGAATGTGGTCTGCATTTGATTGTAAGAAATTCTAGGTCAAGTGTACAGAAGAACTTGAGTTCCTGTATGTTGTTATGATTACACCATGAGTCATTAGTCATAAGGCATACACCCCCGCCATTCTTCTTACCAGTGAGATGCTTGTTTCTGTCGGTGCGATACGTGAAGAAACCGGGTGGCTGTATCGACTCTGATAACATATCCCGAAAGAGCCATGTTTCCGTGAAACAGAAAATGTTACAATCTCTGATGTCTCTCTGGAAGGAAACCCTTACTCGAATTTCATCTACCTTGTTGTCAAGGGACTGGACTTTGGCAAGTAGTATAGTCGGGGGAGCGAAGAGAGCGATGTGCCCGCCTATGAAGCCTGACCAAAAGACTGCTCCGTCTACCCCTTCTGTTGTTTTGGGTCGCCTACTGGGATCAGATCCATTGTCCTGGGTGGTGGTCCGAACAGAGGATCTGCTTGGGTCGCCTACTGGGATCAGATCCATTGTCCTGGGTGGTGGTCCGAACAGAGGATCTGCTTGGGTCGCCTACTGGGATCAGATCCATTGTCCTGGGTGGTGGTCCGAACAGAGGATCTGCTTCGGGAAAGTCGTATTCCTGGTCATAACGTAGATAAGTTGATGTTGCTCTTATATACAATAGTTCTTCCCGGCTGTATGTAATAAGACTTCAGATTTCCTGGGATCACAATGTTAGAAATAAAACATAAAAAACCAACACTGCATGGTTTCCTAAGAACGCGAAGCAAGGTGGTCTCTGTCTTCAGTAAAGACTCTGATGCTAGTAACCCACCAGACACTCCCCCAACAGCTGTAGACACCTCATAATGTACTGCACCATTAAACACTCTGCTACATAGTCTACTACTGTAGACACCTCATAATGTACTGCACCATTAAACACTCTGCTACATAGTCTACTACTGTAGACACCTCATAATGTACTGCACCATTAAACACTCTGCTACATAGTCTACTACTGTAGACACCTCATAATGTACTGCACCATTAAACACTCTGCTACATAGTCTACTACTGTAGACACCTCATAATGTACTGCACCATTAAACACTCTGCTACATAGTCTACTACTGTAGACACCTCATAATGTACTGCACCATTAAACACTCTGCTACATAGTCTACTACTGTTGACACCTCATAATGTACTGCACCATTAAACACTCTGCTACATAGTCTACTACTGTAGACACCTCATAATGTACTGCACCATTAAACACTCTGCTACATAGTCTACTACTGTAGACACCTCATAATGTACTGCACCATTAAACACTCTGCTACATAGTCTACTACTGTAGACACCTCATAATGTACTGCACCATTAAACACTATGCTACATAGTCTACTACTGTAGACACCTCATAATGTACTGCACCATTAAACACTCTGCTACATAGTCTACTACTGTAGACACCTCATAATGTACTGCACCATTAAACACTCTGCTACATAGTCTACTACTGTAGACACCTCATAATGTACTGCACCATTAAACACTCTGCTACATAGTCTACTACTGTAGACACCTCATAATGTACTGCACCATTAAACACTCTGCTACATAGTCTACTACTGTAGACACCTCATAATGTACTGCACCATTAAACACTCTGCTACATAGTCTACTACTGTAGACACCTCATAATGTACTGCACCATTAAACACTCTGCTACACAGTCTACTACTGTAGACACCTCATAATGTACTGCACCATTAAACACTCTGCTACATAGTCTACTACTGTAGACACCTCATAATGTACTGCACCATTAAACACTCTGCTACATAGTCTACTACTGTAGACACCTCATAATGTACTGCACCATTAAACACTCTGCTACATAGTCTACTACTGTAGACACCTCATAATGTACTGCACCATTAAACACTCTGCTACACAGTCTACTACTGTAGACACCTCATAATGTACTGCACCATTAAACACTCTGCTACATAGTCTACTACTGTAGACACCTCATAATGTACTGCACCATTAAACACTCTGCTACATAGTCTACTACTGTAGACACCTCATAATGTACTACACCATTAAACACTCTGCTACATAGTCTACTACTGTAGACACCTCATAATGTACTGCACCATTAAACACTCTGCTACATAGTCTACTACTGTAGACACCTCATAATGTACTGCACCATTAAACACTGCTACATAGTCTACTACTGTAGACACCTCATAATGTACAGCACCATTAAACACTCTGCTACATAGTCTACTACTGTAGACACCTCATAATGTACAGCACCATTAAACACTCTGCTACATAGTCTACTACTGTAGACACCTCATAATGTACAGCACCATTAAACACTCTGCTACATAGTCTACTACTGTAGACACCTCATAATGTACTGCACCATTAAACACTCTGCTACATAGTCTACTACTGTAGACACCTCATAATGTACTGTACCATTAAACACTCTGCTACATAGTCTACTACTGTAGACACCTCATAATGTACTGCACCATTAAACACTCTGCTACACAGTCTACTACTGTAGACACCTCATAATGTACTGCACCATTAAACACTCTGCTACATAGTCTACTACTGTCACTGATCTGTATGGAACATCATTAATTCATGTTTTCATTCATTGGTGTTTTACACTGTGCTTCTACACCTGCATTGCTTGCTGTTTGGGGTTTTAGGCTGGTTTCTGTACAGCACTTTGAGATATCAGCTGATGTACGAAGGGCTATATAAAATTTGATTTTAAAATCATTAATTTATTATTTGTTTGTTAATTCTTCCAAATTTTTTATTCATTTTTTAAAATAAATTTTCTTTCAATTTGTTCATATATTCATTCATGTATTTTTTGTTTGTTCCTTCATTCATCGTTCGTTAGTTCAATCATCTGTTTGTTTATTTGTTATTTTGTTTGTCAGTCCTTACATTCAGCACGTTCATTCATTAATTCATTCATTCATTCATTGATTGTTTCTACTGTGAATGTAACACTGACTTGAACAAACAGAGACAGTTTGTAGCTTTTAGGAACCTTTGATTATTCTGTGTTTTTTACTCCACTTGATGGGAAATGAGACTCTGTGTATTTATCAATAAAGCACCAATATAATTCTATGTGTTTGATACGTTCCATTCTAGACATTACTATAAGTAGTCCTCCCCTCACCAGCCTCCACTGGTGCTGTCAGTAAACTCAGTACCTGTATCATCAGCATGTACCACTGTCACTAGACACACAGAGCTGAGATGGAGGGACAGACGAAGGGAGAGAGAGATGGAGGGAGAAAGAGATGGAGGGAGAAAGAGATGGAGGGAGAGAGAGATGGAGGGAGAGAGATATGGAGGGAGAGAGAGATGAAGGGAGAGAGAGATGAAGGGAGAGAGAGATGAAGGGAGAGAGAGATGAAGGGAGAGAGATATGGAGGGAGAGAGAGATGAAGGGAGAGAGATATGGAGGGAGAGAGAGATGAAGGGAGAGAGAGATGAAGGGAGAGAGAGATGAAGGGAGAGAGATATGGAGGGAGAGAGAGATGAAGGGAGAGAGATATGGAGGGAGAGAGAGATGAAGGGAGAGAGAGATGAAGGGAGAGAGAGATGAAGGGAGAGAGATATGGAGGGAGAGAGAGATGGAGGGAGGTCACCCTCCAGTGGTAGAATAACTCTGTTTCTCTCCTCTGTCGACAGCCTCCAGTCTGCATGAGTGTATGAATGTGTTTCTGTGCTATGATCCATAGAGGAGTCTCTCACTGATCTCATTTTCTCTCTCTCTCTACTGTGCGATGTAGGAACAAAGATGTGATTGGTTAAGGAGGAAGAGGGAGGGGCTGTCAGACATATCATGTGGTAGGAGGGTTTGAACTACTAGAGAGAGAGAGAGAGAGAGAGATGCAGAAATAGGGAACTACATAGTTGTAAGACTGCAAAGAGTGAGAGAGAGAGAGAGGGAGGGCAGAGAGAGAACATAAAGTACATTAAGTTTGTATTTAAGTTCCTATAAGTAGAGAGAGAACAGAGAAAGTTACAGACTTGGACACACAATATTATATCAGAACCTATAGACACCTGGACCAACCTGGAGAGAACACAACATTATATCAGGACCTATAGACACCTGGAGAGAACACAACATTATATCAGGACCTATAGACACCTGGACCAACCTGGAGAGAACACAACAAGATGAGGATCCTGCTGATAGTCATCCTCCTCTCCTTCATGACAGGTAATAAGCTTGTTATAACTCTCTATAACAATGTAATAACATCCTGTTAGGTTTCTTATAAAGGCTGCTACTACAGATAATATATTTTCTCTTGTCTGATTGGCAGGTTGTTTGAGCTCCTTCAAAGTGACAGGATACTCTGGAGGAACTGTCATCATCTCCTGTCAATATTCCACAGAAGACAGAAGTCATGACAAATATTTCTGTAAGCAGCAGAACAGTTTGAGATGTAAGGATCAAATCAAAACTGGATTGAGGAACACCTGGCAGCACAGTGGTAGATTCTCCCTGTATGACAACACTGAAGGAAACGACTTCAAGGTGATCATCAGACAACTGACCAGACAAGATGAAGGGACCTACTGGTGTGGAGTGGACATACCTACTGCACCTGACAGTTATACCAAGGTAGAGCTGGAGGTGAAGCAGGGTGAGGGACTTCTACTTTACTTTATAAAATGAATTTAGCTACATATGTTATTACATGATCAGTACCACTAGTCAATGAAGTCAGTCTATAGTACTAGACTAAGGTTGTGATGTGTGTTCCTATTGACAGATGACTGCTGTCAGTCTATAGTATTAGACTAAGGTTGTGATGTGTGTTCCTATTGACAGGTGACTGCTGTGAGAAGTCAGTCTATAGTACTAGACTAAGGTTGTGGTGTGTGTTCCTATTGACAGATGACTGCTGTGAGAAGTCAGTCTATAGTACTAGACTAAGGTTGTGGTGTGTGTTCCTATTGACAGATGACTGCTGTGAGAAATCAGTCTATAGTACTAGACTAAGGTTGTGATGTGTGTTCTTATTGACAGATGACTGCTGTGAGAAGTCAGTCTATAGTATTAGACTAAGGTTGTGGTGTGTGTTCCTATTGACAGATGACTGCTGTGAGAAGTCAGTCTATAGTACTAGACTACGGTTGTGGTGTGTGTTCCTATTGACAGATGACTGCTGTGAGAAGTCAGTCTATAGTAGTAGACTAAGGTTGTGGTGTGTGTTCCTATTGACAGATGACTGCTGTGAGAAGTCAGTCTATAGTACTAGACTAAGGTTGTGATGTGTGTTCCTATTGACAGATGACTGCTGTGAGAAGTCAGTCTATAGTATTAGACTAAGGTTGTGGTGTGTGTTCCTATTGACAGATGACTGCTGTGAGAAGTCAGTCACAGAGACGGCCTTTCTGGGAGGAGAAGCTACCATCAGATGTAACTATCCAGAGGACCATGAGGACAACATCAAGTATTTCTGCAAGGAAGACAGTGAATATGACTGTGAAAACAAGATATCAGATACATATCTTGAAAAATCTAGAAGATATTCTCTTTCTAAGAGAAGAAGAGAGAGATTCTCCACAGTGACCATCAGTGACCTGACTGAAGATGATACTGGGACCTACTGGTGTGGAGTAGAAACCAGCAGGACAGAACAACGTTACATTACACTGATCACACAGGTGAAGCTGCTTGTTATAAGTGAGTTTAAACTTCTTCTTTCTCTTTAACATGTGAACATAAACACACAGTCATATCTATTTGATAAAAGTAGTTTAATTTAAATGATAATTGCATGACCTGGACCCCTACAAATCAGCCGGGCTAGACAATCTGGATCCTCTCTTTCTAAAATTATCCGCCGAAATCTTTGCAATTTACTGGCCTGTTCAACCTCTCTTTCGTATCGTCTGAGATCACCAGAGATTGGAAAGCTGCCTCGGTCGTCCCCCTCTTCAAAGGGGGAGACACACTAGACCCAAACTGCTACAGACCTATATCTATCCTACCCTGCCTTTCTAAGGTATTCGAACGCCAAGTTTACAAACAGGTCACCGACCATTTCGATTTCCCACCTTACCTTCCTTGCTATGCAATCTGGTTTCTGAGCTGGTCATGGATGGACCTCAGCCACGCTCAAGGTCCTAAACGATATCATAACCGCCATCGATAAGAGACAATACTGTGCAGCTGTATTCATCAACCTGGCCAAGGCTTTCGACCCTGTCAATCATCACATTCTTATTGGCATACTCAACAGCCTTGGTTTCTCAAATGACTGCCTCACCTGGTTCACCAAATACTTCTCAGAGTTCAGTGTGTCAAATCAGAGGGCCTGTTGTCCGGACCTCTGGCAGTCTATGGGTTGTGCCACAGGGTTCAATTCTCGGGCCGACTCTTTTCTCTGTATACATCAATGATGTCGCTCTTGCTGCTGGTGATTCTCTGATCCACCTCTTAGCAGGTGAAACCATTCTGTATATTTCTGGCCCTTCTTTGGACGCTGTGTTAACTAACCTCCAGACGAGCTTCAATGCCATACAACTCTCCTTCCGTGGCCTCCAACTGTTCTTAAATGCAAGTAAAACTAAATGCATGCTCTTCAACCGATCGCTGCCCATACCTGCCCGCTCATCTAGCATCACTACTCTGGACGGTTCTGACTTAGAATATGTGGACAACTACAAATACCTAGGTGTCTGGTTAGACTGTAAACTCTCCTTCCAGACTCACATTAAGCATTTCCAATCTAAAATTAAATCTAGAATCAGCTTCCTATTTCACAATAAAGCCTCCTTCACTCATGCTGCCAAACATACCCTCGTAAAACTGACCATCCTACCGATCCTCGACTTCGGCAATGTCATTTACAAAATAGCCTCCAACACTCTACTCAGCAAATTGGATGCAGTCTATGACAGTGCCATCCGTTTTGTCACCAAAGTCCCATATTCTACCCATCATTGCGACCTGTATGCTCTCGTTGGCTGGCCCTCGCTTCATATTCATCGCCAAACTCACTGGCTCCAAGTCATCTATACGTCTTTGCTAAGTAAAGTCCTGCCTTATCTCAGCTCACTGGTCACTGAAGCAGCACCCACCCGTAGCACGCGCTCCAGCGAGCATATCTCACTGGTCAACCCCAAAGCCAACTCCTCATTTTGCCGCCTTTCCTTCCAGTTCTCTGCTGCCAATGACTGGAACGAATTGCAAAAATCACTGAAGCTGGAGACTCATATCACCCTCACTAACTTTAAGCACCAGCTGTCAGAGCAGCTTACAGATAATTGCACCTGTACATAGCCCATCTGTAAATAGCCCATCCAACTACCTCATCCCCATTCTGTAATTTTTTTGTTTGTTGCTCCTTTTCACCCCAGTATTTCTACTTGCACATTCATCTTCTGCACATCTACCATTCCAGTGTTTAATTGCTAAACTGTTATTATTTTTGTTGCCTTACCTCCGTTATCTTACCTCATTTGTACACAATGTATATAGACTTTTTCTATTGTGTTATTGACTGTATGTTTGTTTACTCCATGTGTAACTCTGTGTTGTTGTTTGTGTCGCACTGCTTTGCTTTATCTTGGCCAGGTCGCAGCTGTAAATGAGGACTTGTTCTCAACTAGCCTACCCGGTTAAATAAAGGATATATATATATATATATATATATATATAAAAAAATTAAATGACATTTTTAATATCATTCACATGTTTTATGTGTTTGATACCGTTCATTCCAAACATTCCACCCTCCTTTTTCCCAAACAGTCTTCTCTGCTTCCCACGCTGTACACCTGCAGTAACAATGTTACATACTGTCTGACCATGTAAATAACATATAGCATTATATTATATCAGTATATTAGATATAACTACAGTATGTTAGTCAGTGTGTTAGTGGAGGCTGGGTGTTTGTAGTGGAACACAGTAACTTCCTCTGTAATGTCTGTGTGTTTGTAGTGGAACACAGTAACTTCCTCTGTAATGTCTGTGTGTTTGTAGTGGAACACAGTAACTTCCTCTGTAATGTCTGTGTGTTTGTAGTGGAACACAGTAACTTCCTCTGTAATGTCTGTGTGTTTGTAGTGGAACACAGTAACTTCCTCTGTAATGTCTGTGTGTTTGTAGTGAAAAGACACTGGACCAGAACACTGTAACTTCCTCTGTAATGTCTGTGTTTCTATATCTGTCTCAGTATCAATAAGCAGTCAGGTGTTCAAGAGAGATGGAGGGGGGTGATAGAGAGATTGAGAAAGATGTTGCTAATCGAGAATGTTGCTAATCGAGAATGTTGCTAATCGAGAATGTTGCTAATCGAGAATGTTGCTAATCGAGAATGTTGCTAATCGAGAATGTTGCTAATCGAGAATGTTGCTAATCGAGAATGTTGCTAATCGAGAATGTTGCTAATCGAGAACTAAAACACCTCAACAGCAACAAAAGAAACCTTCATTACATCTGTCTGTCTAGAGAGGAAAGTCACAACAATATGTATCATGCACTCTCTCTCTCTCTCTCTTTCTCTCTCTCTATCTCTATCTCTCTCTCTTTCTCTTTTTCTCTCTCTATCTATCTCTCTCTCTCTCTCTCTCTCCCTC
>NC_048581.1:12147365-12212365 GCF_013265735.2 Oncorhynchus mykiss | reverse complement strand
TGCTCCCGAGTACAACAGGTGTTGACCTTACAGTGAGTTGTTAGTTTTTGTGATTGAGTGATGTCATTGAGTGTGTTATGTGTTGTGTTGAGTGTGTTATGTGTTGTGTTGAGTGTGTTATGTGTTGTGTTGAGCGTGTTATGTGTTGTGTTGAGTGTGTTATGTGTTGTGTTGAGCGTGTTATGTGTTGTGTTGAGCGTGTTATGTGTTGTGTTGAGTGTGTTATGTGTTGTGTTGAGCGTGTTATGTGTTGTGTTGAGTGTGTTATGTGTTGTGTTGAGCGTGTTATGTGTTGTGTTGAGCGTGTTATGTGTTGTGTTGAGCGTGTTATGTGTTGTGTTGAGCGTGTTATGTGTTGTGTTGAGTGTGTTATGTGTTGTGTTGAGCGTGTTATGTGTTGTGTTATGTGTTGTGTTGAGCGTGTTATGTGTTGTGTTGAGTGTGTTATGTGTTGTGTTGAGTGTGTTATGTGTTGTGTTGAGTGTGTTATTTGTTGTGTTGAGCGTGTTATGTGTTGTGTTGAGCGTGTTATGTGTTGTGTTGAGTGTGTTATGTGTTGTGTTGAGTGTGTTATTTGTTGTGTTGAGTGTGTTATGTGTTGTGTTGAGTGTGTTATGTGTTGTGTTGAGTGTGTTATGTGTTGTGTTGAGTGTGTTATGTGTTGTGTTGAGCGTGTTATGTGTTGTGTTGAGTGTGTTATGTGTTGTGTTGAGCATGTTTGTGAGTGTCATACTATTCTCTCCTCCTCTCCAGGGTTGTCATGGTGATGGTGACTATGAGGAGATAATGGAGCGCCCCCTACAGTCAGACTCCACCATCTACGCCACCGCCAACTTACCCACAAGCCACTTTGACTTTCCCCACTACGCCAGCGTCACCTTCCACAAGACTCCCAGCTGCCCCAATGAAGCCAGAGTCACCACCGCTAAAGAGGGCACTTCATCATGTGACTATGCTACTGTGAACTGTCAAATCCCCACCTACTCTACTGTCAATCATCCACACTGCTCCTCTGAGAATCCTCCCATCTAGTCCACAGTCAGCAAACCCAGAGACACCTGAGTCACTGGCAACCAATCACAAGAGACATACATACACTGGCAACCAATCACAAGAGACATACACTCACTGGCAACCAATCACAAGAGACATACATACACTGGCAACCAATCACAAGAGACATACATACACTGGTAACCATTCACAAGAGACATACACTCACTGGCAACCAATCACAAGAGACATACAGACACTTAAAGACCCAGGCCTTTTCTCAGTTAGATTTGCTCTACTTCTGCGTCCTTTCTCCTCTCTCCTCTCTCCTTTCTCCTTCGTCCTCTCTCCTTTCTCCTCCGTCCTCTCTCCTTTCTCCTCCGTCCTCTCTCCTCCGTCAGTTTCGGATGAGACAGGAAAGAGGAGAGAGGACGGTGGAGAGAGAACGGAGGAGAGAGGACGGAGGAGAGAGAACGGAGGAGAGAGGACGGTGGAGAGAGGACGGAGGAGAGAGGACGGAGGAGAGAGAACGGAGGTCTGTGGTAGTGAAGCCGGATGTGGAGGTCCTGGGCTGGTGTGGTTACGCTGGTCTGTGGTAGTGATGCTAGATGTGGAGGACCTGGGCTGGTGTGGTTACACTGGTCTGTGGTAGTGAGGCAGGTTGGAGGTCCTGGGCTGGTGTGGTTACGCTGGTCTGTGGTAGTGAGGCAGGTTGGAGGTCCTGGGCTGGTGTGGTTACACTGGTCTGTGGTAGTGAGGCAGGTTGGAGGTCCTGGGCTGGTGTGGTTATACTGGTCTGTGGTAGTGAGGCAGGTTGGAGGCCCTGGGCTGGTGTGGTTACACTGGTCTGTGTTAGTGAGGCAGGTTGGAGGTCCTGGGCTGGTGTGGTTACACTGGTCTGTGGTACTGAGGCAGGTTGGAGGCCCTGGGCTGGTGTGGTTATACTGGTCTGTGGTAGTGAGGCAGGTTGGAGGTCCTGGGCTGGTGTGGTTACACTGGTCTGTGTTAGTGAGGCAGGTTGGAGGTCCTGGGCTGGTGTGGTTATATTGGTCTGTGGTAGTGAGGCAGGTTGGAGGTCCTGGGCTGGTGTGGTTATACTGGTCTGTGGTAGTGAGGCAGGTTGGAGGCCTTGGGCTGGTGTGGTTACACTGGTCTGTGTTAGTGAGGCAGGTTGGAGGTCCTGGGCTGGTCTGGTTATACTGGTCTGTGGTAGTGAGGCAGGTTGGAGGTCCTGGGCTGGTGTGGTTATATTGGTCTGGGGCCAAAACCTCTAAAATGACGTTGTCGGCGGCTTATAGAAGAGAAATGAACGTTAAATTCTATGGCAACAGCTCTGGTGGACTTTCCTGCAGTCAGCATGACAATTTACGCTCCATCAAAACTAGAGACATCTGTGGCATTGTGTTGTCTGACAACTATAGAGTATTTCTTGTAGATTGATGAGGAAAAATGTATTTGATCAACTTTAGAATAAGGCTGTAACGTAACAAAATAAGGAAAACGTCAAGGGGTCTGAATACTTTCTGAAAACACTGTATATATTAAATAAATGGATGAACTGATAACCACGTTGTCAACATCTTCATTATATGTGCTGCCTCTATGAAAACAAAACAAACAGGGTCGTAATGGGGAACTTTAGAACAGGGAAGTTGACAGTTTCCCAAAAAAGTCGCATCCCAAATGGCACCATACTCCCTGAATAGATAGGCACTAGAGCCCTTTGGGGCCTGATCAAAAGTAGTGCACTACGTAGGGAATAGGGTGCTCTCTGGTACACAACCACAGCTAGCTGAGTTCTCTTGTGGTTCAGAAGTCTAACCTCCGGCTGGTTTGAACCATTTTCACCCAGCAGTGAGAGAGAGAGAGAGAGAGAGAGAGAGAGAGAGAGAGAGAGAGAGAGAGAGAGAGAGAGAGAGGGAGAGAGAGAGAGAGAGAGAGAGAGAGAGAGAGAGAGAGAGAGAGAGAGAGAGAGAGAGAGAGAGAGAGAGAGAGAGAGAGAGAGAGAGAGAGAGAGACAGAGAGACAGAGAGACAGAGAAAGATAGAGAGAGAGAGACCGCCGAAAGCAGACCTGGCTCTTAAGAGAACACAGGATATGTGCTCACTGCCCACAAAATGAGGTGGAAACTGAGCTGCACTTCCTAACCTCCTGCCAAATGTATGACCATATTAGAGACACATATTTCCCTCAGATTACACAGATCCACAAAGAATTTGAAAACAAATCCAATTTTGATAAACTCCCATATCTACTGGGTAAAATACCACAGTGTTCCATCACAGCAGCAAGATTTGTGACCTGTTACCACAAGAAAAGGGCAACCAGTGAAGAACAAACACCATTGTAAATACAACCCATATTTATGCTTATTTATTTTCCCTTTTGTACTTTAACTATTTGCCCATTATTACAACACTGGACATATTTTTTAATATATTTTTTAATTTTTACCTTTACTAGGCAAGTCAGTTAAGAAAACATTTTTTACCATGACGGCTTACACCGGCCAAACCCAGACGACTGGGCCAATGGGACTCCCCATAACGGCCTACACCGGCCAAACCCAGACGACTGGGCCAATGGGACTCCCCATAACGGCCTACACCGGCCAAACCCAGACGACTGGGCCAATGGGACTCCCCATAACGGCCTACACCGGCCAAACCCAGACGACTGGGCCAATGGGACTCCCCATAACGGCCTACACCGGCCAAACCCAGACGACTGGGCCAATGGGACTCCCCATAACGGCCTACGCCGGCCAAACCCAGACGACTGGGCCAATGGGACTCCCCATAACGGCCGGTTGTGATACAGCCTGGATAATATGACATACAGGTGAAGCTGGGTGTTATAAGTGAGTATAAACTTCTTCTTTCTCTTTAACATGTGAACATAAACACACAGTCATATCTATTTGATAAAAGTTGTTGAATTTAAATGATAATTGCATGACATTTTTAATGTCATTCACGTTTAATGTGTTTGATTCCATTCCATCCATTCCATTCCATTCCATTCCATCCATTCCATTCCATCCATTCCATTCCATCCATTCCATTCCATTCCATTCCATCCATTCCATTCCATTCCATTCATTCCATTCCATCCATTCCATTCATTCCATTCCATCCATTCCGTTCCATCCATTCCATTCCATCCATTCCATCCATTCCATTCCATCCATTCCATTCCATTCCATCCATTCCATATCATTCCATCCATTCCATTCCATCCATTCCATTCCATCCATTCCATTCCATCCATTCCATCCATTCCATCCATTCCATTCCATCCATTCCATCCATTCCATCCATTCCATCCATTCCATTCCATCCATTCCATCCATTCCATTCCATTCCATCCATTCCATTCCATCCATTCCATTCCATCCATTCCATTCCATCCATTCCATCCATTCCATTCCATCCATTCCATCCATTCCATTCCATTCCATCCATTCCATTCCATCCATTCCATTCCATCCATTCCATCCATTCCATCCATTCCATTCCATCCATTCCATCCATTCCATTCCATTCCATCCATTCCATTCCATCCATTCAATTCCATTCCATCCATTCCATCCCATTCCATCCATTCCATTCCATCCATTCCATCCATTCCATTCCATCCATTCCATTCCATTCCATCCATTCCATCCATTCCATTCCATCCATTCCATTCCATTCCATCCATTCCATCCATTCCATTCCATTCAATTCCATCCATTCCATTCCATTCCATCCATTCCATTCCATCCATTCCATTCCATTCCATCCATTCCATCCATTCCATTCCATTCCATCCATTCCATCCATTCCATCCATTCCATTCCATCCATTCCATTCCATTCCATCCATTCCATCCATTCAATTCCATCCATTCCATCCATTCCATTCCATTCCATCCATTCCATCCATTCCATCCATTCCATTCCATCCATTCCATCCATTCCATTCCATCCATTCCATTCCATTCCATCCATTCCATTCCATTCCATCAATCCATTCCATTCCATTCCATCCATTCCATCCATTCCATCCATTCCATTCCATCCATTCCATCCATTCCATTCATTCCATTCCATCCATTCCATCCCATCCATTCCATCCATTTCATTCCATTCCATCCATTCCATCCATTCCATCCATTTCATTTCATTCCATCCATTCCATCCATTCCATTCCATCCATTCCATCCCATTGCATCCATTCCATCCATTCCATCCATTCCATTCCATCCATTCCATTCCATCCATTCCATCCATTCCAATCCATCCATTCCATTCCATACATTCCATCCATTCCATCCATTCCATTCCATCCATTCCATCCATTCCATTCCATCCATTCCATTCCATCCCATCCATTCCATCCATTCCATTCCATCCATTCCATTCCATCCATTCCATCCATTCCATCCATTCCAATCCATCCATTCCATTCCATCCATTCCATCCATTCCATCCCATCCATTCCATCCATTCCATTCCATCCATTCCATCCCATCCATTCCATCCATTCCATTCCATTCCATCCATTCCATCCATTCCATTCCATCCATTCCATTCCATCTATCCCATCCAATCCATCCATTCCATTCCATCCATTCCATCCATTCCAATCCATCCAATCCATTCCAATCCATCCATCCAATCCATTCCATCCATTCCATCCATTCCATTCCATCCATTCCATCCATTCCATTCCATCCATTCCATCCATTCCATTCCATCCATTCCATTCCATCCCATCCATTCCATCCATTCCATTCCATCCATTCCATTCCATCCATTCCATCCATTCCAATCCATCCATTCCATTCCATCCATTCCATCCATTCCATCCCATCCATTCCATCCATTCCATTCCATCCATTCCATCCCATCCATTCCATCCATTCCATTCCATTCCATCCATTCCATCCATTCCATTCCATCCATTCCATTCCATCCATCCCATCCATTCCATCCATTCCATTCCATCCATTCCATCCATTCCATCCCATCCATTCCATCCATTCCATTCCATTCCATCCATTCCATCCATTCCATTCCATCCATTCCATTCCATCCATCCCATCCATTCCATCCATTCCATTCCATCCATTCCATCCATTCCAATCCATCCAATCCATTCCAATCCATCCAATCCATTCCATCCATTCCATCCATTCCATCCATTCCATCCATTCCATTCCATCCCTTCCATTCCATCCCATCCATTCCATCCATTCCATTCCATCCATTCCATTCCATTCCATTCCATTCCATCCATTCCATTCCATCCATTCCATCCATTCCATCCATTCCATTCCATCCATTCCATCCATTCCATCCATTCCATTCCATTCCATCCATTCCATCCATTCCATTCCATCCATTCCATTCCATCAATTCCATTCCATTCCATCCATTCTATCCATTCCATTCCATCCATTCCATCCATTCCATTCCATCCATTCCATTCCATTCCATTCCATTCCATCCATTCCATCCATTTCATTCCATCCATTCCATTCCATCCATTCCATCCATTCCATTCCATCCATTCCATTCCATCCATTCCATTCCATTCCATTCCATCCATTCCATTCCATCCATTCCATTCCATCCATTCCATTCCATTCCATCCATTCCATTCCATCCATTCCATCCATTCCATTCCATCCATTCCATTCCATCCATTCCATTCCATTCCATTCCATCCATTCCATTCCATCCATTCCATTCCATCCATTCCATCCATTCCATTCCATCCATTCCATTCCATCCATTCCATTCCATTCCATCCATTCTATCCATTCCATTCCATCCATTCCATCCATTCCATTCCATCCATTCCATTCCATTCCATCCATTCCATTCCATTCCATCCATTCCATTCCATCCATTCCATCCATTCCATTCCATCCATTCCATTCCATTCCATCCATTCCATTCCATCCATTCCATTCCATTCCATCCATTCCATTCCATCCATTCCATTCCATCCATTCCATTCCATTCCATTCCATCCATTCCATTCCATTCCATCCATTCCATTCCATCCATTCCATCCATTCCATTCCATTCCATTCCATTCCATCCATTCCATTCCATCCATTCCATTCCATTCCATCCATTCCATTCCATCCATTCCATTCCATCCATTCCATCCATTCCATTCCATTCCATCCATTCCATTCCATCCATTCCATCCATTCCATTCCATCCATTCCATCCATTCCATCCATTCCATTCCATCCATTCCATCCATTCCATTCCATTCCATCCATTCCATTCCATCCATTCCATTCCATTCCATTCCATCCATTCCATTCCATCCATTCCATTCCATTCCATCCATTCCATTCCATCCATTCCATCCATTCCATTCCATCCATTCCATTCCATTCCATCCATTCCATTCCATTCCATCCATTCCATTCCATCCATTCCATTCCATTCCATCCATTCCATTCCATCCATTCCATTCCATTCCATCCATTCCATTCCATCCATTCCATTCCATCCATTCCATCCATTCCATTCCATTCCATCCATTCCATTCCATCCATTCCATCCATTCCATTCCATCCATTCCATCCATTCCATCCATTCCATTCCATCCATTCCATCCATTCCATTCCATTCCATCCATTCCATTCCATCCATTCCATTCCATTCCATTCCATCCATTCCATTCCATCCATTCCATTCCATTCCATCCATTCCATTCCATCCATTCCATCCATTCCATCCATTCCATTCCATCCATTCCATCCATTCCATTCCATCCATTCCATTCATTGTGATTAGCCAGTCCTCCTATATCTATGTTCACCAGCCTCCTCTGCTCCCCACGCTGTACACCTGCAGTAACTATGTTACTTACTGTCTGTCCATGTTATATAGCATTATGTTATATCAGTATATTAGTTATAACTACGTAATGTTATCTCTGACAATGAAAATACTGTACTTTTAAACTAGCATCACATCTAGAACCGTGTGAAATATGCTGTTATTAATTGTCAACAACCAGTTTAGTGAAATGTATCATTGAACTAAACATCTTATCAGTAGTAGTTGTTCAGTGGTTGACAGCAGGCAGTCAGTGTGTTAGTGGAGGCTGGGTGTGTCTGTGTGTTTGTAGTGGTGTGAAAAGACACTGGACCAGAACACTGTAACTTCCTCTGTAATGTCTGTGTTTCTATATCTGTCTCAGTATCACTAAGCAGTCATGTGTTCAAGATATAAAACCCCAAGTTTCAGTGTAAATGTCATCATGAAACCTGAAGTTGTCATGTGAGAGAGAGAGAGAGAGAGAGAGAGAGAGCGATAGAGAGAGGGAGAGAGAGAGAGAGAGAGAGAGAGAGAGAGAGAGAGATGGAGGGGGGTGAAAGAGAGATGGAGGGGGGTGAAAGAGAGAGATAGAGAGAGAGAGGGATGGAGGGGGGTGAAAGAGAGAGAGAGAGAGATGGAGTGGGGTGAAAGAGAGAGATAGAGAGAGATGGAGGGGGTGAAAGAGAGAGATAGAGAGAGAGAAATGGAGGGGGTGAAAGAGAGAGATAGAGAGAGATGGAGGGGGTGAAAGAGAGAGATAGAGAGAGAGAGAGATGGAGGGGGTGAAAGAGAGATAGAGAGATATATTGTGAGCTAAAGGACAACTAACACACCTCAACAGAAACAAGAGAAACCACCCTAAATATCTCTGTCCCTGTGACTCTCTCCCTCCACCTCTCCCTCCTCACCTTCTTAAAACATGTTCATACTTGTGTCCATTGTTTTCAGTGAAACCAACCAACACCACAACAACAAACACAGCACCACCAGACCCACCCACAACCACCTTCCTCTCACCATCATCATCATCATCATCATCATCATCACCACCATCATCACTCAACGGATCTGGTAAACAAACTTTTACAAATTCAGATGCCCAAGTCTCACTTTGGTTAGTGGTAGACATGTCTGTATGTAGTGGTATGATATGAGGATAGGTTAGTGGTATGATATGAGGGTAGGTTAGTGTTAGACATGTCTGTATGTAGTGTTATGATATGAGGGTAGGTTAGTGTTATGATATGAGGGTAGGTTAGTGTTATGATATGAGGGTAGGTTAGTGTTATGATATGAGGGTAGGTTAGTGTTATGATATGAGGGTAGGTTAGTGTTATGATATGAGGGTAGGTTAGTGTTATGATATGAGGGTAGGTTAGTGTTATGATATGAGGGTAGGTTAGTGTTATGATATGAGGGTAGGTTAGTGGTATGATATGAGGGTAGGTTAGTGTTATGATATGAGGGTAGGTTAGTGTTATGATATGAGGGTAGGTTAGTGTTATGATATGAGGGTAGGTTAGTGTTATGATATGAGGGTAGGTTAGTGTTATGATATGAGGGTAGGTTAGTGTTATGATATGAGGGTAGGTTAGTGGTAGACATGTCTGTAGGTAGTGTTATGATATGAGGGTAGGTTAGTGGTAGACATGTCTGTATGTAGTGTTATGATATGAGGGTAGGTTAGTGTTATGATATGAGGGTAGGTTAGTGTTATGATATGAGGGTAGGTTAGTGGTAGACATGTCTGTCTGTATGTAGTGTTATGATATGAGGGTAGGTTAGTGTTATGATATGAGGGTAGGTTAGTGTTATGATATGAGGGTAGGTTAGTGTTATGATATGAGGGTAGGTTAGTGTTATGATATGAGGGGTAGGTTAGTGCAACAGCAGGTTTGTATAACCAGTTTGTGTGTGTGTGTGTGTGTTCCAGGTACCTCCGTGTTCATCATGGGGTCTGTTAGTCTGGTAGTGTTACTGCTAGTGATCAGCCTGATCATAGTCTACAGAGGGAAATACAACAAGGTCACAGGTGAGAAACACACACACACACACACACACACACACACACACACACACACACACACACACACACACACACAGGTCTATAAATTAGAGTAAGTTTTCCTTTTTTAAAATCTCTCAGTTTCCTTTCAGATAAATTAATTTGCATAATCTTCACATCCTCATTTGTCTCTGGTTGAGAAATAGAGAATGAATCATCCCTGAGGAGTGTCTGACACCTGCCTGGTTCTGGGGGAAGCTCTCTCTCTCTCTCTCTCTCTCTCTCTCTGTCTGTCTGTCTGTCTGTATCTGTGTCTCTCTCTCTCTCTCTCTGAGTTATATCTGTGTGTTGTGTTCCACAGGATCTGTCTCTTCAACATACAGAGTGAGTCCAGACACAGGAAACAATGACGGGGTCAGTGTCTGTATTTTAATGATAATTTTTTTGTCATTGTCATTGAGTGTGTTTTATTTGTCGTACTATTGTCCCCTCTTCCTCTACTCCCCTCTCTCATTCCTCTCTCTCTCTCTCTCTCTCTCTCTCTCTCTCTCTCTCTCATTCCTTCTCTCTCTCTCTCTCTCTCTCTCATTCCTTCTCTCTCTCTCAATCTCTCTCTCTCTCATTCCTCCTCTCTCTCTCTCTCTCTCTCTCTCTCTCAATCTCTCTCTCTCTCATTCCTTCTCTCTCTCTCTCTCTCTCTCTCTCTCAATCTCTCTCTCTCTCATTCCTTCTTTCTCTCTCTCAATCTCTCACTCGCTTTCTCTCCTTGTGTCTGTCTCTTTTCCTTCTAATCCTCCCTCTCTCCTCCTCCTTCTTTCCAGGGTTGTCATGGTGACGGTGACTATGAGGAGATAATGGAGCGCCCCCTACAGTCAGACTCAGATGCTGAGACCTCCACCATCTACGCCACCGCCAACTTACCCACAAGCTACTCTGACTCTCCCCATTACGCCAGCGTCAACTTCCACAAGATCCCCAGTGGCCCCAATGAAGCAACTGCCACCATCCCTAAAGAGGGCAGCTGCCCCAATGAAGCCACCGCTGCCATTACTAAAGAGGGCACTTCGTCATGTGACTATGCTACTGTGAACTGTCAAAGCCCCACCTACTCTACTGTCAATCATCCACCCTGCTCCTCACAGGCAGCATACCCATAGACACTTGAGTCACTGGCAACCAATCACAAGATACATACACTCACAGTCTACTTCCTGTTCTCTCAGTGACAGTGAGTTTGCATGTCTTGCCCTGTTTAGCAGATGTATCACTTTATGGAAAATGTATAAAATCTATATTCCTGCACAAAACTGACAGTGATATAGGGGTGGAGTCGATATAGGGGTGGAGTCAACAAACTCCGTCTTCGCAGTTTAAATTGTTCAATATGAGCGCAGCCACCCAGTAGATTATAATGATGATGATGATGATGATGAGCATTATAATAATTATAATTATAATTTTATTGTGATGTTATTTTGTCTTAATTGTATTTATGATTGTACATTCTTAACTAAATAATAACATCTGACTTCTCTAGACTGTTCCTCCTGACAACAAAGATAATCTATTATGGGATGCAGGTAGCCCAGCAGTTAAGAGTGTTGGGCCAGTAACTGCAAGGTAGCTGGTTTGAATCCCTGAGCCGACTAGGTGAAATAAGGCATTAATTGTGGCTGGACCATAGAGATGTGTTGTGTTAAGGGGAATGTGTCTGGACCAGGGGAATGTGTTGTGTTAAGGGGAATGTGTCTGGACCAGGGGAATGTGTTGTGTTAAGGGGAATGTGTCTGGACCAGGGGAATGTGTTGTGTTAAGGGGAATGTGTCTGGACCAGGGGAATGTGTTGTGTTAAGGGGAATGTGTCTGGACCAGGGGAATGTGTTGTGTTAAGGGGAATGTGTTGTGTTAAGGGGAATGTGTCTGGACCAGGGGGATGTGTTGTGTTAAGGGGAATGTGTCTGGACCAGGGGAATGTGTTGTGTGTTAAGGGGGATGTGTTGTGTTAAGGGGAATGTGTCTGGACCAGGGGGGTGTGTTGTGTGTTAAGGGGGATGTGTTGTGTTAAGGGGAATGTGTCTGGACCAGGGGAATGTGTCTGGACCAGGGGAATGTGTCTGGACCAGGGGGGTGTGTTGTGTTGAGGGGAATGTGTCTGGACCAGGGGGGTGTGTCTGGACCAGGGGGGTGTGTTGTGTTAAGGGGAATGTGTCTGGACCAGGGGAATGTGTCTGGACCAGGGGGGTGTGTTGTGTTAAGGGGAATGTGTCTGGACCAGGGGGGTGTGTCTGGACCAGGGGAATGTGTCTGGACCAGGGGGATGTGTCTGGACCAGGGGAATGTGTCTGGACCAGGGGGGTGTGTTGTCTTAAGGGGAATGTGTCTGGACCAGGGGGGTGTGTTGTGTTAAGGGGAATGTGTCTGGACCAGGGGCATATGTCTGGACCAGGGGGGTGTGTCTGGACCAGGGGAATGTGTTGTGTTAAGGGGAATGTGTCTGGACCAGGGGGATGAGTTGTGTTAAGGGGGATGTGTTGTGTTAAGGGGAATGTGTCTGGACCAGGGGGGTGTGATGTGTTAAGGAGAATGTGTCTGGACCAGGGGCACGTGTCTGGACCAGGGGGGGGTGTTGTGTTAAGGGGAATGTGTCTGGACCAGGGGAATGTGTCTGGACCAGGGGGGTGTGTCTGGACCAGGGGGATGTGTCTGGACCAGGGGAATGTGTCTGGACCAGGGGGGTGTGTTGTGTTAAGGGGAATGTGTCTGGACCAGGGGGTGTGTCTGGACCAGGGGAATGTGTTGTGTTAAGGGGAATGTGTCTGGACCAGGGGAATGTGTCTAGACCAGGGGGGTGGGTCTGGACCAGGGGGATGTGTCTGGACCATGGGAATGGAATGTGTCTGGACCAGGGGGGTGTGTTGTGTTAAGGGGAATGTGTCTGGACCAGGGGGGTGTGTCTGGACCAGGGGAATGTGTTGTGTTAAGGGGAATGTGTCTGGACCAGGGGGGTGTGTCTGGACCAGGGGGATGTGTTGTGTTAAGGGGAATGTGTCTGGACCAGGGGAATGTGTCTAGACCAGGGGGGTGTGTCTGGACCAGGGGGATGTGTCTGGGCCAGGGGAATGTGTCTGGACCGGGGGGTGTGTTGTGTTAAGGGGAATGTGTCTGGACCAGGGGGGTGTGTCGTGTGTTAAGGGGATGTGTTTTGTTTTAAGGGGAATGTGTCTGGATCAGGGGAATGTGTCTGGATCAGGGGAATGTGTCTGGACCAGGGGAATGTGTCTGGACCAGGGGGATGTGTCTGGATCAGGGGGATGTATTGTGTTAAGGGGAATGTGTCTGGACCAGGGGGATGTGTCTGGACCAGGGGGGGGGGGGGGGGGGGTGTTGTGTTAAGGGGAATGTGTCTGGACCAGGGGGATGTGTTGTGTTAAGGGGAATGTGTCTGGACCAGGGGAATGAGTCTGGACCAGGGGGATGTGTCTGGACCAGGGGGGTGTGTTGTGTTAAGGGGAATGTGTCTGGACCAGGGGGGTGTGTCTGGACCAGGGGGGTGTGTCTGGACCAGGGGGATGTGTCTGGACCAAGGGAATGTGTCTGGACCAGGGGGGTGTGTGGTGTTAAGGGGAATGTGTCTGGACCAAGGGGGTGTGTTGTGTTTAGGGGAATGTGTCTGGACCAGGGGGGTGTGTCTGGACCAGGGGAATGTGTTGTGTTAAGGGGAATGTGTCTGGACCAGGGGAATGTGTCTAGACCAGGGGGGTGTGTCTGGACCAGGGGGATGTGTCTGGACCAGGGGAATGTGTCTGGACCAGGGGGGTGTGTCGTGTGTTAAGGGGGATGTGTTGTGTTAAGGGGAATGTGTCTGGATCAGGGGAATGTGTCTGGATCAGGGGAATGTGTCTGGACCAGGGGAATGTGTCTGGACCAGGGGGATGTGTCTGGATCAGGGGGGTGTGTTGTGTTAAGGGGAATGTGTCTGGACCAGGGAGATGTGTCTGGACCAGGGGGGTGTGTTGTGTTAAGGGGAATGTGTCTGGACCAGGGGAATGAGTCTGGACCAGGGGGATGTGTCTGGACCAGGGGGGTGTGTTGTGTTAAGGGGAATGTGTCTGGACCAGGGGGGTGTGTCTGGACCAGGGGGGTGTGTCTGGACCAGGGGGATGTGTCTGGACCAGGGGAATGTGTCTGGACCAGGGGGGTGTGTTGTGTTAAGGGGAATGTGTCTGGACCATTGGGGTGTGTTGTGTTTAGGGGAATGTGTCTGGACCAGGGGGGTGTGTCTGGACCAGGGGAATGTGTTGTGTTAAGGGGAATGTGTCTGGACCAGGGGAATGTGTCTAGACCAGGGGGTTGTGTCTGGACCAGGGGATGTGTCTGGACCAGGGGAATGTGTCTGGACCAGGGGGGTGTGTTGTGTTTAGGGGAATGTGTCTGGACCAGGGGGGTGTGTCTGGACCAGGGGAATGTGTTGTGTTAAGGGGAATGTGTCTGGACCAGGGGAATGTGTCTAGACCAGGGGGGTGTGTCTGGACCAGGGGGATGTGTCTGGACCAGGGGGATGTGTCTGGATCAGGGGGATGTGTTGTGTTAAGGGGAATGTGTCTGGACCAGGGGAATGTGTCTGGACCAAGGGGACGTGTCTGGACCAGGGGGGTGTGTTGTGTTAAGGGTAATGTCTCTGGACCAGGGGGATGTGTTGTGTTAAGGGGAATGTGTCTGGACCAGGGGAATGTGTCTGGACCAGGGGGATGTGTCTGGACCAGGGGGGTGTGTTGTGTTAAGGGGAATGTGTCTGGACCAGGGGGGTGTGTCTGGACCAGGGGGATGTGTCTGGACCAGGGGAATGTGTCTGGACCAGGGGGGTGTGTTGTGTTTATGGGAATGTGTCTGGACCAGGGGGGTGTGTTGTGTTAAGGGGAATGTGTCTGGACCAGGGGGATGTGTCTAGACCAGGGGAATGTGTCTGGACCAGGGGAATGTGTCTGGACCAGGGGGGTGTGTTGTGTTAAGGGGAATGTGTCTGGACCAGGGGCATGTGTCTGGACCAGGGGGTGTGATGTGTTAAGGGGAATGTGTCTGGACCAGGGGGATGTGTCTGGATCAGGGGTGTGTGATGTGTTAAGGGGAATGTGTCTGGACCAGGGGTGTGTGATGTGTTAAGGTGAATGTGTCTGGGCCAGGGGGGTGTGATGTGTTAAGGGGAATGTGTCTGGACCAGGGGAATGTGTCTGGACCAGGGGGGTGTGTTGTGTTAAGGGGAATGTGTCTGGACCATTGGGGTGTGTTGTGTTTAGGGGAATGTGTCTGGACCAGGGGGGTGTGTCTGGACCAGGGGAATGTGTTGTGTTAAGGGGAATGTGTCTGGACCAGGGGAATGTGTCTAGACCAGGGGGTTGTGTCTGGACCAGGGGATGTGTCTGGACCAGGGGAATGTGTCTGGACCAGGGGGGTGTGTTGTGTTTAGGGGAATGTGTCTGGACCAGGGGGGTGTGTCTGGACCAGGGGAATGTGTTGTGTTAAGGGGAATGTGTCTGGACCAGGGGAATGTGTCTAGACCAGGGGGGTGTGTCTGGACCAGGGGGATGTGTCTGGACCAGGGGGATGTGTCTGGATCAGGGGGATGTGTTGTGTTAAGGGGAATGTGTCTGGACCAGGGGAATGTGTCTGGACCAAGGGGACGTGTCTGGACCAGGGGGGTGTGTTGTGTTAAGGGTAATGTCTCTGGACCAGGGGGATGTGTTGTGTTAAGGGGAATGTGTCTGGACCAGGGGAATGTGTCTGGACCAGGGGGATGTGTCTGGACCAGGGGGGTGTGTTGTGTTAAGGGGAATGTGTCTGGACCAGGGGGGTGTGTCTGGACCAGGGGGATGTGTCTGGACCAGGGGAATGTGTCTGGACCAGGGGGGTGTGTTGTGTTTATGGGAATGTGTCTGGACCAGGGGGGTGTGTTGTGTTAAGGGGAATGTGTCTGGACCAGGGGGATGTGTCTAGACCAGGGGAATGTGTCTGGACCAGGGGAATGTGTCTGGACCAGGGGGGTGTGTTGTGTTAAGGGGAATGTGTCTGGACCAGGGGCATGTGTCTGGACCAGGGGGTGTGATGTGTTAAGGGGAATGTGTCTGGACCAGGGGGATGTGTCTGGATCAGGGGTGTGTGATGTGTTAAGGGGAATGTGTCTGGACCAGGGGTGTGTGATGTGTTAAGGTGAATGTGTCTGGGCCAGGGGGGTGTGATGTGTTAAGGGGAATGTGTCTGGACCAGGGGTGTGTGATGTGTTAAGGGGAATGTGTCTGGACCAGGGGAATGTGTTGTGTTAAGGGGATTGTGTCTGGACCAGGGGAATGTGTCTAGACCAGGGGGGTGTGTCTGGACCAGGGGGATGTGTCTGGACCAGGGGAATGTGTCTGGACCAGGGGATGTGTTGTGTTAAGGGGAATGTGTCTGGACCAGGGGGGTGTGTCGTGTGTTAAGGGGGATGTGTTGTGTTAAGGGGAATGTGTCTGGATCAGGGGAATGTGTCTGGATCAGGGGAATATGTCTGGACCAGGGGAATGTGTCTGGATCAGGGGGATGTGTTGTGTTAAGGGGAATGTGTCTGGACCAGGGGAATGTGTCTGGACCAGGGGGATGTGTCTGGACCAGGGGGGTGTGTTGTGTTAAGGGGAATGTGTCTGGACCAGGGGGATGTGTCTGGACCAGGGGGGTGTGTTGTGTTAAGGGGAATGTGTCTGGACCAGGGGGATGTGTTGTGTTAAGGGGAATGTGCCTGGACCAGGGGGATGTGTCTGGACCAGGGGAATGTGTCTGGACCAGGGGGTGTGTTGTGTTAAGGGGAATGTGTCTGGACCAGGGGGGTGTGTCTGGACCAGGGGGATGTGTCTGGACCAGGGGAATGTGTCTGGACCAGGGGGGTGTGTTGTGTTAAGGGGAATGTGTCTGGACCAGGGGAATGTGTCTAGACCAGGTGAATGTGTCTGGACCAGGGGGATGTGTCTGGACCAGGGGGGTGTGTTGTGTTAAGGGGAATGTGTCTGGACCAGGGGCATGTGTCTGGACCAGGGGGTGTGATGTGTTAAGGGGAATGTGTCTGGACCAAGGGGATGTGTCTGGATCAGGGGTGTGTGATGTGTTAAGGGGAATGTGTCTGGACCAGGGGGATGTGTCTGGATCAGGGGGTGTGATGTGTTAAGGGGAATGTGTCTGGACCAGGGGTGTGTGATGTGTTAAGGGGAATGGGTCTGGACCAGGGGGGTGTGATATGTTAAGGGGAATGTGTCTGGACCAGGGGTGTGTGATGTGTTAAGGGGAATGTGTCTGGATCAGGGGTGTGTGATGTGTTAAGGGGAATGTGTACAGTTGAGGACACTCATCAGTACGTTAAATGATGATTTTGGTTTAATATACATCTGTCATAATTTTATTGTGGTGGTTTTATAATGTGATTTTGTCTGACTTGTATGTAGTATAGTATATTACTAACTAAATAAAACATTGATCTGACTTCTCTAGTCCCTCTTCCTGACAGCAAAGATCATCTGTTATATTATATCAACACAACAACCCAAGACTCCACCTACCAAACCCTCAACACAACAACCCAGGACTCCACCTACCAAACCCTCAACACAGCAACCCAAGACTCTACCTACCAAACCCTCAACACAACAACCCAAGACACCACCTACCAAACCCTCAACACAACAACCCAAGACACCACCTACCAAACCCTCAACACAACAACCCAAGACTCCACCTGTCAAACCCTCAACACAGCAACCCAAGACTCCACCTACCAAACCCTCAACACAACAACCCAAGACTCCACCTACCAAAACCTCAACACAACAACCCAAGACTCCACCTACCAAACCCTCAACACAACAACCCAAGACTCCACCTACCAAACCCTCAACACAACAACCCTAGACTCCACCTACCAAACCCTCAACACAACAACCCAAGACTCCACCTACCAAACCCTCAACACAACAACCCAAGACTCCACCTACCAAACCCTCAACACAACAACCCTAGACTCCACCTGCCAAACCCTCAACACAACAACCCAAGACTCCACCTACCAAACCCTCGACACAACAACCCAAGACTCCACCTCCCAAACCCTCAACACAACAACCCTAGACTCCACCTATACACAAACTAATAGTATGACATCATCAAACTCACACAGAGACAGGATAGTGTTGGTTAAGTGTTAGTTTTTGTAACATGTGTTCCTATCAAAATCCATTCTGCACCATTCTTCTCAATGACTGTAAACGTGAATCAATTAAATGTCAGAAAAAAGTTATAAAATATATTGATGTATACTTTAACTATATTGTCATCATCTCAACATTGTGTTCCTCCTCTGCTGAAATAACCATGGTAACTTCAGAACAGAGAAGTTGACAGTTTTAACACTTAGTCACCACAGATAGCTGAGATCTCTGGTGGTTTAGAAGTCTAACCTCCGGCCGGTTTGAACCAGTTTCACTATGCAGCACATATAGACCTGCAGACACTGAGGTCACTACAGATAAATCATCAGGATGTATAAGCTAATGCCCAAACCTCCCACCACCAACATCTGACATGGAGAGCTAATGTTTACTGTTATTTTTTAAATTTATTTTTCACTTTTGTTTATTATCAATTTCACTTGCTTTGGCAAGGTTACCATACCAATAAAGCCCCTTAAATTTAAATTGAGAGAGAGATTGAATTGAATTAAGAGAGAGAGCGGTGTGTGGTGTCAGAGGAGGGAGGAGCTGTCAACAGAGGAAGAAAGAAGAGTTCAGAATCACCCTGCTGTTTAACACTGTCTGACTGGTGATGGTTTAGTAGGACTGAGAGTCGCTGACAGAGAAGCTGTTGTGGACCTGGGCTTGTTGATGCACCAGGTGGTAGTAAAGTAACTTTAACAGTATAGTAACTGTGGGTAAAGTAACTTTAACAGTATAGTAACTGTGGGTAAAGTAACTTTAACAGTATAGTAACTGTGGTAGTAAAGTAACTTTAACAGTATAGTAACTTTAACAGTATAGTAACTGTGGGTATAGTAACTTTAACAGTATAGTAACTGTGGTAGTAAAGTAACTTTAACAGTATAGTAACTTTAACAGTATAGTAACTTTAACAGTATAGTAACTGTGGGTAAAGTAACTTTAACAGTATAGTAACTGTGGTAGTAAAGTAACTTTAACAGTATAGTAACTGTGATAGTAAAGTAACTTTAACAGTATAGTAACTGTGGTAGTAAAGTAACTTTAACAGTATAGTAACTGTGGTAGTAAAGTAACTTTAACAGTATAGTAACTGTGGTAGTAAAGTAACTTTAACAGTATAGTAACTGTGATAGTAAAGTAACTTTAACAGTATAGTAACTGTGGTAGTAAAGTAACTTTAACAGTATAGTAACTGTGGTAGTAAAGGAACTGTAACAGTATAGTAACTGAGATAGTAAAGTAACTTTAACAGTATAGTTACTGAGGAGTAACTGTCCAGAATGAAGATACTCCATGTTGTCTCCTCTCAGGTGAGGTCTGTCTGTCTGTCTGTCTGTCTGTCTGTCTGTCTGTCTGTTTCTCTCTCTCTCTCTCTCTCTCTCTCTCTCTCTCTCTCTCTCTCTCTCTCTCTCTCTCTCTCTCTCTCTCTCTCTCTCTCTCTCTCTCTCTCTCTCTCTCTCTCTCAGTTTCTATAGTACTGGCTAGAACATAATTTACGTATGTAGTACACAAGGACATAAACACATGGTTAAAGTAAGATCAATATCAAATGAAAGTTTACTGGTCGCGTACACAGTTTAGCAGGTGTTAATAGCGGTGCAGCAAAATGCTTACGTTACACTAGGAATGATATGTACAGCAGTAGCTAAACTAGAGGAAGCTATGTCAAGAATCCAGTACATAAATACATATGTGGTGTGTATAAACAGTGTAACTAAATACAATATACAATCGTAGAAATATTAGAATAAGCTGTGTGTCGGGGGTAAGGAATTTAAATACACAGTGTGAAACAGGAAGTGACCAGTGGTTCAATGTCTCTACAACATTGGGCAGCAGCGTTGGCTGTGAGTGAGTGTGCTTCACATGGTAGACGGCTAGCGATGTCTGTTCAACAGTCTGATGACCTGGTAATAGAAGCTGGTTTTGCAACCTGGACTCAGGGGATACGCAACATAGTAAATATCAATCCAGGACACTACAATCAGTATAAGTTATGTTTCATATCTATTCGTTTGTGGATGTCCATCTATTTTGTATGATTCGTTGCGGCAATTTGTACAATATGTTAACATATTTGCTTAATGTATGACACAAATTCTAATTTGTTGTAGCTAGGTGGCTGACGCTAACAATAGCTAGGTGGCTGACGTTAACAATAGCTAGGTGGCTGACGCTAACAATAGCTAGGTGGCTGACGCTAACAATAGCTAGGTGGCTGACGTTAACAATAGCTAGGTGGCTGACGCTAACAATAGCTAGGTGGCTGACGCTAACAATAGCTAGGTGGCTGACGCTAACAATAGCTAGGTGGCTGACGCTAACAATAGCTAGGTGGCTGACGTTAACAATAGCTAGGTGGCTGACGCTAACAATAGCTAGGTGGCTGACGCTAACAATAGCTAGGTGGCTGACGCTAACAATAGCTAGGTGGCTGACGCTAACAATAGCTTGGTGGCCAATGTTAGCTAGGCTAGGCTAGGGGTCAGGGGTTCCCAAAATCTTTAGGCCCACAAACCCAATTTTGATATCTTAGAATTTTCGCAACCGCAACTATGTGAAAAATGATGTAATTTACATCCACTGTTTAATTACTGTCTCACTCACCATCACATACGTTTAATGTGACAGTCAAATTAGTCTGACATAATGTCTCTTATCTCACCACCACTAACGAGATGGGTGTTCATGATGCACGTCGAGTCTGAGTCAGGGGCAGTGTTCGACAGTGCACACCTCCTCTCTGTGGTCACATCTACCCGGGATCGATATTTAGTTTGAATGTAGACCCGAGAGCTTTGAATCCAGCTTCACACCAATATGGGATGGCGAGGCACACCATGACTTTTAATGGTGTTTTCAAGACAACTGGGAACTCAGAAAAATACGAGATCAAATCATGACATCAGTGATCTTCAGGTCAGAAAGTCAGAGCTCTAGAAAGAGGCCAGAGTTCCCGAGATGGAATTCCGAGTAGGATGACCATTCAAAACAATCTTTCCCAGTCAGAGATGGATTTTTTTCAGTTACCAGTTATCTTGAATGCACTGAAGTCGGATGTCAGAGATTTCCAAATTCCCAAGTCTGATTTCCCAGTTGTTAATGCTCAGAGGGAGACGGCAGAAACAAAACCTCCTCTGTAGTGACCCGTGAACTCATCTCAAATCAAATCATATTAGTCACATGCACCGAATACAACAGGTTCAGACCTTACAATGACATGCCTACAAGCCCCTAACCAACAATGCAGTTTAAAAACATTATGAATAACCACGCATAGATGATAGAAGCTAGAAGGGTAGAAGCTGTTTAGAAGCCTCTTGGACCTAGACTTGGCGCTCCAGTACCGCTTGCCGTGCTGTAGCAGAGAGAACAGTCTATGACTAGGGTGGCTGGAGTCTTTGACAATTTTTAGGGCCTTCCTCTGACACCGCCTGGTATAGAGGTCCTGGATGGCAGGAAGCTTGGCCCCAGTGATGTACTAAGCCGTATGCACTACCCTCTGCAGTGCCTGGCGGTTGGAGGCCGAGCAGTTGCCATACCAGGCAGTGAAGCAATGATGGTGCAGCTGTAGAACCTTTTGAGGATCTGAGGACCCATGCCAAATATTTTCAGTCTCCTGAGTAGGGAATAGGTTTTTATCATGCCCTCTTCACGACTGTCTAGGTGTGTTTGGACCATGTTAGTGTGTTGGTGATGTGGAAACCAAGGAACTTGAAGCTCTCAACCTGCTCCAATACAGCCCCGTCGATAAGAATGGGGTCGTGATCAGTCCTCTTTTTCCTGTTGTCCCCAATCATCTAGTTTTTCTTGATCACGTTGAGGGAGAAGTTGTTGTCCTGGCACACGGCCAGGTCTATAGCATGTTAGATTTGCGTCAATACAAATCTGGTATCAGGATAAATATGACAATGAGTCACCGATTGTATACTATGTATTTTTTATTAGCTAAGCAATAAGTGGTAAATGCAATTTTCGTATATACGGGCTCTCTGTCCCACCTCTCAGGGCAAACAGAGAACTGACTTGTTCCTGACAAAGATATTATAATATACCCTGATGACAGTAGTAGTTCCGGCTTCCGAGCCGGCCTGTCAGAGTAGAGACTGGGCGTGGTTTAAACTTGCTCAGCCTATTGCAGGCGCTCAGGCGGGTCCCCGCCTCTTGGCGCTTCTGTTGATAGATGTAACTGTTGCTGTGAAGAACATCCATGCACTCATGCTCCATACCGTTATCTCGCACCTGGCTCCTGTTATCTTACAAAAGACCGCTTGTTCTCGCAACACCCCGCTCTGAATGTGCCCCCCCCCAACTCATTGAACAGTTCCTGTCTTCTGTATTTTTCCATCATGAGAAAGGCCCATGGCCTTGAAACTGTTAACAATGTTTCAAGTCAGCTATGTTGCATAACACATACATACATCCACACAAGCCAACAGCAGATAATATTCAATCACATATATGGTAACGGGCTATAGTGCATAACACAGAATCCTCATAAGCATTATACAATCATCCAAACCGGAAAAACGTAGGCTACATTTTTTACATTTTATTAATATCAAATCAATACATAAAGCACATGAGGGAACACAAGCATACATAGATTACAAACAATAGACAATCGAGCTAGGGGGTACAATATCACATCACAATTACAGTAGGCTACATTTGTCCTAGCGCTAACTGAGGAAAGATTGACGCAACACAAGCGGTCATATTTTATAACTCTCGGCTGACAAAAAGTACAATATGAATTAGCAAATAGCAATTACTATTTATAATTAATCACGTCACGGGTGAGCTCACCATTGATCGAAATAATTGGGTAAAACACTTTCTAGAAATCGAAAGTAATCAGACGATTAGTTTCAGCGCGTCGCCATGCTTTTTTTCGTCACAGTAACCAAAGATAATAAGAGAAGACAAGATCTGTTTGGTCTGTTTATAGTATGCATGTTGAAGGGGTGTGTCGTCTACCATCGTTCACATTCCACCATTCCCTTCCTGAAGTTCTCAAAAAATGTGTGAACCCTTACTCACCTCATTTTGTTATAGCATCATTGGTCCGACAGACGATTACGTGAAACCCAGAATGCATTGTAAATCAACAAACATGGCTCCACATATTGTTGGAATTAGCATTAGCTCGTCATAATCAGTACAACCTTCAAAAAAGTATTTTACACACATAATATGATCATTTCTATCAGCGATATTTGAAAGACATGTGAACAAAACAAAATATATCAATAATTACCACACAAAACATTTTCTGATAGTGATTTATTGATACAAATGGCGCGTGCAGGCAGCCAATCACGTAACCTCTCCCACTCTGAGCCATTCAGTGTTGTTGTTAAAGGGATCTCTATTGCGGACAGAGATATTATCATAAATCAACTTGCAGATGACCACAACCCTCTTTTTGAAAGATGCTGACCAGATTTCTAGAGCAGTCGATATATTTTCCAAAGCATCTGGTCTTTGCCTAAAACCTTAATAAGTGTGAATTGTTTGCTGTTAAAGACTGTGTAATACAATGCAATATTCCAGTCGAGGAAAAAGTAACATACCTTGGGTTTACCATATCTAAGGATCAACAGGAAAGATGCTCATTACATTTTATACCTATTATTGAAAAAAAAAGAAAAAAGAAGAAGAAGTTGAACCATTGGTTGCAGAGGGATTTCTCCTTGAAAGGTTGAGTATTGCTTTCTAAAGCAGAAGGTATCTTATGCAGCCCAGTCCCTACATCTTGACAACAAAATAGGTAAAGCGGTTGACCAGGTGTTTTTCAACTTCACCTGGAAAAATCGTACACATTCAGAAGAATATGGTGGACTCAATTTTTTCAAAGATTTTCCTACTTTGAATAATACCTTTAAGATAAATTGGGCTAAAATTTATTTTTTAAAGAATTCTACTTCAATTTGGAATTTCTTCCCTCATATCTTCTCCCCTTTTTGGTGGCCTCAATTTTATGTTACTTTGTAACTATAACATTGATAAGATTCCTGCAAAATGATCTGCTTGTCACAGACAAGTATTCTTAGCGCGGTCATTAGTATATAAACATATTTCCCCCCCTAGTAGGTATTTCATATGGAACAATAAGGACATTTTGTATAGAAACCAGTCTGTATTTTTTAAGAACTGGTTCAATAATCATATCCTGCTGGTGAGTCAACTTCTTAATGCAGAAGAATTGTTACTTAATTATGATGATTTAAAAAAATCTCCTTACAATATCCCTGTAACACCTAGAGGTGTAGATGACAACCACAACTAATGAAATGTATACCTTCCTGGTGACAGTCCTTCTCATGGGGAGAGTAAAAAAGAACTCCCTAAGAGAATACAGGAGCACAGATCCTATGTTTGCAACTCCCTTCGTTGCCACCCTCTTTCCCCAAGACCGCTTCCTAGTTCTGCTGCGATGCCTGCATTTCAGTAAAGTGGTATGACAAACGAGACATCCATGTCCTCTCCACTGCCAATACAGCAACCATGTCGGCCACAGGGAAGGTGGACCACCTGACTATAACCTCAAAATGGGGGCAGTGGATAAGGAGGACATGATAAACAGCTTTGTGGAAGGCACTCAGAAAACGACCAAGTGGTATAAGATATTTGTACATTTTTCCAGGGTAGCTTCAAAATACAACAAGCCAATAGTTCTCTGACACAATTAGCATTGTTTTACAGAGCTAATAGAAGAATTTAGCTAGCTACATAAGCTTTGAGTATAACACCATAAAGGTTATGACATGAGTACCGTTACCTGGCGTGTCCGCGGTTATAAGGAATATACACAAAAATATTATGCTACAGTAGAAACAACACAACACGACATGCAGAAACTATTATAACGTAATAAGGCACTTACTTTGATAGAAACGCACACATTTCCAGAGTTATTATTGGTAATGAAAACAACTATGACTGTGATGCAGGCAACAGACGGAAAATGTGAACACGTGTGTGCAGGACGAGAGATGAGCAAATGTCTGCAGACTTGAACTGCACAAACAATTGGGAAGTGTTTTGTCCAGGTCAGAAATGACAAAAAAAATGTATTGGTTTGCAAAAGTAAAAATGACTACTTTTATGTGAATGAATGAGGCGGAACACACCTCAATTCAAACTGTTCTTAAAAGGGTATCCTGCACCGGCTCTGCGCACTGTGTCTCCGGTGCGTCTGCACAGCCCAGTGCGTCCTGTGCTAGCGCCCCGCGTTTGCAGGGCGAAAAGAAACATCCAACCAGGACGGACTGTGCCTACTCTACGCTCCAGACATCCAGCCAGGACGGACTGTGCCTACTCTACGCTCCAGACATCCAGCCAGGACGGACTGTGCCTACTCTAGCTCCAGACATCCAGCCAGGACGGACGGTGCCTACTCTACGCTCCAGACATCCAGCCAGGACGGACTGTGCCTACTCTAGCTCCAGACATCCAGCCAGGACGGACTGTGCCTACTCTAGCTCCAGACATCCAGCCAGGACGGACTGTGCCTACTCTATGCTCCAGACATCCAGCCAGGACGGACTGTGCCTACTCTACGCTCCAGACATCCAGCCAGGACGGACTGTGCCTCCTCTACGCTCCAGACATCCAGCCAGGACGGACGGTGCCTACTCTACGCTCCAGACATCCAGCCAGGACGGACTGTGCCTACTCTACGCTCCAGACATCCAGCCAGGACGGACTGTGCCTACTCTACGCTCCAGACATCCAGCCAGGACGGACTGTGCCTACTGTACACTCCAGACATCCAGCCAGGACGGACTGTGCCTACTCTACGCTCCAGACATCCAGCCAGAACGGACTGTGCCTACTCTACCCTCCAGACATCCAGCCAGGACGGACTGTGCCTACTCTACGCTCCAGACATCCAGCCAGGACGGACTGTGCCTACTCTACGCTCCAGACATCCAGCCAGGACGGACTGTGCCTCCTCTACGCTCCAGACATCCAGTGCGTCTCCACAGTCCAGTACATCCTGTGCCTCCTCCCCGCACTCGCCCTGAGGTGCGTGTCTGCAGCCTGGTGCCACCTGTACCAGTCCCACGCATCAGGCCTCCAGTGCGCCTCCACAGTCCAGAGCTTCCGGCGACAGTTCCCAGTCCAGAGCTTCCGGCGACAGTTCCCAGTCCAGAGCTTCCGGTGACAGTTCCCAGTCCAGAGCTTCCGGCGACAGTTCCCAGTCCAGAGCTTCCGGCAACAGTTCCCAGTCCAGAGCTTCCGGCGACAGTTCCCAGTCCAGAGCTTCCGGAGACAGTTCCCGGTCCAGAGCTTCCGGCAACGTTTCACAGTCCGGAGCCTCCAACGACAGGCCACAGTCCGGAGCCACCCGCAATGAGGGTCCCCAGCCCGGGGCCAGCAACGAGGGTCCCCAGCCTTGGGCCCGCAGCGAGGGTGCCCAGCCCGGGGCCCGCAACGAGGTTCCCAGTCCGGGGTTGGCGACGAGGGTCCCCGCACCAGAGGCGCCACCAAAGAGGGGTGAGCCAGAGGTGGAGCGGGGTCTCCGTCCCGCACCAGAGCCGCCACCATGGATAGATGCCCACCCAGACCCTCCCCTATAGGTTCAGGTTTTGTGGCCGGATTCTGTAACTTTGGGGGGGGGGGGGGGGGGGGGGGGTACTGTCATGCCCTGACCTGGGAGAGCCTTTTTATGTCTCTATTTTGGTTTGGTCAGGGTGTGATTTGGGTGGGCATTCTATGTTCTTTATATCTAGGTTTTGTGTTTCAATGTTTTGGCTGGGTATGGTTCTCAATCAGGGACAGCTGTCTGTCATTGTCTCTGATTGGGAATCATACTTAGGCAGCCTTTTCCCACCTGTGTATCGTGGGTAGTTGTTCTCTGTTTTGTGTTTCTGCACCAGACAGAACTGTTTCGTTTTGTTCCACTTTGTGTGTTCAGTTTGAATAAATCATCATGAACACGTACCACGCTGCGCTTTGGTCATCAGACGGGTGTGACTCTAGGTTTCTTCCTGGCCTTTTCTAGGGAGTTTTTCATAGCCACCGTGCTTCTACACCTGCATTGCTTGCTGTTTGGGGTTTTAGGCTGGGTTTCTGTACAGCACTTGGAGATATCAGCTGATGTATGAAGGGCTATATAAATACATTTGATTTGATTATTTGCCTCGAAGCTAGCATAGAAGTAGTTTAGCTCGTCTGGTAAACTTTGTGTTACTGGGCAGATCTCGTCTGTGCTTGCCTTTGTAGTCTGTAATGGCTTGCAAGCCTTTCCACCTCCGACGAGCATCAGAGCCCGTGTAGTCAGCGTAGTAGTAACGGGTAAAGCAAGATTTGAGCAGAGTTCAAGTAAAATTTGAGCATGGTTGAAGTATATCTCACAGGCCGTCAGTTGTGACTGTACTGTGTGTTTCTGTTTGACAGCTCTGTGTGTTGTGGAGTCAGATGTCATTAATGTGAAGGAAGTGGTAGGAGGACATGTCGTGTTCAGCTGCTCGTTCTTTTGGGCAGGAACCAACAACAAATACTTCTGCAAGGGGACATGTTCTGGTAGAGACATTCTGGTTGAAACTAAGAGGAGCAAGAATGTAACTCAAGATAGATACAGTATAGAAGACAACAGAGATGGAGTCTTCTATGTGACCATCAATAACCTGATGAAGACAGACTCTGGAACCTACTGGTGTGGAGTGGGGAGATCTGGCCTAGACACATACCAAGAGGTGAATCTCACAGTTACAGATGGTAAGTGAACACAATCACATTGTTAAATTCAAAACGCATAGTTTGTTTTTAGGCTTTGTCTTACGGTGCCTTTGAAAAGTATTCAGACCCCTTGACTTTTCCACATTTGTTTACGTTACAGCCTTATTCAAAATGTATTAAGTTGTTTTTTCCCCCCCTCATCAATCTACATACAATACCCCATAATGACAATACATATATACATATACAATACAATACCCCATAATGACAATACATATATACACACACACAATACAATACCCCATAATGACAATACATATATACATATACAATACAATACCCCATAATGACAATACATATATACATACACAATACAATACCTCATAATGACAATACATATATACATATACAATACAATACCCCATAATGACAATACATATTGTAACGACGTTCGTCTGTAGGAGGAGAAGCGGACCAAAAAGCAGCGTGGTGGTTATTCATGTTCTTTAATGGAAAACTGAACGATACATGAAATAACTCAAATCTACAAAACAACAAACGGAACGTGAAAACCTATACAGCCTATCCTGTGACAACAAACACAGTGACAGGAACAATCACCCACCAAAAACACAGTGAAACCCAGGCTACCTAAGTATGATTCTCAATGAGACAACTAATGACACCTGCCTCTGATTGAGAACCATACTAGGCCGAAAACATAGAAATGCCCCAAAACATAGAAAAACAAACATAGACTGCCCACCCAACTCACGCCCTGACCATACTAAATAAATACAAAACAACAGAAATAGAGGTCAGAACGTGACACATATATACATATACAATACAATACCCCATAATGACAAGGCAAAAACACATTTTAGGATGTTTTCTAATTGATCAAATAAAAATCTGAAATATGACATTTACATAAGTATTCAGACCGTTTACTCAGTACTTTGTTGAATCACCTTTGACAGTGATTACAGCCTTGAGTCTTCTTGGGTATGATGCTACAAGCTTGGCACACCTGTATTTGGGGAGTTTCTCCCATTCTTCTTTGTATATCCTCTCAAGCTCTGTCATGTTGGATTGGGAACGTTGCTGCGTAGCTATTTTTTAGGTCTCTCCAGAGATGTTTGATCAGGTTCAATCCGGGCTCTTGCTGGGCCACTCAAGGACATTCAGAGACTTGTCTCAAAGCCACTCCTGCGTTCTTTGCTGTGTGCTTAGGGTCATTGTCCTGTTGGAAGGTAAACCTTCACACAGTCTGAGGTCCTAACCTGCTCCAGAGCGCTTTTCATCTAGGATCTCTCTGTACTTAGCTTACATCCCCACAGCATGATGCTGTAACCACCATGCTTCACCGTAGGGATGGTGCCAGGTTTCCTCCAGACGTGACGCTTGACATTCAAGCCAAAGAGTTCAATCTTAGTTTCATCAGACCAGAGACTCTTGTTTCTCATGGTCTGCAAGTTTTTAGGTGCCTTTTGGCAAACTCCAAGCAGGCTGTCATGTGCCTTTTACTGAGGAGTGGCTTCTGTCTGGCCACTCTACCATAAAAGCCTGATTGGTGGAGTGCTGCGGAGATGGTTGTCCTTCTGGAAGGTTCTCCCATCGCCACAGAGGAACTCTGGAGCTCTGTCAGAGTGACCTCCCTGACCAAGGCCCTTCTCCCCCGATTGCTCAGCTTGGCCAGCCAGCCAGCTCTAGGAAGAGTCTTGGTGGTTCCAAACCTTCAATTCTGCAGAAATGTTTTGGTACCCTTTCCCAGATATGTGCCTCGACACAATCCTGTCTCGGCGCTCTACGGACAATTCCTTCGACCTCATGGCTTGGTTTTTGCTCTGACATGCACTGTCAACAGTTGGACATTATATAGACAGGTGTGTGCCGTTCCAAATCATGTCCAATCAATTGAATTTATCACAGTTGGACTCCAATCAAGTTGAAGAAACATCTCAAGGACGATCAATGGAAACAGGATGCAGCTGAGCTCAATTTAGAGTCTCATAGCAAAGGGTCTGAATACTTATGTAATTTCTTTATTTTATTTTTTAGATTAATTGCAAACATTTCTAAGAACCTGTTTTCACTTTCTCATTATGGTGTATTGTGTGTAGATTGCTGAGGATTACATGTATTTTTTTTAGAATAAGGCTGTAACAAAACAAAATGTGGAAAAACTCAAGGGATCAGAATACTTTCTGAAGACTCTGTACGTCCAGCGAGAGAAAAGCTAAATGTATTATTTATTTTTACACACAGCTCCTCCCACTCCTAAACCGTCAACTGTCACCTCCAGACCACATGTCTCTACAACCCTCCCAAGTTTCTCCACAACATCCTCTAACCTCTCCACAACATCCTCTAACCTCTCCTCAACCTTATCAAACCTCTCTACAACATCCTCTAACCTCTCCACAACCCTCCCAAACCTCTCCTCAACATTCCTGCCATCTGGAGACATCAGTGTTGGTCCTTCAGAGAGAGCAGGTGTGATGCACCTGTCACTTCCATCATTCTATCACCTTCAGACAACTTTAACATGCTGTTATATAATGTTATCAGGCTATCACACAATATAGGATGAATCGACTATATACAATATGTTAATATCTGTGTTCAGGTCTGATGGTATTTATGATATATACAGTACTCTGTAAAGTCTCTCCTCCTGTCTGTGGTCAGGTCTGATGGTGTGGACACCACCACCACCACCAGTCTCCTCCAACACACAACCTGACCCTACTGGAGAGGTGAGAGACACCTCTCAGGTGTGTGTGTGTGTGTGTGTGTGTGTGTGTGTGTGTGTGTGTGTGTGTGTGTGTGTGTGTGTGTGTGTGTGTGTGTGTGTGTGTGTGTGTGAGTGTGTGTCCATGATAACTTGTAGTGTAGAGGTGATAGACAGGGAGGTGGTAAACATTAAGGGTTGAGTGTGTGTGTGTCCATAATAACTTGTAGTGCAGAGGTGATAGACAGGGAGGTTGTAAACATTAAGGGTTGAGTGTGTGTGTGTCCATAATAACTTGTAGTGTAGAGGTGATAGACAGGGAGGTGGTAAACATTAAGGGTTGAGTGTGTGTGTGTGTCCATAATAACTTGTAGTGTAGAGGTGATAGACAGGGAGGTGGTAAACATTAAGGGTTGAGTGTGTGTGTGTGTCCATAATAACTTGTAGTGTAGAGGTGATAGACAGGGAGGTGGTAAACATTAAGGGTTGAGTGTGTGTGTGTCCATAATAACTTGTAGTGTAGAGGTGATAGACAGGGACTAAACTAAACATTAAGGGTTGAGTGTGTGAGTCTACAGCCTCTAGTGCAGAGGTGGTGAACCTTTTTGCCATCAAGGGCCGTTTGGATATTTATTAATTAATTTGGGGGCCATATTATTAAAAGCAATTTTCTGCTTTATTGATATTTTAATGTGACTTTAATAACTGACATTGGTTTTATAGTTAATATGACTTATATGATGTTTCTTGTGTCCTTGAGTGTTTAGAAAAGTGCTATTCCTATTTAAATAAATATTAGTATTGTATATAATGCTGTTGTTGTTATGATTACTTGTTCAAACTCACCTCTACTGCGATGGCTGAAACGGCTTCTCTTGGTTGAGGCGTTTGACGTCAGCGAGCAGTGAAGATGACGCTACTCGCAGCTGGTTTTCCAGGTCTGTGTCAGTCAGTCTTGAGTGGAATCAAGTCTTTGCAAGAGTTCGTTTGGAAAATAACTCCTCACAGCAGTAGGTCGTCCTGAACACAGATGCAAATGTAAGTGCATGTCTCCTCAGAACAGGAAACTGCTCAGCGCTAACATACATTTTGTAGAACTCAAGGAGAAGGAGGCTGTTGTACCTGGCCTTGAGCTCGTCATTGCTTCGCAGCTCAATGACTTTGTGTTGTTAGGCCACCCGGCACATCCGCTGGTTCCACGTTAAACGGGGTTGCAAATATGTTCAATTCCAGTTGTTTACTTTTCACATCTTTAAACCGCTCACAAAACGCCTTCGCTAGCCTTGCACACTCACCGGCACATTCCGACGTAATCTCAGGCTCTTGTCCTTGCAGAGTAGGAAAATGTACTGTGTTACCCCTTTCTAGTTGGACTTGCCACAGTTTAAATTTTGCTTCGAACGATTTCACGTATGACAGAAGATCGCTGAGAGGCTGGTTCGGCCCTTGGAGCTTGACGTTCAACTCAGACAGACACTTGGTTATGTCCACCATGAAGGCCAAATCACACATCCACTTGTCATCACTCAGTTCCGCGACAGGTTTCATCGCCATTAGTTGTTTTACTTCATCCTTCAGTCCGTAAAACATATTTCCATGGATTAAAAAGATATATATTTTTGTGCAAAAACAACATCTAGAGCTTTTTTTATTTACAAAAAAAGATTTTTGAATTGGCTCGGGGGCCTGATCAAACGGTCTCGTAGGCCGTATACGTCCCTCACCCCTGCTCTAGTGGGATTGTACTGTCGCTTGTTATCATTACATGGAGAAAAACAGTGGCTAACATGTTGTTGATGGTTGAGGGCCTCCACTTCTTTTCATATCTGAACATGTTTCTATTGTCATTGGTTCTGCATGCAGGTTGACTGTGTGTATGAGGAGATCAGAGAGGCAGACAGACAAACAGACACACTCCCTTTGGTCATCTCTTCCGTCTACTCTACTGTCAACTCACCTACCAACTCTACAACCCACCCTGCTGACCAAGGCACCAGTCTCCCACACTGTGACATCTATGCTAACACTAGCTGCCGCAAAGATGATATAAGATGCCCTCCACTCTACAGCCCAGCTACCCAGAATAATGGAGGACTATAGGATCTACAGTATACAGTATATGTTGGACCCCAGGAAGAGTAGATTCTGCGTTTGCAACAGCTACTGGGGATCCTAATAAAATACCAAAATACCAAAAATACAAGACATGCGTCCCAAATGGCTCCAAATTCCACATATAGCGCACTACTTTTAACTAGAACCATATAGTCCTCTAATGAGAATAGGATGCCACTTGGGACCATAGAGAGATGAAGAGTTGTCACCACAGCTCCGCCATCTTGGAAGTGACATCACAAAGACAGCTCATGTGATTTGACTGTATGTACAACATGGACTACCCATCTGGGTTTAAAATCTCGAGATTTTCTCAAAGTCAACCAACATTTTTGTAAATACTTGTGTAAATATGAACTGTGTTTTATCTTGTCTTCATTTAGTCTGTTATAATAATGAAGACAGTAAAGCCATAATAGTCAGTTCTACCTTTGAGATTTACATATCTATTGTATATGTACATACACTTTGGCTTTTTAAGCTTTTCATTAACTTTAATCAAAATGTGTGTGTTTGTCAGTGTGTGTGTAGTCAAATCAAATGCTATTGGTCACATACACATGGTTAGCAGATGTTATTGGTCACATACATGGTTAGCAGATGTTAATGCGAGTGTAGCGAAATGCTTGTGCTTCTAGTTTCTACAGTGCAGTAATATCTAACAAGTAATCTAACAAATTCACAATCACTACCTTATACACACAAATGTAAAGGGATCCTGCTTTGATGCACCTGTACTGACCTCGCCTTCTGGATGATAGCGGGTTGAACAGGCAGTGGCTCGGGTGGTTGTTGTCCTTGATGATCTTTTTGGCCTTCCTGTTACATCGGATGGTGTAGGTGTCCTGGAGGGCAGATCATTCCCCCCCCAGTGATGCGTTGTGCAGACCTTACTACCCTCTGGAGAGCCTTGCAGTTGTGGGCGGTGCAGTTGCCGATCCAGGCGGTGATAGTATGCTCTCGATTGTGCATCTGTAAAAGATTGACGGTTTTAGATGACAAGCCACATTTCTTCAACCTCCTGAGGTTGTAGAGGCGCTGTTGTGCCTTCTTCACCATGCTGTCTGTGTGGGTGGACCATTTGAGTTTTTCCGTGATGTGTACGCCAAGGAACTTAAAACTTTCCACCTTCTCCAATACTGTCCCATTGATGTGGATGGGGGGGATGCTCCCTCTGCTGTTTCCTGAAGTCCACGATCATCTCCTTTGTTTTGTTGACGTTGAGTGTGAGGTTATTTGCCTGACACCACACTCCGAGGGCCTTCACCTCCTCCCTGTAGGTTGTCTCGTCGTTGTAGGTAATCAAGCCTACCAATATAGTGCCGTCTGCAAACTTGATGATTGAGTTGGAGGCTTGCATGGCCATGCAGTCATGGGTGAACAGGGAGTACAGGAGAGGGCTGAGAACACACCCTTGTGGGGCCCCTTTGTTGAGAATCAGCGTGGTGGAGATGTTGTTACCTACCTTCACTACCTGGGGGCAGACCGTCAGAGGGTCCAGGACTCAGTTGCGCAGGGTGGGATCGAGACCCAGGGTCTCAAGATTAATGTTGAGTTTGGAGGGTACTATGGTGTTAAATACTGAGCTGTCGTCAATGAACAGCATTCTTACATAGGTATTCCTCTTGTCCAGATGGGATAGGGCAGTGTGCGGTGTGATGGTGATTGCATTTTCTGTGGACATATTGGGGCAGTAAGCAAATTGAAGTGGGTCGTGGGTAACAGGTCGGGTGGAGGTGATATGATCCTTGACTAGTCTCTCAAAGCACTAAGGGGCGATAGTCATTTTCCGTTGCCTTCTTGGCCACCATTGTTCCTGTTTCCATCAGCATGCGGGGACAGCAGACTGGGATAGGGATTGATTTAATATGTCCAGCCAGCTGGTCTGCGCATGCTCTGAGGACACGGCTAGGGATGATGTCTGGGCCAGCAGCCTTGTGAGGGTTAACATGTTTAAATGTTTTAACCACGTCGGCCACGGAGAAGGAGAGCCCACAGGTTTTGGTAGCGGGCCATGCCACTTTAATAATGGGAATTGATGGGAAATGATGTAAATATATCACTAGCCACTTTAAACAATGCTACCTTATATAATGTTACTTACCCTACATTATTCATCTCATAGGCATACGTATATACTGTACTCTATATCATCGACTGTATCCTTATGTAATACATGTATCACTAGCCACTTTAACTATGCCACTTTGTTTACATACTCATCTCATATGTATATACTGTACTCGATACAATCTACTGTATCTTGCCTATGCTGCTCTGTACCATCACTCATTCATATATCCTTATATTCTTTATCCCCTCACACTGTGTACAAGACAGTAGTTTTGGAACTGTTAGTTAGATTACTTGTTGGTTATTACTGCATTGTCGGAACTAGAAGCACAAGCATTTCGCTACACTCGCATTAACATCTGCTAACCATGTGTATGTGACAAATAAAATTTGATTTGATTTGATTTGATGTCGGTGCCACTGATCCGTGATTGTCTGTAGAGCCTGCCACATACGTCTCATGTTTGAGCCGTTGAAATGCGACTCCAATTTCTCTCTATGCTGACACTTTGCTTGTTTGATTGCCTTGCGGAGGGAATAACTCCACCATTTGTATTCGGTCATGTTTCTAGTCGATTCAATGTGGTGATTCACGCTTTCAGTTTCGAAGGAATGCTGTCATCAATCCACAGTTTCTGTTTTAAGGAAGGGCTTACTAGTGAAAGTAGTGTGTTTTTGTCAGTGTGTGTGTAGTGTGTTTTTGTCAGTGTGTGTGTGTGTGTGTGTGTAGTGTGTTTTTATCAGTGTGTGTGTGTGTGTGTGTGTAGTGTGTTTTTATCAGTGTGTGTGTGTGTGTGTAGTGTGTTTTTGTCAGTGTGTGTGTGTGTGTTTGTGTAGTATGTTTTTGTCAGTGTATGTGTAGTGTGTTTTTGTCAGTGTGTGTGTGTGTAGTGTGTTTTTGTCAGTGTGTGTGTGTGTGTGTGTAGTGTGTTTTTGTCAGTGTGTGTGTGTGTAGTGTGTTTTTGTCAGTGTGTGTGTGGGTAGTGTGGTTTTGTCTGTGTGTGTGTGTGGGTAGTGTGGTTTTGTCTGTGTGTGTGTGTGTGTGTAGTGTGTGTTTGTCAGTGTGTGTGTGTAGTGTGTGCTTGTCAGTGTGAATAGCGTGTTTTGTTACTGTGTGTATGTAGTGTGTTTTTGTCAGTGTGTGTGTAGTGTGTTTTTGTCAGTGTGTGTGTGTGTGTAGTGTGTGTTTGTCAGTGTGTGTGTGTAGTGTGTGCTTGTCAGTGTGTGTGTGTGTGTGTGTGTGTGTGTGTGTGTGTAGTGTGTTTTTGTCAGTGTGTGTAGTGTGTGTTTGTCAGTGTGTGTGTCTAGTGTGTGTAGTTTGTTTATCAAGTCAGGTGAGAGGTTTTTCTCGTAACAGAGAACTGTGCTGGTTTCTCTTCTCAGGACTGTTCCCTCTTGACTTTCTCACTTACTGGGAAACTGCGTGTGTGTGTGTGTGTGTGTGTGTGTGTGTGTGTGTGTGAGAGTGTGTGAGTGTGTGAGTGAGTGAGTGAGTGAGTGAGTGAGTGAGTGAGTGAGTGAGTGAGTGAGTGAGTGTGTGCTCCTCCTGACAGAGCTGGTGTAACTGAGTCAGGTTTGTAGGCCTCCTTGCTCGCACACACTTTTTCAGTTCTGCCCACAAATATTCTATAGGATTGAGGTTAGGTCTTTGTGATGGCCACTCTAATACCTTGACTTTGTTGTCCTTAAGCCATTTTCCACAACTTTGGAAGTATGCTTGGGGTCATTGTCCATTTGGAAGACCCATTTGTGACCAAGCTTTAACTTCCTGACTGATGTCTTGAGATGTTGCTTCATTATATCCACATAATATTCCTGCCTCATGATGCCATCTATTCTATTCTGTCCCTCCTGCAGCAAAGCACCCCCACAACATGATGCTGCCACCCCCGTGCTTCACGTTTGGGATGGTGTTCTTCGGCTTGCAAGCCTCCCCCTTTATCCTAAAGACTCTTTATATACTCCAGTGTTAGTAACCCCCCCCCAGACTCTGTTATATACTCCAGTGTTAGTAACCCCCCCCAGACTCTGTTATATACTCCAGTGTTAGTAACCCCCCCCAGACTCTGTTATATACTCCAGTGTTAGTAACCCCCCCCCAGACTCTGTTATATACTCCAGTGTTAGTAACCCCCCCCAGACTCTGTTATATACTCCAGTGTTAGTAACCCCCCCCAGACTCTGTTATATACTCCAGTGTTAGTAACCCCCCCAGACTCTGATATATACTCCAGTGTTAGTAACCCCCCCCCCCCAAACTCTGTTATATACTCCAGTGTTAGTAACCCCCCCCCAGACTCTGTTATATACTCCAGTGTTAGTAACCCCCCCCAGACTCTGTTATATACTCCAGTGTTAGTAACCCCCCCCAGACTCTGTTATGTACTCCAGTGTTAGTAACCCCCCAGACTCTGTTATATAATCCAGTGTCATTAACCCCCCAGACTCTGTTATATACTCCAGTGTTAGTAACCCCCCAGACTCTGTTATATAATCCAGTGTCATTAACCCCCCAGACTCTGTTATATACTCCAGTGTTAGTAACCCCCCCAGACTCTGATATATACTCCAGTGTTAGTAACCCCCCCCCCCCCAGACTCTGTTATATACTCCAGTGTTAGTAACCCCCCCCCAGACTCTGTTATATACTCCAGTGTTAGTAACCCCCCCCAGACTCTGTTATATACTCCAGTGTTAGTAACCCCCCCCAGACTCTGTTATATACTCCAGTGTTAGTAACCCCCCAGACTCTGTTATATAATCCAGTGTTAGTAACCCCCCAGACTCTGTTATATACTCCAGTGTTAGTAACCCCCCAGACTCTGTTATATACTCCAGTGTTAGTAACCCCCCCCAGACTCTGTTATATACTCCAGTGTTAGTACCCCCCCCCCCAGACTCTGTTATATACTCCAGTGTTAGTACCCCCCCCCCAGACTCTGTTATATACTCCAGTGTTAGTAACCCCCCCAGACTCTGATATATACTCCAGTGTTAGTAACCCCCCCCCCCCAGACTCTGTTATATACTCCAGTGTTAGTAACCCCCCCCCCAGACTCTGATATATACTCCAGTGTTAGTAACCCCCCAGACACTGTTATATACTCCAGTGTTAGTAATCCCCCCCCAGACTCTGTTATATACTCCAGTGTTAGTAACCCCCCCCAGACTCTGTTATATACTCCAGTGTTAGTAACCCCCCAGACTCTGTTATATACTCCAGTGTTAGTAACCCCCCCCCCCCAGGCTCTGTTATATACTCCAGTGTTAGTAACCCCCCCCCCCCCCCAGACTCTGTTATATACTCCAGTGTTAGTAACCCCCCCCAGACTCTGTTATATACTCCAGTGTTAGTAACCCCCCCCCCCCCAGACTCTGTTATATACTCCAGTGTTAGTAACCCCCCCCAGACTCGGTTATATACTCCAGTGTTAGTAACCCCCCCCCCCCCCCCAGACTCTGTTATATACTCCAGTGTTAGTAACCCCCCCAGACTTTGTTATATACTCCAGTGTTAGTACCCCCCCCCCCCAGACTCTGTTATATACTCCAGTGTTAGTAACCCCCCCCCCAGACTCTGTTATATACTCCAGTGTTAGTAACCCCCCCCCCAGACTCTGTTATATACTCCAGTGTTATTACCCCCCCCCAGACTCTGTTATATACTCCAGTGTTAGTAACCCCCCCCCCCCAGACTCTGTTATATACTCCAGTGTTAGTAACCCCCTCAGACTCTGTTATATACTCCAGTGTTAGTAACCCCCTCAGACTCTGTTATATACTCCAGTGTTAGTAACCCCCCCAGACTCTGTTATATACTCCAGTGTTAGTAACCCCCCCCAGACTCTGTTATATACTAACACTGGAGTATATAACAGAGTCTGAGGGGGTTACTAACACTGGAGTATATAACAGAGTCTGAGGGGGTTACTAACACTGGAGTATATAACAGAGTCTGGGGGGGGGGGGTTACTAACACTGGAGTATATAACAGAGTCTGGGGGGGTTACTAACACTGGAGTATATAACATAGTCTGGGGGGGGGGGGTTACTAACAGGGGGAGGTATGGGGGGAAGCAGTGGGGCGGTACAGGGGGAGGTATGGGGGGAAGCAGTGGGGAGGTACAGGGGGAGGTATGGGGGGAAGCAGTGGGGAGGTACAGGGGGAGGTATGGGGGGTACAGGGGGAGGTATGGGGGGTACAGGGGGAGGTATGGGGGGAAGCAGTGGGGAGGTACAGGGGGAGGTATGGGAGGTACAGGGGGAGGTATGGGGGGAAGCAGTGGGGAGGTACAGGGGGAGGTATGGGGGGTACAGGGGGAGGTATGGGGGAAGCAGTGGGGAGGTACAGGGGGAGGTATGGGAGGTACAGGGGGAGGTATGGGGGGAAGCAGTGGGGAGGTACAGGGGGAGGTATGGGGGGTACAGGGGGAGGTATGGGGGGAAGCAGTGGGGAGGTACAGGGGGAGGTATGGGGGGAAGCAGTGGGGCGGTACAGGGGGAGGTATGGGGGGAAGCAGTGGGGCGGTACAGGGGGAGGTATGGGGGGAAGCAGTGGGGAGGTACAGGGGGAGGTATGGGGGGAAGCAGTGGGGAGGTACAGGGGGAGGTATGGGGGGAAGCAGTGGGGAGGTACAGGGGGAGGTATGGGGGGAAGCAGTGGGGCGGTACAGGGGGAGGTATGGGGGGAAGCAGTGGGGAGGTACAGGGGGAGGTATGGGGGGAAGCAGTGGGGCGGTACAGGGGGAGGTATGGGGGGAAGCAGTGGGGAGGTACAGGGGGAGGTATGGGGGGAAGCAGTGGGGCGGTACAGGGGGAGGTATGGGGGGAAGCAGTGGGGCGGTACAGGGGGAGGTATGGGGGGAAGCAGAGGGGAGGTACAGGGGGAGGTATGGGGGGAAGCAGTGGGGAGGGATGTCAATCCATAAACCATGTAATTCACTGAACATTCCTCTGCATTCACATACACCCATCTTTTTACTGGTGTTGGGGTAGGTGCAGTACACACACACACACACACACACACACACACACACACACACACACACATAAACACACAAACAAACAAACACACGCACACACACACACCTTTGCGGTACCAGGGCAGGTACCATGGACAGGAAATGTTGACTGTTGTTCCAGGAAGTCCATCTGGCCAGCAGGCATACTGGTCAAACGTCCTGTTACACACTAGTCCTGTGGAGGGGTCAAACATATTGTCCTTATTAAAGCAGCAGACCTACCTAGTCATAGAGGAGAACCCAATTTAGAGGTGGTGGTTAGAGTGGCAGACATTTCTTAAAGGCAGGTTGGTCCCTTCCTGTTTGGTTCATTGTGAATACCACCCCGATGAAACAAAGCAATTCTGCTTGAAATCAGGCTATGAGTGTTTGGCTAAGCAGGTGTGTGTCCCAATATCTCCTTAAGTGTACAGGCTTTCTGTGGAAAGGGTTCTACCTTGAACCGAAATGGGTTCTCCTATGAGGACAGCCGAAGAACCCTTCTGGAACCATTTCCTCTAAGAGTGAAGACTTGGGTTTTTTGCCCTGTGGGTAGTGTATAAGTGTGTGTGTACTCTAGGTGCTACTAGAAGGCCAGACTGGTCCTATAGTACAGTAACAGCTTCCCTCAGACTGGTCCTATAGGAGAGTAACAGCTTCCCTCAGACTGGTCCTATAGGACAGTAACAGCTTCCCTCAGACTGGTCCTATAGGACAGTAACAGCTTCCCTCAGACTGGTCCTATAGGACAGTAACAGCTTCCCTCAGACTGGTCCTATAGGACAGTAACAGCTTCCCTCAGACTGGTCCTATAGGAGAGTAACAGCTTCCCTCAGACTGGTCCTATAGGACAGTAACAGCTTCCCTCAGACTGGTCCTATAGGACAGTAACAGCTTCCCTCAGACTGGTCCTATAGTACAGTAACAGCTTCCCTCAGACTGGTCCTATAGGACAGTAACAGCTTCCCTCAGACTGGTCCTATAGGACAGTAACAGCTTCCCTCAGACTGGTCCTATAGGACAGTAACAGCTTCCCTCAGACTGGTCCTATAGGACAGTAACAGCTTCCCTCAGACTGGTCCTATAGGACAGTAACAGCTTCCCTCAGACTGGTCCTATAGGACAGTAACAGCTTCCCTCAGACTGGTCCTATAGGACAGTAACAGCTTCCCTCAGACTGGTCCTATAGGAGAGTAACAGCTTCCCTCAGACTGGTCCTATAGGACAGTAACAGCTTCCCTCAGACTGGTCCTATAGGACAGTAACAGCTTCCCTCAGACTGGTCCTATAGTACAGTAACAGCTTCCCTCAGACTGGTCCTATAGGACAGTAACAGCTTCCCTCAGACTGGTCCTATAGGACAGTAACAGCTTCCCTCAGACTGGTCCTATAGGACAGTAACAGCTTCCCTCAGACTGGTCCTATAGGACAGTAACAGCTTCCATATTGAAGTATCAGACCTCAATACATTACTACACACCCCATATTGAACTGTGTTACTATCAGACCTCAATACATTAATACACACCCCATATTGAATTGTTATCATGTTACCTCAATACATTAATACACACCCCATATTGAACTGATACTATCAGACCTCAATACATTAATACACACCCCATATTGAACTGTGTTACTATCAGACCTCAATACATTAATACACACCCCATATTGAACTGTTATCATGTTACCTCAATACATTAATACACACCCCATATTGAACTGTGTAACTATCAGACCTCAATACATTAATACACACCCCATATTGAACTGATACTATCAGACCTCAATACATTAATACACACCCCATATTGAACTGATACTATCAGACCTCAATACATTAATACACACCCCATATTGAACTGTTATCATGTTACCTCAATACATTAATACACACCCCATATTGAACTGTTATCATGTTACCTCAATACATTAATACACACCTCATATTGAACTGTTGTCATGTTACCTCAATACATTAATACACACCCCATATTGAACTGTTATCATGTTACCTCAATACATTAATACACACCCCATATTGAACTGTTATCATGTTACCTCAATACATTAATACACACCCCATATTGAACTGTGTTACTATCAGACCTCAATACATTAATACACACCCCATATTGAACTGTTGTCATGTTACCTCAATACATTAATACACACCCCATATTGAACTGTTGTCATGTTACCTCAATACATTAATACACACCTCATATTGAACTGTTGTCATGTTACCTCAATACATTAATACACACCCCATATTGAACTGTTGTCATGTTACCTCAATACATTAATACACACCCCATATTGAACTGTTGTCATGTTACCTCAATACATTAATACACACCCCATATTGAACTGTTGTCATGTTACCTCAATACATTAATACACACCCCATATTGAACTGTTACTATCAGACCTCAATACATTAATACACACCCCATATTGAACTGTTACTATCAGACCTCAATACATTAATACACACCCCATATTGAACTGTTACTATCAGACCTCAATACATTAATACACACCCCATATTGAACTGTTACTATCAGACCTCAATACATTAATACACACCCCATATTGAACTGTTACTATCAGACCTCAATACATTAATACACACCCCGTATTGAACTGTTACTATCAGACCTCAATACATTAATACACACCTCATATTGAACTGTGTTACTCACTGAACACAGCACATAATTCTTGGCATGTATCATTGTACGCTACAGTGATCAATACTGTACTTTATCCTTCAACACTGTTTTACTGTTTTGCTGTAGTCCTGAACACATAAATGTACTGTACCACTCAGTCCCAGATTATTTAACATTCTCTATCTGTCACTCAACTATCTCCCTTACCTGACTGTCTGTGAAACATGGTGACTATGGCAACTGTTATTGTAGAGATGATGTGAATGTGTTTCTTTGGTTGTTTCATAGCTGTGAGCTGTGTGATGTCAGGAGTGATCACAAAGAGAGGGACAGAAGGAGGAAATGACACCATTCAGTGTCCTTATGCCCGGGGGTTTGAGACACACCAGAAGTACCTCTCTAAAGGGATCTGGGCCAACCGGGTTGATGTGATCAAAACCCAAACCCATCAGCACCCAGGGAGATTCTCTCTGTCTCTCTCTGTTTCTCACTCACTCTCTCTCTCTCCCTCTCTATCTCTTCTCCTCTCTCTACAGCTCCTGTTCCTCCCAGCCCTGGCTCCATCACCTCCAGACCTCTCCTCTCCACGACACACCCATCAACAAACATCACCATGACAACTGACTCCTCAAACTCCACAGCAGGTATATTACCCTCAGTAGAACTGCTCTCTAAAGCCTACACGCTTATCTGTAGGCCTACATCTCTCTCTCTCTCTGTCATCTCCCTCTCACATCTCCTCTTCTCCTCTCCACTCTACCACATCTCCCTCTCACATCTCCTCTTCTCCTCTCCACTCTACCACATCTCCCTCTCACATCTCCTCTTCTCCTCTCCACTCTACTACATCTCCCTCTCACATCTCCTCTTCTCCTCTCCACTCTACCACATCTCCTCATCTACACTCTCTCCTCTCCCCCTCTCTCTCTCCCCCAGTCACTGATATTAACCCATGTTATTTAGTCCCTATAACCTGTTCAGTCATTATCTTCGGTCTTGTATCTGTACTCAGAGAGGTTCTGTATTGAGAGACTAGTAGTTATAGTCATTGTGTATTTATGACAATAAGAACATTAGGGCCTCAAGGTCAAGGTTCACACCACTTCCTCTGAAACACACAGAGTGGGTACTACTTTCAGTCTCGGAAACACCCACCCCAAACCACACACGTAAACGAGTACGCCTCTCTCTCTCTCGCTCTCTCATTGTTGGGGGTTTTCACCTAATTTATGTGACTCATATGTTCCAACAGATTATCATGACTAGACCACAAGGTAACAACAGCATCACCACCACAGACATGACTAGAACACTAGGTAACAACAGCATCACCACCACAGACATGACTAGAACACTAGGTAACAACAGCATCACCACCACAGACATGACTAGAACACTAGGTAACAACAGCATCACCACCACAGACAAGACTAGAACACAAGGTAACAACAGCATCATCACCACAGACATGACTAGAACACTAGATAACAACAGCATCATCACCACAGACATGACTAGAACACTAGATAACAACAGCATCATCACCACAGACATGCCTAGAACACTAGATAACAACAGCATCATCACCACAGACATGCCTAGAACACTAGATAACAACAGCATCATCACCACAGACATGGCTAGAAACAAGGTAACAACAACAAAAAAGCTTTAAATTTGACACGCCAAATAACACGGTTCAACTCAATAATATGGGTGAATTTAAACAGTGCAGTTTTTCCCTCAGCAAGGCAATCAGACAAGCGAAATGTCGGTAGAGGGACAAAGCAACAACCCAAGACTCCACCTACCAAACCCTCAACACAACAACCCAAGACTCCACCTACCAAACCCTCAATACAACAACCCAAGACTCCACCTACCAAACCCTCAACACAACAACCCAAGACTCCACCTACCAAACCCTCAACACAACAACCCAAGACTCCACCTCCCAAACCCTCAACACAACAACCCAAGACTCCACCTACCAAACCCTCAACACAACAACCCAAGACTCCAACTACCAAACCCTCAACATAGCAACCCAAGACTCCACCTACCAAACCCTCAACACAACAACCCAAGACTCCACCTACCAAACCCTCAAAACAACAACCCAAGACTCCACCTAACAAACCCTCAACACAACAACCCAAGATTCCACCTACCAAACCCTCAATGCAACAACCCAAGACTCCACCTACCAAACCCTCAACACAACAACCCAAGACTCCACCTAACAAACCCTCAATACAACAACCCAAGACTCCACCTACCAAACCCTCAATACAACAACCCAAGACTCCACCTACCAAACCCTCAACACAACAACCCAAGACTCCACCTACCAAACCCTCAACACAACAACCCAAGACTCCACCTACCAAACCCTCAACACAACAACCCAAGACTCCACCTACCAAACCCTCAATACAACAACCCAAGACTCCACCTACCAAACCCTCAATACAACAACCCAAGACTCCACCTACCAAACCCTCAATACAACAACCCAAGACTCCACCTACCAAACCCTCAACACAACAACCCAAGATTCCACCTACCAAACCCTCAATACAACAACCCAAGACTCCACCTACCAAACCCTCAACACAACAACCCAAGACTCCACCTACCAAACCCTCAATACAACAACCCAAGACTCCACCTACCAAACCCTCAACACAACAACCCAAGACTCCACCTACCAAACCCTCAACACAACAACCCAAGATTCCACCTACCAAACCCTCAATACAACAACCCAAGACTCCACCTACCAAACCCTCAACACAACAACCCAAGACTCCACCTACCAAACCCTCAATACAACAACCCAAGATTCCACCTACCAAACCCTCAATACAACAACCCAAGACTCCACCTACCAAACCCTCAACACAACAACCCAAGACTCCACCTACCAAACCCTCAACACAACAACCCAAGACTCCACCTACCAAACCCTCAACACAACAACCCAAGACTCCACCTACCAAACCCTCAACACAACAACCCAAGACTCCACCTACCAAACCCTCAATACAACAACCCAAGACTCCACCTACCAAACCCTCAACACAACAACCCAAGACTCCACCTACCAAACCCTCAATACAACAACCCAAGACTCCACCTACCAAACCCTCAACACAACAACCCAAGACTCCACCTACCAAACCCTCAATACAACAACCCAAGACTCCACCTACCAAACCCTCAATACAACAACCCAAGATTCCACCTACCAAACCCTCAATACAACAACCCAAGACTCCACCTACCAAACCCTCAATACAACAACCCAAGACTCCACCTACCAAACCCTCAATACAACAACCCAAGACTCCACCTACCAAACCCTCAACACAACAACCCAAGATTCCACCTACCAAACCCTCAATGCAACAACCCAAGACTCCACCTACCAAACCCTCAACACAACAACCCAAGACTCCACCTACCAAACCCTCAATACAACAACCCAAGACTCCACCTACCAAACCCTCAACACAACAACCCAAGATTCCACCTACCAAACGCTCAATACAACAACCCAAGATTCCACCTACCAAACCCTCAATACAACAACCCAAGACTCCACCTACCAAACCCTCAACACAACAACCCAAGACTCCACCTACCAAATCCTCAACACAACAACCCAAGACTCCACCTACCAAACCCTCAATACAACAACCCAAGACTCCACCTACCAAACCCTCAATACAACAACCCAAGACTCCACCTACCAAACCCTCAATACAACAACCCAAGATTCCACCTACCAAACCCTCAATACAACAACCCAAGACTCCACCTACCAAATCCTCAACACAACAACCCAAGACTCCACCTACCAAACCCTCAACACAACAACCCAAGATTCCACCTACCAAACCCTCAATGCAACAACCCAAGACTCCACCTACCAAACCCTCAACACAACAACCCAAGACTCCACCTACCAAATCCTCAACACAACAACCCAAGACTCCACCTACCAAACCCTCAATACAACAACCCAAGACTCCACCTACCAAATCCTCAACACAACAACCCAAGACTCCACCTACCAAACCCTCAACACAACAGACCCAAACTAGAATTATTACACCATTAACCTGACACAGAGACAGGATACTGTTAGTTTAGTGTTAGTCTTTGTAACATTTCTACTTTTGGAAATCCATTGTGTACCATCCTTTCTCAATCATTGTAAACATATGTGGATCAATATAATGAAATATATTGATGTGTACTTTATCTATAATGTCATCATCTCAACAATGTGTTCCTCCTCTGATGAAATAAACATGGTAACTTCAGAACAGAGAAGTTGACAGTTTCAACACTTAGTCACCACAGATAGCTGAGATCTGTTGTGGTTTAGAAGTCTTACCTCCGGCCAGTTTGAATCAGTTTCCCTCTGCAGCATATGTCGACATGCAGGCACTGAGGTCACGACAGAGAAATCAACAGGATGTGTCGTGGGAGAAGGAAGAGAGAGAGAGAGAGAGGAGTCGTGGAAGAAAGATATTTTCAGTAGCACTCTGCTGTCAAACTAGTAGCTGACAGAGAAGCTGTTGTGGACCTTACTATATTTTAACAGTGTAGTAACTGTGATGGTAAAGTCACTTTAACATCGTAGTAACTGTGATGGTCAAGTCACTTTAACAGTATAGTAACTGTGATAGTAAAGTAACTTTAACAGTATAGTTACTGTGGTAGTAAAGTAACTTTAACAGTATAGTAACTGAGGAGTAACTGTCCAGAATGAAGATACTCCATGTTGTCTCCTGCTGTCTCCTCTCAGGTGAGTTCTGTCTGTCTGTCTGTCTGTCTGTCTGTCTGTCTGTCTGTCTGTCTGTCTGTCTGTCTGTCTGTCTGTCTGTCTGTCTGTCTGTCTGTCTCTTTCTCTGTCCCGCTATCTGTCCCTCTCCCTCTCTCTCTCTCTCTCTCTCTCTCTGTCTGTATCAGTTTCTATAGTACTATCTGGCTCATATTTATGTAGTAACCAAGGAAATTAACACATGTATTTAAAGTAGCAGAAAGGTCAATAGCGCTGAGCTTGTTTCCTATGATAATGTACTGAACCTAAAATGGTTGATATGTTGTCTTTTGATTAAAGAAAGATTCAAATCAGATCAGTCTTCTGGTAGCGTACAGTGTTTAACAGGTGTCATTAGTGGCGCAGTGAAATATTTATGTTCGCAGCTCCGAGCAATCTAACGACAAACAATTCAAATTGAAAGAAAATTACAAACAATCTATACATATGTCCACCAGGGGAATTTACACAAGATAAACTAAGATTGATGTGTACAGCAGTGGATGTATTAGAGATCTGTGTCAAGAATCCAGAATATAAATGAAATATGTGCTACATAAACAGTGTAACTAAAATACAGTATTGATTAACTAAAATAACTAAAATACAGTATTGATTAACTAAAATAACTAAAATACAGTATTGATTAACTAAAATAACTAAAATACAGTATTGATTAACTAAAATAACTAAAATACAGTATTGATTAACTAAAATAACTAAAATACAGTATTGATTTTGACATGTAAACCTTAGTGGGGCAAACTCCCCCAAACGTGTGTGTGGGATGCAGGCCAGCAACGTCACGACAGAACACCAAACAATACATGAATGGCACTATAAACTAACTAACAAACTACGGCATAAATACAATCTAATAACATGTTAATTTGTCACATACACATGGTTAGCAGATGTTAATGCTTGTGCTTCTAGTTCCGACAGTGCAGTAATATCTGACAAGTTAGCTAGCAATTCCCCAACAACTAACCAATACACACAAATCTAAAGGTGTGAATGAGAAAAGATGTACATATAAATATATGGATGAGCGATGGCCGAGCAGCATTGACAAGGAGCAATAGGTATAAAATAAAGTATATGCATATGATATGAGTAATGTAGGATATGAAACATTATTAAAGTGGCATTGTTTAAAGTGACTAGTGATGCATTTATTAAAGTGGCCAGTTATTGGGTCTCCATGTAGGCAGCAGCCTCTCTGAGTAAGTGATTGCTGTTGAGCAGTCTGATGGCCTTGAGATAGAAGCTGACCTCCCCTTCTGGATGATAGCGGGGTGAACAGGCAGTGGCTCGGGTGGTTGTTGTCCTTGATGATATTTTTGGCCTTCCTGTGAGATCGGATGCTGTAGGTGTCCTGGAGGGCAGGTAGTTTGCCTCCGGTGATGCACTGGGCAGAACGCACCACCCTCTGGAGAGCCTTGCAGTTGAGGGCGGTGCAGTTGCCGTACCAGGCGGTGATACAGCCCGACAGGATGCCTTCGATTGTGCATCTGTAAAAGTTCGTCAGGGTTTCGCTGTTGCGACTTCGTCACCACACTGTCTGTGTGGGTGGACCATTTCAGTTTGTCTGTGATGTGTACACCAAGGAACTTAAAACGTTCCACCTTCTCCACTGCTGTGATGTGGATAGGGGGGTACTCCCTCTGCTGTTTCTTGAAGTCCACGATCACCTCCTTTGTTTTGTTGATGTTGAGTGATATTTATTTTCCTGACACCACACTCCGAGGGCCCTCACCTCCTCCCTGTAGGCCGTCTCGTCGTTGTTGGTAATCAAGCCCACTACTGTTGTGTCGTCTGCAAACATGATGATTGAGTTGGAGGTGTGCATCGCCACACAGTTGTGGGTGAACAGGTAGCTTCACCACCAGTGGGAGGCCCTTCAGAACGTCCAGGACCCAGTTGCACCGGGCGAGGTTAAGACCCAGGGCCTCCAACTTGATGATGAGCTTGGAGGGTACTATGGTGTTGAATGCTGAGCTGTAGTTAATGAACAGCATTCTTACACAGGTATTCCTCTTGTCCAGATGGGTTAGGGCAGTATGCAGTGTGATGGCGATTGCATCATCTGTGTACCTGTTGGGCGGTATGCAAACTGAAGTGGGTCTAGGGTGACAGGTAAGGTGGAGGTGATATGATTCTTGACTAGTCTCTCAAAGCACTTCATGATGACAGAAGTGAGTGCTACGGGGCGATAGTCATTTAGTTCAGTTATCTTTGCCTTCTTGGGTACAGGAACAATGGTGGCCATCTTGAAGCATGTGGGGACAGCAGACTGGGATTTGGATGGATTGAAATGTCCATAAACAAACCAGCCAGCTGGTCTGCGTAAGCTCTGAGGACGCGGCTTGGGATGCTGTCTGGGCCAGCAGCCTTGCGAGGGTTAACACGAGGAAATGTTTAACTCACATCTCCCAAGGAGGAGGAGGGGGGTGGGGTGCAGTCCTTGTTAGCGGGCTGCGAAGGTGGCACTGTATTATCCTCAAAGCGGGCAAAGAAGGTGTTTAGTTTGTCTGGAAGCGTGACGTCAGTGTCTGTAACGGGGCTGGTTTTCTTTTTGTAGTCCTTGATTTCCTGTAAACCCTGCCACATACGTCTCGTGTCTGAGCGGTTGAATTGAGACTCCACTTTGTCCCTGTACCGGCATTCCGCTTGTTTGATTGCCTTTGCGGAGGGAATAACTATGCTCTTTATATTCAGCCATATTCCCAGACCTCTTTCCATGGTTAAATGAAGTGGTTCAGGCTTTCAGTTTTGCGCGAATGCCGCCATCCATCCACGGTTTCTGGTTAGGGGGACGATGAGCTGATAAGAGGAAGTCATTTCGATAAAGACATTAATAAGCTAGCTAGGACGGATGTGGTCAATTTAACTGTTTGTTTAGCACTTTGAAATGTACAGCGACAGAATTCAGAACATGGGTCGTTCTTACAGTATTTTCCTTGATCACCAAGTCAGAACTGTAGGATAAAAAAAGGAGGCATATCAGCAGACAATGAAAGCTCTAACAATATTCAGTGATGACATTTCTCTAAATCAGCCTATAGATTACATGTGCACCAACAAGTCAGAACAGTAGGTTAAGTTATGAGGGGTCTGGCATTCTCTGCATTTATGGTGCTTTCAAGCCAACTGGGAGGTCGGAAAAAAACAAGGTCATATCACGACATCAGTGATCTTCAGGTTAGAGCTCTAGAAAGAGGCCCGTGTCCCCGACTTGGAATTCAGAGTTGGATGACCAATCAAACCAATTTTTTTCCCAGTCGGAGTTCGCTTCTTTCAGACTTCCCAGTTGTGTTGAACTCACTGAAGTTGGATGTCTGAGATTTCCCAGTTTCCAGTTGTTTTGAATGCTGCATTAATGCTCAGAGGGAGACGGCAGGGTATTTATTCCCTTTGAGTCAGAAACCAAAACTCCTCGAGTTTCCAGTTGTTTTGGAGGTGATTAGTCATCATTCGCGTGGGACTCTTACTGATGATGTTTTCTGTTTGAAAGCTTTTGAAAGACTCTCTCCAATAACAATTCTTTCCTCTGATCTGAATCCACTGATTCAGTCAGTCATCTGTATGAGTGCTCTTGTATTTCCCCTGTATACCTCTTGTATTCCCCCTGTATTCCTCTTGTATTCCCCCTGTATTCCTCTTGTATTCCTCTTGTATTTCTCCTGTATTCCTCTTGTATTCCCCCTGTATTCCTCTTGTATTCCTCTTGTATTTCCCCTGTATTCCTCTTGTATTCCTCTTGTATTCCCCCTGTATTCGTCTTGTATTCCCCCTGTATTCCTCTTGTATTTCCTCTTGTATTCCCCCTGTATTCCTCTTGTATTTCCTCTTGTATTCCCCCTGTATTCCTCTTGTATTCCCCCTGTATTCCTCTTGTATTTCCTCTTGTATTCCCCCTGTATTCCCCCTGTATTCCTCTTGTATTCCCCCTGTATTCCTCTTGTATTCCCCCTGTATTCCTCTTGTATTTCCCCTGTATTCCTCTTGTATTCTCCCTGTATTCCTCTTGTATTTCCCCTGTATTCCCCCTGTATTCCTCTTGTATTCTCCCTGTATTCCTCTTGTATTTCCCCTGCATGCTTGCATTCAGTTAATTCAGTTCACCAAATATGTCTGTTATAAAGGCAAGGAGACATATTTTCTTACACAGAAAGTCAACCAAGTCTTTTTTATTTGACCTCCATTGTGAATGACAACAGTTCCTCTCTCAATGTGAAACATTTTAGTCGTTCATGTCAGAGTTATACTGCTAACAATAGCATACATTCTTTGTTTAACAGTGTCACCTGACAAAGGTATTGATGTGGGTTTCTGGGCCTCTTCCTCCCCACACATTGGTTTCACCATATCAATTGTGTCCGGTAATATCAACGTCTCTGCAATAGTGTGTAGTTTTATAGTGTAGAGGGCCGAGCCATTCACCTTGGAATGATTGTGCAGCGGTCAAGTCTAGACTTTACCCATTATCTATAGACACTCTGGTTGAATTTCATCTGTCAGACTTTACCCATTATCTATAGACACTGATACTATCAGACCTCAATATATTAATACACACCTCATATTGAACTGTTATCATGTTACCTCAATACATTAATACACACCCCATATTGAACTGATACTATCAGACCTCAATACATTAATACACACCCCATATTGAACTGTTATCATGTTACCTCAATACATTAATACACACCCCATATTGAACTGTTATCATGTTACCTCAATACATTAATACACACCCCATATTGAACTGTTATCATGTTACCTCAATACATTAATACACACCCCATATTGAACTGTTATCATGTTACCTCAATACATTAATACACACCCCATATTGAACTGTTATCATGTTACCTCAATACATTAATACACACCCCATATTGAACTGTTACTATCAGACCTCAATACATTATTACACACCCCATATTGAACTGTTACTATCAGACCTCAATACATTAATACACACCCCATATTGAACTGTTATCATGTTACCTCAATACATTAATACACACCCCATATTGAACTGTTACTATCAGACCTCAATACATTAATACACACCCCATATTGAACTGATACTATCAGACCTCAATACATTAATACACACCCCATATTGAACTGTTATCATGTTACCTCAATACATTAATACACACCCCATATTGAACTGTTATCATGTTACCTCAATACATCAATACACACCCCATATTGAACTGATACTATCAGACCTCAATACATTAATACACACCCCATATTGAACTGTTATCATGTTACCTCAATACATTAATACACACCCCATATTGAACTGATACTATCAGACCTCAATACATTAATACACACCCCATATTGAACTGTTATCATGTTACCTCAACACATTAATACACACCCCATATTGAACTGATACTATCAGACCTCAATACATTAATACACACCCCATATTGAACTGTTATCATGTTACCTCAATATATTAATACACACCTCATATTGAACTGATACTATCAGACCTCAATACATTAATACACACCCCATATTGAACTGTTATCATGTTACCTCAATACATTAATACACACCCCATATTGAACTGTTATCATGTTACATCAATACATTAATACACACCCCATATTGAACTGTTATCATGTTACCTCAATACATTAATACACACCCCATATTGAACTGTTATGTTACCTCAATACATTAATACACACCCCATATTGAACTGTTATCATGTTACCTCAATACATTAATACACACCCCATATTGAACTGTTACTATCAGACCTCAATACATTAATACACACCCCATATTGAACTGTTACTATCAGACCTCAATACATAAATACACACCCCATATTGAACTGTTATCATGTTACCTCAATACATTAATACACACCGCATATTGAACTGTTACTATCAGACCTCAATACATTAATACACACCCCATATTGAACTGTTATCATGTTACCTCAATACATTAATACACACCCCATATTGAACTGTTATCATGTTACCTCAATACATTAATACATACCCCATATTGAACTGTTATCATGTTACCTCAATACATTAATACATACCCCATATTGAACTGTTATCATGTTACCTCAATACATTAATACACACCCCATATTGAACTGTTATCATGTTACCTCAATACATTAATACATACCCCATATTGAACTGTGTTACTATCAGACCTCAATACATTAATACACACCCCATATTGAACTGTTATCATGTTACCTCAATACATTAATACATACCCCATATTGAACTGTGTTACTATCAGACCTCAATACATTAATACAAAACCCCATATTGAACTGTTATCATGTTATCTCAATACATTAATACACACCCCATATTGAACTGTTATCATGTTACCTCAATACATTAATACACACCCCATATTGAACTGTTATCATGTTACCTCAATACATTAATACACACCCCATATTGAACTGTTATCATGTTACCTCAATACATTAATACACACCCCATATTGAACTGATACTATCAGACCTCAATACATTAATACACACCCCATATTGAACTGTTATCATGTTACCTCAATACATTAATACACACCCCATATTGAACTGATACTATCAGACCTCAATACATTAATACACACCCCATATTGAACTGTTATCATGTTACCTCAATACATTAATACACACCCCATATTGAACTGTTATCATGTTACCTCAATACATTAATACACACCCCATATTGAACTGTTACTATCAGACCTCAATACATTAATACACACCCCATATTGAACTGTTATCATGTTACCTCAATACATTAATACACACCCCATATTGAACTGATACTATCAGACCTCAATACATTAATACACACCCCATATTGAACTGTTATCATGTTACCTCAATACATTAATACACACCCCATATTGAACTGATACTATCAGACCTCAATACATTAATACACACCCCATATTGAACTGTTATCATGTTACCTCAATACATTAATACACACCCCATATTGAACTGATACTATCAGACCTCAATACATTAATACACACCCCATATTGAACTGTTATCATGTTACCTCAATACATTAATACACACCCCATATTGAACTGTTATCATGTTACCTCAATACATTAATACACACCCCATATTGAACTGTTATCATGTTACCTCAATACATTAATACACACCCCATATTGAACTGATACTATCAGACCTCAATACATTAATACACACCCCATATTGAACTGTTATCATGTTACCTCAATACATTAATACACACCCCATATTGAACTGTTATCATGTTACCTCAATACATTAATACACACCCCATATTGAACTGTTATCATGTTACCTCAATACATTAATACACACCCCATATTGAACTGATACTATCAGACCTCAATACATTAATACACACCCCATATTGAACTGATACTATCAGACCTCAATACATTAATACACACCCCATATTGAACTGTTATCATGTTACCTCAATACATTAATACACACCCCATATTGAACTGTTATCATGTTACCTCAATACATTAATACACACCCCATATTGAACTGTTATCATGTTACCTCAATACATTAATACACACCCCATATTGAACTGTTATCATGTTACCTCAATACATTAATACACACCCCATATTGAACTGTTATCATGTTACCTCAATACATTAATACACACCCCATATTGAACTGTTATCATGTTACCTCAATACATTAATACACACCCCATATTGAACTGTTATCATGTTACCTCAATACATTAATACACACCCCATATTGAACTGTTATCATGTTACCTCAATACATTAATACACACCCCATATTGAACTGTTATCATGTTACCTCAATACATTAATACACACCCCATATTGAACTGTTATCATGTTACCTCAATACATTAATACACACCCCATATTGAACTGTTATCATGTTACCTCAATACATTAATACACACCCCATATTGAACTGTTATCATGTTACCTCAATACATTAATACACACCCCATATTGAACTGTTATCATGTTACCTCAATACATTAATACACACCCCATATTGAACTGTGTTACTTGCTGAACACATCAGTCAATACTGAGCATGTATAATTTTATACCATAGTGATCAATACTGAACATGTATAATTTTATACCATAGTGATCAATACTGAACATGTATCATTTTATACCATAGTGATCAATACTGAGCATGTATCATTTTATACCATAGTGAGCATGTATTATTGATACTATAGTGATCAATACTGAGCATGTATTATTGATACCATAGTGATCAATACTGAGCATGTATTATTGATACCATAGTGATCAATACTGAGCACGTATTATTTTATACCATAGTGATCAATACTGTATTTTATTATTTTACTATTTTACTACTACTATCATTTAACACTGTTTTGCTGTATTGCTGGAGTCCTGACCTCATAAATCAATGCTGTACTGGTCTACTGCTGTCATTCAGTAGTAGACCAGTACCAAACTTTATTAGTTACTAAACAGATCAGGTCTTCATTACTAGTCACATTCAAGGTAATGGTCATATTTTAAACATGTTTCCCTTGATGCTCAGTGTCCAGACATTAGACTAGAACAGAGCTGCCAAGACAGTGATGCTGACAGTTCATCAACAACACAATCTGAGGATGTCTGTACATACTATAACTCTGTGTCTGTGTTTCTGTTGTAGCTGTGGTCTGTGTGTTGTCAGGGGTGATTACAATGAGATGGAAAGAAGGAGGAAACGGTCACATCAACTGCCCTTATGATCGGGGGTATAAGAACAATCCAAAGTACCTCTCTAAAGGGACGTACAGAGACAGAGTTGTTGTCATCCAAACCCAAACCCATCGGCACCCAGCGGTGACTCATAAAGGGAGATTCTCTCTGTATGACGACACAAAGAGAAGAGTCTTCAGTGTGACCATCACTAACCTGGTCCTAGAGGATTCAGGGACCTACTGGTGTGGAGTGGATACATGGGGACCTGATCAGCCAACTGAGGTCAGGCTCACTGTGGACAAAGGTTGGTGTCTGAGAATGTATTCTTGTGTGCTTATGATTACTGTGACATGTTGTACTTTATATATTTGTGTTGATTTCTTTCTGTCTCTCTCTCTCTCTCTCTCTCCCCCCCCCTCTCTCTCTCTCTCTCTCTCTCCATGACTCTCTATCTCTTCTCCTCTCTCTACAGCTCCTGTTCCTCCCAACCCTGGCTCCATCACCTCCAGACCTCTCCTCTCCACGTCACACCCATCACCAAACATCACCATGACAACTGACTCCTCAAACTCCGCTACTGGTACATATATTACCCTAAGGGGCACGGCTCACTAAAGACTGCACACCTACCTGATTGTTGGGGGGTTTTCACCTGACTTATTTGACTCATATGTTCCAACAGATAGGACCAATGGAACAGTAGGAACAACAGCATCACCACCCACAGACATGACTAGAACACAAGGTAACAACAGCATCACCACCACAGACATGACTAGAACACTAGGTAATAACAGCATCACCATCACAGACATGACTAGAACACAAGGTAACAACAGAATCACCACCACAGACATGACTAGAACACAAGGTAACAACAGCATCACCACCACAGACATGACTAGAACACAAGGTAACAACAGAATCACCACCACAGACATGACTAGAACACTAGGTAACAACAGCATCACCACCACAGACATGACTAGAACACAAGGTAACAACAGCATCACCACCACAGACATGGCTAAAACACAAGGTAACAACAGCATCACCACCACAGACATGACTAGAACACAAGGTAACATAATGAACCCTCCCCAGCTAGCATTGAGGAATCGGCCCAGAAGCGGCCCTCTTCTGTCCACCGGAATTCAACGATTTTTGACGGCATCTTACCAGAATCCCCCCATAAGCAGACTGGTACAAATGTAAATAAATGTATACAAAATGACCATATTTAGTCATTTTAAATATTACTACTATACATTTTATATATACAAATTATACCCATCCACATAAAAACATTTTGTGTCTGATAAAACACCGTACACCTGGTGACTGTGTCAGCGTGCGCCTGGCACGCCACAAGAGTCTACAGCGCGATGGGACAAGGACATCCCAGCCGGCCAAACCCTCCCGTATCTCTGACGACGCTGGACAAATTGTGCGTCGCCTTATCGGTCTCCCGGTTGTGGCCGGCACAGGTGTCGTAGCAACGTAGTTAACACTGCAATTTTTTGCCTTGCACAAAGTATCAACACACTAAAATACTACTTCAACAGGACTCTTAAATAATTTAATGTAAATGTTAATTGTATTTTTTAAATCACAGAAACAATGAGAAAATATTGGAAAATAACTAATGAAATGTTAATTATATAAAGCGACCCGTGTAACCATATGCCAGAGAGTAGCCCCAATCAGCCACAGCCACAAATAATACATCTGGGACAGATAACTCTCCCTGGAATCGGCCTGAGCTCAATCCCTGCATCCTAGCCATAAGTAATACTGCCCAAGACGGCACAGACGACCGACGATGACCAACGACGACCGAGTCTGAATCTCAGCCGAGTGCCCGACTCTCAGCCGGAATCGGCCCAGATCCACTTTGCTAGCTGGGTCAGCACCACATGACACTTAGAGATAAACCTCCAAGCACCATCCTGTAACATGGACTACAACTACCAAGCATCATACTGTAACATGGACTACAACTACCAAGCACCATACTGTAACATGGACTACAACTACCAAGCATCATACTGTAACATGAACTACAACTACCAAGCATCATACTGTAACATGGACTACAACTACCAAGCACCAAACTAACAAGGATTACAACTACCAAGTATCCACCCCTTTTAAACTACAACCGTGAATCTATAGATCCACCACCTGGTGGTGGAAACTAGCCATTACATCTTCCTCCTTCAGACAGTGAAGGAGATTGAACAAAAAAGCATTGACTTTCCTGATACTTGGTTTTAGACTAAAAAATCTGTCTCTTACTATTGATATATTATCATTAACATGTTCTCTTTATTTCTGCTCTCTTCAACACCACCTGTTTCTCTGTCTAATGTTGTCTTCCCTCCTCCCTCCGTCTGAAATGGTAGAAACCCAGAGGTACAGTACAGTAGAGACGAGCTAAATGTAGCATCACTGTTACATTATGCCTGAGTACTGTCTCTGGGTGTTCTAGGAGATGTGATGTTCTCTGGTGTTGCTCTGGGTGTTCTAGGTGATGTGATGTTCTCAGGTGTTGTTCTGGGTGTTGTTCTACTACTGCTGGGTCTGCTGCTGTTCATGTTCTTCAGACAGAGGAGAGACAGAGACAGGAGACCAACAGGTACACTAGTTATCACACACAAACATTATTTCAAATAATATCTCAACAAATAAATATAGATTTTGTAAATAACAACATTTAATTCAAATTAAATAAAATAAATCATAGAAAATATATAAAAAATAAATTAATAATCTATGTTTGTGATCCTCTTCAGCATCCAAACACTCTGCCAGCCTGTTGGTGCCTGACTCCATGACACCCAACCTAGATCCAAACACAGGAACCATCACTAACCCCATCTACGCCACTACAACCAATCAGAACCCAGATACAGCCTGTGACATCACAACCATCTATGCCACGGCAACCAATCCTTGTCCAGATGGCCTCTACTCCAATGTTGGTCCGACAGTGAGCTACACTACTGTCAACTTCTCCAGAGATCCAGCCTGACTCCACTATACTACTGTCAACTTCTCCAGAGATCCAGCCTGACTCCACTGTGCTACGGTCAACTTCCCCAGAGATCCAGCCTGACTCCACTGTGCTACTGTCAACTTCCCCAGAGATCCAGCCTGTCTCCACTGTGTTACTGTCAACTTCCCCAGAGATCCAGTCTGTCTCCACTGTGCTACTGTCAACTTCCCCAGAGATCCAGTCTGTCTCCACTATGCTACTGTCAACTTCCCCAGAGATCCAGCCTGACTCCACTGTGCTACTGTCAACTTCCCCAGAGATCCAGCCTGTCTCCACTATGCTACTGTCAACTTCCCCAGAGATCCAGCCTGTCTCCACTATGCTACTGTCAACTTCCCCAGAGATCCAGCCTGTCTCCACTATGCTACTGTCAACTTCTCCAGAGATCCAGCCTGACTCCACTGTGCTACTGTCAACTTCCCCAGAGATCCCGTCTGTCTCCACTGTGCTACTGTCAACTTCCCCAGAGATCCAGCCTGTCTCCACTGTGTTACTGTCAACTTCCCCAGAGATCCAGTCTGTCTCCACTGTGCTACTGTCAACTTCCCCAGAGATCCAGTCTGTCTCCACTATGCTACTGTCAACTTCCCCAGAGATCCAGCCTGACTCCACTGTGCTACTGTCAACTTCTCCAGAGATCCAGCCTGACTCCACTGTGCTACTGTCAACTTCTGCAGAGATCCAGCCTGACTCCACTGTGCTACTGTCAACTTCTCCAGAGATCCAGCCTGTCTCCACTATGCTACTGTCAACTTCCCCAGAGATCCAGCCTGACTCCACTGTGCTACTGTCAACTTCCCCAGAGATCCAGCCTGACTCCACTGTGCTACTGTCAACTTCTCCAGAGATCCAGCCTGTCTCCACTATGCTACTGTCAACTTCTCCAGAGATCCAGCCTGACTCCACTGTGCTACTGTCAACTTCTCCAGAGATCCAGCCTGTCTCCACTATGCTACTGTCAACTTCCCCAGAGATCCAGCCTGACTCCACTGTGCTACTGTCAACTTCCCCAGAGATCCAGCCTGTCTCCACTATGCTACTGTCAACTTCCTCAGAGATCCATCCTGTCTCCACTATGCTACTGTCAACTTCCCCAGAGATCCAGCCTGTCTCCACTATACTACTGTCAACTTCCCCTGAGACCCAGCCTGACTCCACTATACTACTGTCAACTTCCCCAGAGATCCAGCCTGTCTCCATTATACTACTGTCAACTTCCCCAGAGATCCAGCCTGACTCCACTATACTACTGTCAACTTCCCCAGAGATCCAGCCTGTCTCCATTATACTACTGTCAACTTCCCCAGAGATCCAGCCTGACTCCACTGTGCTACTGTCAACTTCCCCAGAGATCCAGCCTGACTCCACTGTGCTACTGTTAACTTCCCCAGAGATCCAGCCTGTCTCCATTATACTACTGTCAACTTCCCCAGAGATCCAGCCTGACTCCACTGTGCTACTGTCAACTTCCCCAGAGATCCAGCCTGTCTCCACTATACTACTGTCAACTTCCCCAGAGATCCAGCCTGTCTCCATTATACTACTGTCAACTTCCCCAGAGATCCAGCCTGTCTCCACTATGCTACTGTCAACTTCCCCAGAGATCCAGCCTGACTCCACTGTGCTACTGTCAACTTCCCCAGAGATCCAGTCTGTCTCCACTGTGCTACTGTCAACTTCCCCAGAGATCCAGCCTGTCTCCACTGTGTTACTGTCAACTTCCCCAGAGATCCAGTCTGTCTCCACTGTGCTACTGTCAACTTCCCCAGAGATCCAGTCTGTCTCCACTATGCTACTCTCAACTTCCCCAGAGATCCAGCCTGACTCCACTGTGCTACTGTCAACTTCCCCAGAGATCCAGCCTCTCTCCACTATGCTACTGTCAACTTCCCCAGAGATCCAGCCTGTCTCCACTATGCTACTGTCAACTTCCCCAGAGATCCAGCCTGTCTCCACTATGCTACTGTCAACTTCCCCAGAGATCCAGCCTGACTCCACTGTGCTACTGTCAACTTCCCCAGAGATCCAGTCTGTCTCCACTGTGCTACTGTCAACTTCCCCAGAGATCCAGCCTGTCTCCACTGTGTTACTGTCAACTTCCCCAGAGATCCAGTCTGTCTCCACTGTGCTACTGTCAACTTCCCCAGAGATCCAGCCTGTATCCACTGTGCTACTGTCAACTTCCCCAGAGATCCAGCCTGACTCCACTATGATACTGTCAACTTCCCCAGAGATCCAGCCTGTCTCCACTATGCTACTGTCAACTTCCCCAGAGATCCAGTCTGTCTCCACTGTGCTACTGTCAACTTCCCCAGAGATCCAGCCTGTCTCCACTGTGTTACTGTCAACTTCCCCAGAGATCCAGCCTGTCTCCATTATACTACTGTCAACTTCCCCAGAGATCCAGCCTGACTCCACTGTGCTACTGTCAACTTCCCCAGAGATCCAGCCTGTCTCCACTATACTACTGTCAACTTCCCCAGAGATCCAGCCTGTCTCCATTATACTACTGTCAACTTCCCCAGAGATCCAGCCTGTCTCCATTATACTACTGTCAACTTCCCCAGAGATCCAACCTGTCTCCACTATGATACTGTCAACTTCCCCAGAGATCCAGCCTGTCTCCATTATACTACTGTCAACTTCCCCAGAGATCCAGCCTGTCTCCACTATGCTACTGTCAACTTCCCCAGAGATCCAGCCTGTCTCCACTATGCTACTGTCAACTTCCCCAGAGATCCAGCCTGACTCCACTGTGCTACTGTCAACTTCCCCAGAGATCCAGTCTGTCTCCACTGTGCTACTGTCAACTTCCCCAGAGATCCAGCCTGTCTCCACTGTGTTACTGTCAACTTCCCCAGAGATCCAGTCTGTCTCCACTGTGCTACTGTCAACTTCCCCAGAGATCCAGTCTGTCTCCACTATGCTACTGTCAACTTCCCCAGAGATCCAGCCTGACTCCACTGTGCTACTGTCAACTTCCCCAGAGATCCAGCCTGTCTCCACTATGCTACTGTCAACTTCCCCAGAGATCCAGCCTGTCTCCACTATGCTACTGTCAACTTCCCCAGAGATCCAGCCTGTCTCCACTATGCTACTGTCAACTTCCCCAGAGATCCAGCCTGACTCCACTGTGCTACTGTCAACTTCCCCAGAGATCCAGTCTGTCTCCACTGTGCTACTGTCAACTTCCCCAGAGATCCAGCCTGTCTCCACTGTGTTACTGTCAACTTCCCCAGAGATCCAGTCTGTCTCCACTGTGCTACTGTCAACTTCCCCAGAGATCCAGCCTGTATCCACTGTGCTACTGTCAACTTCCCCAGAGATCCAGCCTGACTCCACTATGATACTGTCAACTTCCCCAGAGATCCAGCCTGTCTCCACTATGCTACTGTCAACTTCCCCAGAGATCCAGCCTGTCTCCACTGTGTTACTGTCAACTTCCCCAGAGATCCAGTCTGTATCCACTGTGCTACTGTCAACTTCCCCAGAGATCCAGTCTGTATCCACTATGCTACTGTCAACTTCCTCAGAGATCCAGCCTGTCTCCACTATGCTACTGTCAACTTCCTCAGAGATCCAGCCTGTCTCCACTATGCTACTGTCAACTTCCCCAGAGATCCAGCCTGACTCCACTATGCTACTGTCAACTTCACCAGAGATCCAGCCTGTCTCCACTGTGCTACTGTCAACTTCCCCAGAGATCCAGCCTGTCTCCACTGTGCTACTGTCAACTTCCTCAGAGATCCAGCCTGTCTCCACTATGCTACTGTCAACTTCCCCAGAGATCCAGCCTGACTCCACTATGCTACTGTCAACTTCACCAGAGATCCAGCCTGTCTCCACTATGCTACTGTCAACTTCCCCGGAGATCCAGCCTGTCTCCACTGTGCTACTGTCAACTTCCCCAGAGATCCAGCCTGTCTCCACTGTGCTACTGTCAACTTCCCCAGAGATCCAGCCTGTCTCCACTGTGCTACTGTCAACTTCACCAGAGATCCAGCCTGTCTCCACTAGTTTACTGTCTCCTTCAGTAAAGACTCTGATACTAGTATCCACCCAGACACTGACCCAAAAGCTGTAGACACCTCATAATGTACTGCACCATTAAACACTCTGCTACATAGTCTACTACTGTCACTGATCTGTTCGGAACTTAATTAATTAATGTTGTCATTTGTTCATGTTGTCATTTAGTCATTAATTTGTGCTTTTAAATAATTAATTTGATCGTTCATTTGTTAATTAGTTCATATATTCATTTAATAATGAATTAATTTGTTTGTTCATTATTCATATTTTTTTCATATCGTGTATTAATTTATTTGTTGTTCATTCATTCATCATTCGCTAGTTAAATCATCTGTTCATTCATTATTTAGTTAGTTTGTTGTTCTGTCCGTTCATTCATTCATTCATTCATTCATTCATTCATTAATTCATTCATTGTTTCTACTGTGAATGTCACACTGGCTTGAACAAAAATAAACAGTTTGTAGCTTTTAGGAACCTTTGATTATTCAGTGTTTTTTACTCCACTTGATGGGAAATGAGACTCTGTGTATTTATCAATAAAGCACCAATATATTTCTATGTGTTTGATACGTTCCATTCTAGACATTACTAAAAGTAGTCCTCCCCTCACCAGCCTCCACTGGAGCTGTCAGTAAACTCAGTACCTGTCTCATCAGCATGTACCACTGTCATTAGACACACAGAGCTGAGATGGAGGGACAGATGAAGGGAGAGAGAGATGGAGGGAGAGAGAGATGGAGGGAGAGAGATGGAGGGAGAGAGAGATGGAGGGAGAGAGAGATGGAGGGACAGATGGAGGGAGAGAGAGATGGAGGGAGAGAGAGATGGAGGGAGGGATAGATGAAGGGAGAGAGAGATGGAGGGAGAGAGAGATGGAGGGACAGATGAAGGGAGAGAGAGATGGAGGGAGAGAGAGATGGAGGGAGAGAGAGATGGAGGGACAGATGAAGGGAGAGAGAGATGGATGGAGAGAGAGATGGAGGGAGAGAGAGATGGAGGGAGGGAAAGAGAGATGGATGGAGAGAGAGATGGAGGGAGAGAGAGATGGAGGGAGAGAGAGATGAAGGGAGAGAGAGATGGAGGGAGAGAGAGGTGAAGGGAGAGAGAGATGGAGGGAGAGAGAGATGAAGGGAGAGAGAGATGGAGGGACAGATGAAGGGAGAGAGAGATGGAGGGACAGGTGAAGGGAGGGAGAGATGGAGGGAGAGAGAGATGTAGGGAGAGAGAGGTGAAGGGAGAGCGAGATGGAGGGAGAGAGAGATGGAGAGAGAGGTGAAGGGAGAGAGAGATGGAGGGACAGGTGAAGGGAGAGAGAGATGGAGGGACAGGTGAAGGGAGGGAGAGATGGAGGGAGAGAGAGATGGAGGGACAGATGAAGGGAGGGAGAGATGGAGGGAGGGAGAGATGGAGGGAGAGAGAGATGGAGGGAGGGAGAGATGGAGGGAGAGAGAGATGGAGGGAGGGAGAGATGGAGGGAGGGAGAGATGGAGGGAGAGACAGATGGAGGGAGAGATAGATGGAGGGAGGGAGAGATGGAGGGAGAGAGAGATGGAGGGAGGGAGAGATGGAGGGAGAGACAGATGGAGGGAGAGAGAGATAGATGGAGGGAGAGAGAGATGGAGGGAGAGAGATGGAGGGAGAGAGAGATGGAGGGAGAGATGGAGGGAGAGAGAGATGGAGGGAGAGAGAGATGGAGGGAGGTCACCCTCCAGTGGCAGAATAACTCTCTGTCGACAGCCTCCGGTCTGCATGTGCCACAGTGATCATCAGTGACCTGACTGAAGATGATACTGGGACCTACTGGTGTGTAGTAGAAACCAGCAGGACAGAACAACGTTACATTACACTGATCACACAGGTGAAGCTGCGTGTTATAAGTGAGTATAAACTTCTTCTTTCTCTTTAACATGTGAACCTAAACACACAAGCTACAGTCATATCTACAGTGTGTAA
>NC_048581.1:12042365-12144865 GCF_013265735.2 Oncorhynchus mykiss | reverse complement strand
ATGAGGGTAGGTTAGTGTTATGATATGAGGGTAGGTTAGTGGTATGATATGAGGGTAGGTTAGTGTTATGATATGAGGGTAGGTTAGTGTTATGATATGAGGATAGGTTAGTGTTATGATATGAGGGTAGGTTAGTGTTATGATATGAGGGTAGGTTAGTGTTATGATATGAGGGTAGGTTAGTGGTATGATATGAGGGTAGGTTAGTGGAGGACATGTCTGTATGTAGTGTTATGAGATGAGGGTAGGTTAGTGTTATGATATGAGGGTAGGTTAGTGTTATGATATGAGGGTAGGTTAGTGTTAGACATGTCTGTATGTAGTGTTATGATATGAGGGTAGGTTAGTGTTATGATATGAGGGTAGGTTAGTGTTATGATATGAGGGTAGGTTAGTGGAGGACATGTCTGTATGTAGTGTTATGATATGAGGGTAGGTTAGTGTTATGATATGAGGGTAGGTTAGTGGAGGACATGTCTGTATGTGGTGTTATGATATGAGGGTAGGTTAGTGTTATGATATGAGGGTAGGTTAGTGGTATGATATGAGGGTAGGTTAGTGTTATGATATGAGGGTAGGTTAGTGTTATGATATGAGGGTAGGTTAGTGTTATGATATGAGGGTAGGTTAGTGGTATGATATGAGGGTAGGTTAGGGGTATGATATGAGGGTAGGTTAGGGGTATGATATGAGGGTAGGTTAGTGTTATGATATGAGGGTAGGTTAGTGTTATGATATGAGGGTAGGTTAGTGTTATGATATGAGGGTAGGTTAGTGTTATGATATGAGGGTAGGTTAGTGTTATGATATGAGGGTAGGTTGGTGGTAGACATGTCTGTATGTAGTGTTATGATATGAGGGTAGGTTAGTGTTATGATATGAGGGTAGGTTAGTGTTATGATATGAGGGTAGGTTAGTGTTATGATATGAGGGTAGGTTAGTGTTATGATATGAGGGTAGGTTAGTGTTATGATATGAGGGTAGGTTAGTGTTCTGATATGAGGGTAGGTTAGTGGAGGACATGTCTGTATGTAGTGTTATGATATGAGGGTAGGTTAGTGTTATGATATGAGGGTAGGTTAGTGTTAGACATGTCTTTATGTAGTGTTATGATATGAGGGTAGGTTAGTGTTATGATATGAGGGTAGGTTAGTGTTAGACATGTCTTTATGTAGTGTTATAATATGAGGGTAGGTTAGTGGTAGACATGTCTTTATGTAGTGTTATGATATGAGGGTAGGTTAGTGCAACAGTTGGTTTGTCTAATCTATTCCGTAACAGTGTGTGTGTGTGTGTGTGTGTGTGCGTGCGTGCGTGCGTGCGTGTGTGTGTGTGTGTGTGCGTGTGTGTGTGTGTGTGTGTTCCAGGTACCTCAGTGGTCATCATGGTGTCTGTTAGTCTGGTAGTGTTACTGCTAGTGATCAGCCTGATCATAGTCTACAGAGGGAAATACAACAAGGTCACAGGTCAGAAACACACACACACACACACAGGTCTATAAAAAGAGAGAAAGTTCTCCTTTTCGAAATCTTTCCATTTTCATTTCGAATAAATTCATTTGCATAATACTATGTCATCATTTGTCCCTGGTTGAGAAGCATAAATAGTAACTGAGGAGTGTCTGACCCCTGCGGTATTCTGGTGGAAGTGCGTCTCTCTCTCTCTCTCTCCCTGCCTCTGTCTCTCTCTCGCTCTTTCCTTCTCTCTCTCCTTGCCTCCGTCCTCTCTCTCTCACTTCCTGTCTATCTCTCTCGGTCTCTCTCTGTCTCTCTCTCTCTCTCCCTGCCTCTGTCTCTCTCTCTCCCTGCCTCTGTCTCTCTCTCTCCCTGCCTCTGTCTCTCTCTCTCCCTGCCTCTGTCTCTCTCTCTCCCTGCCTCTGTCTCTCTCTATCTCTCTTTCCTACTCTCTCTCTCCCTGCCTCCGTCCTCTCTCTCTGTCACTCTCTCGTCCTCTCTGAATTCAATTCAATTCAATTCAAGGGGCTTTATTGTCATGGCAAACATATGTTAACATTGTCAAAGCAAGTGAAGTAGATAATAAACAAATGTGAAATAAGCAATCACAAATTAACAGTAAACATTACACATACAGAAGTTTCAAAAGAATAAAGACATTATAGATGTAATTATGTCTATATACAGTGTTGTAACAATGTACAAATGGTTAAAGAACACAAGGGAAAATAAATAAGCATAAATATGGGTTGTATTTACAATGGTGTTTGTTCTTCACTGGTTGACCATTTCTTGTGGCAACAGGTCACAAATATTGCTGCTGTGATGGAGCACTGTGGTATTTCACCCAGTAGTTTATCAAAATTGGGTTTGTTCACTCTCTCTCTCTCTGAGTAATGTGGTAATGTGTGTGTGTTGTGTTCCACAGGATCTGTCTCTTCAACACACAGAGTGAGTCCAGACACAGGAAACAACGAAGGGGTCAGTATATTTTGTTTGTTCGTTTTTGTGTCTGAGTGATGTCATTGAGTAATGTCATTGAGTGTGTTTTATTTGTTGTGTTGAGCAGTGGTGGTGGTGGGGGGGGGGGGGGGGGGGGCGGGCAGTGCCCCTGTGACAACAATTTTGGATCCCCTTGTGGCCCCCCTAAATGTGGAGTATGAAATAATTTTTACATAACACATTTTTGCTATCATTCTTTTTTTACATCCGTCATTAGACAGTGGCAACGATGATGATTATGAACATGGTCTTTGCCTGCTAATGCAGTGAAGAAAACGATATGACAACAATAACGTCTAATGTAACTGGCCCCTCTAACAGTACAACTGGCCCCAGCTTGGCCCTCCCAGTTGAAATGGTCAAGAACCACCACTGGTGTTGAGTGTGTTTGTGTACTATTCTCTCCTCCTCCTCTCAGGGTTGTCATGGTGATGGTGACTATGAAGAGATAAAGGAGCGCCCCCTAAGGTCAGACTCAGGCGCTGCAACCTCTACCATCTGCGCCACCGCCAACTTACCCACAAGCCACTCTGACTCTCTCCACTATGCCAGTGTCAACTTCCATAAGAACCCCAGTGGCCCCAACGAAGCAACTGCCACCATCACTAAAGAGGGCAGCTGCCCCAATGAAGCCACCGCTTCCATTACTACAGAGGGCACTTCATCATGTGATTATGCTACTGTGAACTGTCAAAGCCCCACCTACTCTACTGTCAATCATCCACACCGCTCCTCTGAGGCTCCTCCCATCTACTCTAGTGTCAGCAAACCCAGAGACACCTGAGTCACTGGCGACCAATCACAAGATACACACACACACACACACACACTTGCAACCACACACTGGCAACCAATCACAAGAGACATACACACACTGGAAACCAATCAAAAGAGAGGGGACGGAGGAGAGAGAATGTAGAAGAGCAGACGGAGGACTGACTTTTGCCCAAACAAAAAAGGCCACAGAGACACCTGAGCCACTGGAAACCACTCACAAGGTCCATAAACACTGGCGACCAATCAAAAGGGACATATGTTAACTATATGCACTGACCTCTATTTTTAGCTAATCGCTCTCTCCCTCTCTCATTCTCTGTCTTAGCTTCTCTCTTCTCTGTCATTCTCTGTCTTTAATGCTCCCCTCCATCTCTCTTTCTCCTCGCTCTCTCATTCGCTCTCCCCTTTCTCTATCCCCTCTCTCTCTCTCCCTCTCTCTCTCTTTCCTTCGCTCTCTCTCCCCCTCTCTCTTAATCAAACCTTTAACCCTTACCCTAACCCTAATCTAAGTTTAATAAATTCTGAAATTAAATATCAGTTTGGGAGTCAGGTGTCCTCTTATGGGCTTTTCCTTGCTTACACAGTCACTTAGCTACTTCCTGTTCTCTCAGTGACAGTGAGTGTGCATGTCTTGAAAGTACGAGACGCCTGGTGCTTGCCCATGTTGGCGGAGATATCACTTGATTTGCAAGTAGCGGCGAACGCCAAAATGCCCTGCTCAAAACTAACAGCGAGACTTGATAAAGGGGTGGAGTCTGAAAAAATACAACAACAAACTCCGCCTTCGCAGTTTATGTTGTTCAAAACGAGTGCTGTAGAGCGTAATGTTAACCCGTCATCTTTTTTATTTAATGGTTATTGTTTTATCTTTGTGTTGTGTTTTTACGCTGTGATTTTACCAGATTTGTATATAGTATTGTGCATTTTTACCTAAATAAAAAACAGATCTGACTTCCCTATACCCTTCCTCCCGACAGCATCTATTATATTGACAAGATATTGGACTGTCTGCTCTAACGATGGGAATAAATGTTCGCCAAGGCGGAAGGCAGGTGGGAGGAGGCGGGATTAGCCAATGAGAGGGCAGATATGCATGTGAACAACAGACAACTCCAGTATAAAATGTTTTTTTTTCTCAAAGCCACTGTTGTCGACTTATATCAGTAAATTCGTAACAACCTAAACATTACGAAAATGTTAATTTGATCAAATAAGCCTCAATTTCATGTTGACCATGAGATTCTAACTCAAAACCATCCACCCCGTCCAAACACCCTACTTTCGTTTTTGCCTTAAGTAACCGTCTGTCTTATGTAACCATACCTCCTCATACTATTTGGGGTATCCCAGATGTATGTTTACTATGTTACGTCTAGTCTGTGAGACTAGAGGCTGCGCAAGCAGTCAGATGAAACATTTGTGACGAAAATATTTTTGTTGTCCCGCAGATTATTTGGAAATTGTCGTCTTTCTGCTTTGTATGGATTAGCCCTACCTGTCCTACTTGTCGCATTATTCACACTCAGAATTAAATGTGAAGATAGTGGGTGTAATATGTGTGAAGATAATGTGTCTGGAGTTTAATGTAGAAAAGGGTAGGGGTACAGTATGTGGTGAAGATGTGGTGCGTATATATTTTTTTTACATCCATTGTGAATGATAGTTCTTCAGTATTTGAAAAATCGTTCCAACACTCCCGGTCTCGATAATCACCAAGTCTCGGAGTGAAAAGAGCAAACTATCACGATCTGATTATCCCATATGGGATCCCAGTGGGAACGTCATATTAAAACAACTAACTGTACAAGAGCTAACTGGCGCAGGAAACTCTGAGAACACGGAACAGGCTAGTTGATACAATGTTGCACAGCTTCGGGCCAGATCCAGTGATGACTTGATGATACAATATTGCACTTCACTAGCAATAGCTCAAGTCAAGACAGATAGAAAGGGAGGCAGACAGGTGGAGCAGAGAGATGAATGTGATTGAAAAAATATACTTTTTAACGATATTTTCTACTGTTTTTATTTGTCCACTTTAGGCCTATCTATTTTTAATAGTTGACGATGTAAATTATAGTCTTACTCAGGGCCTTCACCAGAGTTTCATAACATTCGGGGCTCAGTCGTGAAGACCAGGGGCTGAGGGGTTTGTGGGTCCGAGAAAAAAGGCAATTTCTAAAACCATTTTCTGCAATTCGACGTCATTTTACATGACTGGAGAATTCAAAAAAAAAAAAAAAATTTGATACCACACAAATTATTAAAATGACTACTCTTACATTTACATACGGAGATCAACGACCTCTTAAATGCAACCAATATCATGGGCCAATGAAAAGAGTGGATACACAGATTTTAGGCCTACAATATGAGGAGAAAATTATAGTCCACCACCTTTCCAGTGGCACTCACCTATTCAAACAGATTTTTCCCGCATTTGTATTCTGAAATATTGCAAAATACCTTCTAGGTGCTGCGTGCTGTTCATTGACAGCAACAACTCAACAATCAGCTGTTTTATATTTTGTCGCGTGGGCTGCCCAATTGCCGGACTCCCGACGGTAGACTAGGCCTATGTGTTCATAGTGTGACAAAACACAATCTACAGCATTTACATTGATCCTCTGGCTAAATTATGCTGGTGAAGTTCATTTATTTCATTTATTTTTATAGAGACAGTAGAAATGATATACTTTGTAAAAATGTATTTCAATTTATCTGCAGCACCTCTTCTTGCAGAGCGACGTTTTCTTTCATGCGCTGTGCTCTCCCCAAGGCCAAATAATCAACCATTTATATTATTAATTCAATCGATTGTGGTCAGTAACCCCATATGAGGTTATTGTGTAGGTAGCCCTACTATTACAATAATATTTAAAATCATATTTCAGCAAGTAGCCGAGCCGACATTACCAGATAATACATTCATTAAGTCAATGAAGCCAAATGCGGTTTCAACTATATTGTTATTGAAACGATGTAGGCCTTATAACCTTTTTAAACAATAACAAAAAATATGTCAAATGACTTGAATGGCCTTTGAGAAAAGTATACAAATGTATATTCTTATCAGTAGGCTAAGTGACTGAAATGCATCAGGAAAGTTCAGGATAACATCAGGGAAGCTCATCAGGTAGGCTATAGACCTAATGTGTATGTGTAGAGAAAATCTGCACCACTTTCAATTGCTAGACTAATGATCATGAGCACTCAACTCAACTTAGCATACATTCCAGCCTAATTGTGATCAAATATCCAAACAGAGATTCAGAGAAAACTAAACTCCGACGTTGATTGATTTATCAAGATGAGTTCCCATTCTTGTCTCAAAGCAGCGCAATGACACAGTCCCAATGATCAGTTGACCACAAATGGCAGTTGCTTTACATGTATTGTAACCAGTTGTGTGCCGCTATCTTTTTATTATTATTACATCATCATTTCTAAATCAAAGTTGGTACCAATATGAACCCTATTGTACAACATTATTTTACAATATACATACAATGCATCATCCAAACTGCATGATTGCCTATGCGAACACATACTGTAAGTGGCGAAAGGAAAATGTTACATTTTTTAAATCCTAAAAACACAAAATTAGGCCTAGTTTGTTATGAATTAGGCCATCATCACTGTCAATCGTGAATGATAATTCTTCACGTTTTACAGGTGAAACGTCCATGCTGCACGCAGCCAACCATTTGATCCCAATCACTTTCATGAGAATATGCATTTTGATCGTCTTGAATGATGTAAGTGTGGCTAACCCGCCGAACTACTCACATTTTAGAGCAGAGGAGTTAAACACAGCCACCGCAAGAGAAGAAAAAAAAATCTACATTTCAGCACAATCATACTTCAATGTCATAATGCATTACAAGGTCTATTTACTTGACATTATCATGCTATTATATTCGTTTTGTTATGTAGATTACAAATGAACCGTTTAGTGATCTTGGGAGACATATCGCCATTCTGAGAAGTGGCGGAGCGTCGCTCTGCTGCGCACCAGCAGCACTACAACCCTTGATTATAACGGTTGGATGACTTCGGGAGTTTATTGTAAGCACAGCTCTATGAACGAAGAGGTACATTCAGGTGACTACATTTTTTTACACCATTGCAGCAGCGAAAAAGACTCGGGGCTGACCCAAAATAATTATAATCAAATGTTATTGATCACATAAACATATTTAGCAGATGTTATTGCGGGTGAAGCGAAATGCTACATCCAACAGTGCAGTAGTTTATAGCAATTCACATCAATAAACACAAATCTAAAAGTAAAAGAATGGAATTAAGAATTTTTTAAATATTAGATCGATAAATGTCTGAGTGGATTGACTAAAATAGTGTAGAATAGAATACAGTATATACATATGAGATGAGTAAAGCAGTATGTAAACATTAGTAACCCTCTTGCTGTGTTCGTTTAATGTTCATTAATTCTGTGTTCTCGGCCCAAAATGACCGCCCCATTTTAGCTGATTATAAATCCATAATAATACATATATTATCACCTAATGTTGTGTTAGATCTTTTAATCAACTTAAGTTTGTGTGAACGTTACAAGTTTTGAACTTCTATTTGCTATGTATGGCCTGTAGGACTCATTGACCTGAGGTCATACACCACGTTTTTGAGTGAAAAAAGCATAATGTATGGATTATTTTGACTTTAACAAATAATCCGATGAAACATATTGTGCTATTTATCACAGACTACTTTCTCTAATGCATATTCACTGTCAGTTTCCTGGCCTCTCTCCTCCTCACCAGTGCCATGATCAAAGATATGAGCCTCACGTACAGTATATCGTTTGGTCATTGTGCTGCCACAGAATGAATTGTGAGAAAGGCCTCAAAAAAGCTTTTATATACCATAGTTGCGAGAAAAGTTCTATATTTTGTTGAAACAATGTTGCGATTGTTTGTGAGAATGCCGACAGCTGTGGTTCCCGTGGGGGAAAGATTCTATTGGGGAAAGGTTCCCGTGGGGGTTGCCATGGAAGCCAAGAAGGGGAGTGAGGTGTGTGTGTGCTCAAACACACATGCATGTGGGCGTCTGGGAGAAGAAGTCTGTCCATCTGATGAATGGGCATGTGCCTGAACTCAATTTTATACACTAATTGTAGTCTCACCCATTCATTTCTAATGACTGGTCATTTTTGACCGGGAACATCACAGTTGTACAAAAGTTAAATAAAACACCCAAAATGTTATGAAGATCATCCAAATGTATTTTGTGTTCAGATGCCCTGTGTAGACAAAGTCATGGAACCTTATGACAATCAGATTAAATTAACTAAATTTTTCTGAAAGAAAACTTGTAAATCGGTCCAATTCGACCGGAACACAGCAGGAGGGTTAAAGTGGTTAAAGCCCGGAAAGCCAGGTCCTGGATCCTGGTGACGTCCTTGGTCTTACTACTGCATTGGCCTATAGGAAATCTAAGAGTTCTACGCTATCATTTCTTTAGCCGCCAATGGATCAAAGTGTATCAATGTGTCCATATGGCAGAGGCTGGTGCTCTGGCTTTAGCTGAATTTTTACTTTTAGATTTTAATCACGTGACAATGATTTTGAGAAACCAAAAACATTATTATTGAATTTGTACTCTTTCCACTAAATTACGCACATAAAAAATAACTATAACAGGCACGCAGATTGGTAGAAATGGTAGGATACATTGTAAATTTCCCCAAACTTAAAACTCACGAGCTGCCTGTGGTCTTTACTATAACAGCCAATAAAACAAATTGTGAATGCACAAACGCGTGCACACATAGGAGGACCCGTGAATAAAAACGTGCTTGCCTATGGAAAATAAAAGGCTGTTCTGCCCCGAGCACAGTAGCATTGTATTATGTACAATGTTGGCAACAAAATTAGGTTGCTGTTACTCCTGTCCCCATTGCAGAATGCAGCCTTTTGACAGCATGTACTGAAGTCGAATTAATTCAGACCTGCATTAGTCCCGTCGTTTGGTGATTGACATTTAGGCTGTGATAGGGGTAGGGGTGATAGGGGTAGGGTGAACTGCTTTGTAAATATGACAATAACACAAACGTGTACTTTTGATTCTAAAGGAGGGACATAAAAAAAGCATTTCGCTACACCCGCAATAACATCTGCTAAATATGTGTATGTGACCAATAACATCTGCTAACCATGTGTATGTGACCAATAACATCTGCTAAATATGTGTATGTGACCAATAACATCTGTTAAATATGTGTATGGACCAATAACATATGCTAAACATGTGTACGGACCAATGAAATTGGATTTGATTTTGATTTGATAAATAGGAATAATCATTTGGTTAGGGTCTCGGGGCAGATTTGTCATCTTCAGGAGATTTATATCGGTTGAATAATTCTTCTTAACAATGGGCTAAATAGTGTTCTCCCGAGTGGCGCAGTGGTCTCAGGCACTGCATCTCACTACAGACCCTGGTTTGAATCCAGGCTGTATCACATCCTGCCGTGATTGGGAGTCCCATAGGGCATTGAACAAGTGGCCCAGTGTCCTCCGGGTTTGGCCGGGGTATTTCTTCTTAACTGACTTGCCTAGTTAAATATTTTGTCAGTGTAACACCATTATTTGAAATATAATATGCCTACTTGGGAAAGCAGAATTTTCTTCCATACCTATTTTAAAGAGACAGTTCACCCAAATAACAAAATACAAAATGCTTGTGACCTTACCTTGAAAGCAGTCTATGGACAAGGAGACTGCAATCTATGGTTCGGTTACGTACTGCCATCAAAATGTTGTAATGGGGTGCAAATAACATTTTTAAGTTTAAAAGCTCATTTGAGTGACAACAAAATCCATTGTATATAGTATTGTACATTTTTAACTAAATGAAAAGATCTGACTCCTCTAGACCCTTCCAACAGCAATGAGAATCTATTAAATAGACAATATATTGAACTGTCTCCTCTAACGATGGAATAAACGGGAGGACGGGAGGAGTAGGGATTAGCCAATGAGAGGGCAGATATGCATGTGAACAACAGACAACTTTTCTTTTCTGAAAACCACTGGTTTCCACTTATATCAGTAAATTCTTAACAACCTAAACATTACGAAAAGTTACATTTGATCAAATAAGCCTCACTTAGCAAAGTAGAAATTCAATTTCATGTTGACCAGGAGATTCAAACTCACAACCGTCAACCCCGTCCAAACACCCTACTTTCGTTTTTGCCTTAAGTAACCATCTGTCTTATGTAACCATACCAAACGTAACATATCATACTGTTTTGGGTATCCCGATTATATGTTATGAGACCAGGCTGCGCGGGCATTCAGATCAGACAATTTTGGGATGAAAATATTTTTGTTGTCCCGCAGATTATTTGGAAATTGTCGTCTTTCTGCTTTGTATGGATTAGCCCAGCCCTATTTATTGTGCTAAAAGCACATCTTTGTCGCATTATTTACACTCAGAATACACTGCTTGAAGTTAATTAGCCTACCTCTCCTCTCATTTGGGAATGCAAGATCAAGTGTGCCTAGTATATGCGTGGTCTCAATTAAATAGAGTACGCTGTCTATGCATGGGCGGAGAAGCTTGGGGTGGTTTATCTTTCCAAGGAAATGTACTTGCTTAATATGATTAGGCTATAGTTTACTTCACAGCCTAGAAATAAATATTGATCACCCACATGTCTCCGTCTGAAAATCGTCCCACTCCTAAAAGGTAGGCTATAAAACGTAGCTCAAGTTAAAGTACAAGTCTCTCCAACTCGGCTCTCTTCAAAATATGTATAGTCTATTCACTGATATAGCCCAGTAATATGATAGCCTTATATAATAGACCACTTGTGAACCTCTGGTAATTTGACTTATTTCGTAGGTTATTTTTGTTCATTTTGATATTGCCTATAGGCAGTGACAGAACTACAGTTTTCTACATGGGGAGGCCAGGGGGTGGCGAAGGCTTCTTCAGGGGTCCATAGACCATGACAGAAAATCAGTGTGTAACCCTAACCTGGCATCCAAGGAGCATGAATGAATCCTATGATTGCTGATTAGAGGTAGAAGTGATAATTCACCGAACCCGGAGTTCTTCAATGTGGCAGATAGTGTGGTCCAAAAGGGTTACTTCACTAGAATTCAGTGTGGCAGATAGTGTGGTCCAAAAGGGTTACTTCACTAGAATTCAGTGTGGCAGATAGTGTGGTCCAAAAGGGTTACTTCACTAGAATTCAATGTGGCAGATAGTGTGGTCCAAAAGGGTTACTTCACTAGAATTCTTTAACATACTATGAATAGTCAGTGTCTCTACCTCTGAACTGCAGCCCAATTTCTTTTTCACACACACACACACACACACACACACACACACACACACACACACACACACACACACGAGAGACATGGGTCACTCTGTTTTCATCAATATATAATCTGGGTCTATAAGTGTTGAACATCCAAAATATTTGCTATTAAATCTTTGGTTTCATCTGAAATGACACTAAAAACTTCACTTTCTTTTACTTCTCTTATTATTTGACTTTATACCATCTCAGCTCAGCCCTCAACAACTTCCTTCTGGATTTGGTGGCTTGTGTACTTAGCATTGTCACATGTATTCATCCTTTCCTCTATGAGAGGGTCATGCTTTGCTATTTCTTCTAAAGATTATCAAAAAATTACCCTTGTTGTGAGAGTCATCAGACTCTCGATGACCTCTCTGTGCTATATTTTTAGTGGCAGTTAATAGGAGCACATCTGCAATTCTTGTAATGTAAGAATTGTTAACTAAACAGCTGTTAACTAAAATGTGTAGATTAAAGTCTATACCTGACCTACCATTGGGTCCTTCTGGAACAGCATATCTGGTGCTTGATACAGTAGGGAGGGGCTCGATGACACCTCCTGGCAGCTCTGGCTCACTGTCCTGCTCAGAGCCAGAGGTCTCTGTGTCATCCCTTGATACAGTAGGGAGGGGCTCGATGACACCTCCTTGCAGCTCTGGCTCACTGTCCTGCTCAGAGCCAGAGGTCTCTGTGTCATCCCTTGATACAGTAGGGAGGGGCTCGATGACACCTCCTTGCAGCTCTGGCTCACTGTCCTGCTCAGAGCCAGAGGTCTCTGTGTCATCCCTTGATACAGTAGGGAGGGGCTCAATGACACCTCCTTGCAGCTCTGGCTCACTGTCCTGCTCAGAGCCAGAGGTCTCTGTGTCATCCCTTGATACAGTAGGGAGGGGCTCGATGACACCTCCTTGCAGCTCTGGCTCACTGTCCTGCTCAGAGCCAGAGGTCTCTGTGTCATCCCTTGATACAGTAGGGAGGGGCTCGATGACACCTCCTTGCAGCTCTGGCTCACTGTCCTGCTCAGAGCCAGAGGTCTCTGTGTCATCCCTTGATACAGTAGGGAGGGGCTCGATGACACCTCCTGGCAGCTCTGGCTCACTGTCCTGCTCAGAGCCAGAGGTCTCTGTGTCATCCCTTGATACAGTAGGGAGGGGCTCGATGACACCTCCTTGCAGCTCTGGCTCACTGTCCTGCTCAGAGCCAGAGGTCTCTGTGTCATCCCTTGATACAGTAGGGAGGGGCTCGATGACACCTCCTGGCAGCTCTGGCTCACTGTCCTGCTCAGAGCCAGAGGTCTCTGTGTCATCCCTTGATACAGTAGGGAGGGGCTCGATGACACCTCCTGGCAGCTCTGGCTCACTGTCCTGCTCAGAGCCAGAGGTCTCTGTGTCATCCCTTGATACAGTAGGGAGGGGCTCGATGACACCTCCTTGCAGCTCTGGCTCACTGTCCTGCTCAGAGCCAGAGGTCTCTGTGTCATCCCTTGATACAGTAGGGAGGGGCTCGATGACACCTCCTTGCAGCTCTGGCTCACTGTCCTGCTCAGAGCCAGAGGTCTCTGTGTCATCCCTTGATACAGTAGGGAGGGGCTCGATGACACCTCCTTGCAGCTCTGGCTCACTGTCCTGCTCAGAGCCAGAGGTCTCTGTGTCATCCCTTGATACAGTAGGGAGGGGCTCGATGACACCTCCTTGCAGCTCTGGCTCACTGTCCTGCTCAGAGCCAGAGGTCTCTGTGTCATCCCTTGATACAGTAGGGAGGGGCTCGATGACACCTCCTTGCAGCTCTGGCTCACTGTCCTGCTCAGAGCCAGAGGTCTCTGTGTCATCCCTTGATACAGTAGGGAGGGGCTCGATGACACCTCCTTGCAGCTCTGGCTCACTGTCCTGCTCAGAGCCAGAGGTCTCTGTGTCATCCCTTGATACAGTAGGGAGGGGCTCGATGACACCTCCTGGCAGCTCTGGCTCACTGTCCTGCTCAGAGCCAGAGGTCTCTGTGTCATCCCTTGATACAGTAGGGAGGGGCTCGATGACACCTCCTTGCAGCTCTGGCTCACTGTCTTGCTCAGAGCCAGAGGTCTCTGTGTCATCCCTTGATACAGTAGGGAGGGGCTCGATGACACCTCCTTGCAGCTCTGGCTCACTGTCCTGCTCAGAGCCAGAGGTCTCTGTGTCATCCCTTGATACAGTAGGGAGGGGCTCGATGACACCTCCTTGCAGCTCTGGCTCACTGTCCTGCTCAGAGCCAGAGGTCTCTGTGTCATCCCTTGATACAGTAGGGAGGGGCTCGATGACACCTCCTTGCAGCTCTGGCTCACTGTCCTGCTCAGAGCCAGAGGTCTCTGTGTCATCCCTTGATACAGTAGGGAGGGGCTCGATGACACCTCCTTGCAGCTCTGGCTCACTGTCCTGCTCAGAGCCAGAGGTCTCTGTGTCATCCCTTGATACAGTAGGGAGGGGCTCGATGACACCTCCTTGCAGCTCTGGCTCACTGTCCTGCTCAGAGCCAGAGGTCTCTGTGTCATCCCTTGATACAGTAGGGAGGGGCTCGATGACACCTCCTTGCAGCTCTGGCTCACTGTCCTGCTCAGAGCCAGAGGTCTCTGTGTCATCCCTTGATACAGTAGGGAGGGGCTCGATGACACCTCCTTGCAGCTCTGGCTCACTGTCCTGCTCAGAGCCAGAGGTCTCTGTGTCATCCCTTGATACAGTAGGGAGGGGCTCGATGACACCTCCTTGCAGCTCTGGCTCACTGTCCTGCTCAGAGCCAGAGGTCTCTGTGTCATCCCTTGATACAGTAGGGAGGGGCTCGATGACACCTCCTTGCAGCTCTGGCTCACTGTCCTGCTCAGAGCCAGAGGTCTCTGTGTCATCCCTTGATACAGTAGGGAGGGGCTCGATGACACCTCCTTGCAGCTCTGGCTCACTGTCCTGCTCAGAGCCAGAGGTCTCTGTGTCATCCCTTGATACAGTAGGGAGGGGCTCGATGACACCTCCTTGCAGCTCTGGCTCACTGTCCTGCTCAGAGCCAGAGGTCTCTGTGTCATCCCTTGATACAGTAGGGAGGGGCTCGATGACACCTCCTTGCAGCTCTGGCTCACTGTCCTGCTCAGAGCCAGAGGTCTCTGTGTCATCCCTTGATACAGTAGGGAGGGGCTCGATGACACCTCCTTGCAGCTCTGGCTCACTGTCCTGCTCAGAGCCAGAGGTCTCTGTGTCATCCCTTGATACAGTAGGGAGGGGCTCGATGACACCTCCTTGCAGCTCTGGCTCACTGTCCTGCTCAGAGCCAGAGGTCTCTGTGTCATCCCTTGATACAGTAGGGAGGGGCTCGATGACACCTCCTTGCAGCTCTGGCTCACTGTCCTGCTCAGAGCCAGAGGTCTCTGTGTCATCCCTTGATACAGTAGGGAGGGGCTCAATGACACCTCCTTGCAGCTCTGGCTCACTGTCCTGCTCAGAGCCAGAGGTCTCTGTGTCATCCCTTGATACAGTAGGGAGGGGCTCGATGACACCTCCTTGCAGCTCTGGCTCACTGTCTTGCTCAGAGCCAGAGGTCTCTGTGTCATCCCTTGATACGTCTATTAAAATAACACAGGAACCATTAGTGTATCATTTTTGCACTATTGGTAAGTAGGCATTTCATTGTTGTATTTGGCGCACGTGTCAAATAAACTTTGATATGATTTGATTAATCACAATATAAATGCCACCAAAACAAGAACACACATGAATCAACAACCAACATTTTGATCCTTGTGAAGTCTGAACACACTGACTCTGACTAGCCTCAGGTAGGGAGCTGCTCTGGGGTCTGGTGGTGATGCAAGTACTGGGGTCTGTTTGCCCCTGATCTGCCTGTTTGTGCTTCTTTAAAAAGAAGTCTGATATCTCTCCCTTTCTTTTCATGTTTAATTGGCCCTATGCAAAAATAAGACAGCCTATGGTTACATCTAAGCATCCAATTACCCACATTTCAGTCCAATCTCAATCTTAATTACAAATCCCTATTATCATAACTGTACCTTAAAATCAACTACCATCTGTAAGGAAGTGCTATTTCTTATGCAGGTGACCAGCCTACTGCTATTACATTGCTATAACTGAGACAACGTATTTTCACAGTAAAACATGTTAGGTCCCATACAGGATAGCTCCCACACCCACACACACAGCACACACACATTACACACACTAACTGCCGAGGACACACAGATAAGACATACACCCACACATTGGGAGGAAGAGACAGCCTTGACTTGCAGAAACCAGCGCACACACCTAATCTCCTTTTTTAGCTGAACATTGTGTGACAAAGAACAAGACTCAGAGGGATGACGGACGGCCCAACAGGGCCAATCCAAGAAGACTACACCTCAGCCTGAACCAACCCGAAGACCCGATCTTCTAGAATCAACCTACTTTCTGTTCTGTATATGAGACATGTGCACTCTGTTATCTGCGCTTCTTTTCTGCTGGTTCCTTAAGAACCGAATGAAATGGCCCGTATACGTTGTACCAGATATCTTTACTCATAATTAAACTGTCACTTGTCATACAATAGACCACCTTGTCTGAATCGATCCTTGACCGGCTCACCCTCCTACATATCCCATTATTAACAGAAACTTGGTAGCAGAGGGATGGTTTACTAACGACCCAGTCCAGAGTGGTTGATGTGGGTGTGAGGGGGCGAGTTGGTGAAAGGACGGTTCCCGGAGGACAGGTGAAAACCATTCGGGGGTGGACAACAATTCTGCTCAACTCGGGAAACTGATCTCTGGTCGACCACAAAATAAGGTAAGCAAAACCTGTTTTATCAAACTTTGCATATTGTCGAATAGTCATACCAAATTACGATCAGTAGTACCGAGTGTGGGTAAGAATTTTTGTGTAAATTTTATATAAATAATGGACTTGAAATTGACAGTGAAGTAAACATATGTGGTAATTAGAATATCCCGATAGTCCGGCATGAGAACGGTCCGGTGGCAGACACCGGTAAGGGATGAGTAGTAGTTAGAATATTCCGATAGTCCGGCATGAGAACGGTCCGGTGGCAGACACCGGTAAGGGATATTTAGTAGTAGACCTAATATTAATAGAATATTCTGATAGTCCGGCTGTGAACGGTCTGGTGGCAGACACCAGTAAGGAATAAAATATAGTCTAGGATAGATTTTCACCGATAGTCCGGCTAGTGACCGGTCCAGCTGTGTCTGGTAAGGTGGTCTATTATTGAGTATTGATGTGACCAGGATTATATTCTATGTATAAGTGATATTCGTTCGGGCGTCTGAAAAAGGGCGTGATCAGTTTTATCATTAACATCTGAGTATGATTCGATCATTCATCTGCAAAAGATAAATCCAATTAGTGTTTTAGATAGAACCAATAGCCGGTAGTGTCCGGTGAGGTTAAAATCCAATAGCTGGTAGTGTCCGGTGAGGTGTCTACAATAGATTAATGTATGATTAAGATATGTTGGACTGAAAAGTCCGCTTTGTGTTGTGGCCAGAATGAATGTGATAAATGTACTAATGTGTGATGTCATAGAATAAGATGTTCTAATTGAACAATTGTGTTTAAAACTATGTCCATGTAATAATATTTGTGTGTTGACTATAGACTAAATGTAAACGGCGTTTCACAAGTCCCTGATATTATTACCATTATTTAAAATTATTGTGAGCAAAGTATTTCCTAAATTCAAAAAAAAAAAAAAAAAAAATCTATTATCCAAATTGTTAAAACATAGTTTATGTTGATAATCATTTCCTGAATTGGTGGCTCGTGTTTAATCATTAAAACATTATTGTTTAAAATTCTGGATATATGACGGAGAGGCTCTGAGTTAAGACAGAGTACGAGTAATAGTGTCTCCTAAGAATACATCACTGGCACGAGCCAGTGACGGGCTAAGTATATCCAAAGAGTGTACAAAATATTTCTAAAAAAAAACACGTCAAATCAGCACCTAAGACAGGTGGAGGAGAGGTTTGGCATTACACACAAGTTTGGCTCTGTGTATAGGCCGCAATCGCAGGGCCTTGTGGAACGCTGTAATCAAAATCTGAAAGCTAAAATAGCTAAAGTATGTGCAGGAACTAAATTGACCTGGGTGGAAGCCCTGCCCCTGGCACTGATGGCCATGAGGTCCTCACCAGGTGCAGGGACACATCTTTCACCCCATGAAATAATGACAGGTAGAGTAATGCCAGGGCCACCAAGAGAGGGAGGTCATATGCCCCCTCTTGATGTGCACCAAATAGGGATGTCTGACTATGTGAAGAAATTGACGGAATTGTCTGCAGCTCTCTCCAAACAGATACACCGTGTCGCAGAGAGGGAGCTGACTGACGTCCCGGAACAACCAAGGGTAAAAGTTGGGGACTGGGTAAGGATCAAGGTCCACAAGAGAAAGTGGGCTGATCCCAGGTGGACTGGACCGTACGAAGTGAAGGAGGTTACTTCACACTCAGTCCAGGTCAAAGGTAAATTAGGCGCACCTTGGCACCACCTGACACATTGTACACCAGCCCCAACCCCTGCCAGAACTCTGGCTGAAGTAAGAAGTGATTTACTCACATCCAATTCGAATTCAAATTCTGACATCCCTCCCGTCTGATCATGTGGAGGAGACTCCCATCCTCAGATGATAGGGACACTAGAGTAGCACCATGGGCTAGAAGGGCTAGGAGACCATGGGAAAGACTGGGTTGTTCTGGCCCATTGTTTGTCCTAATTATAGTCAATGTTGTTTTGACATTGGGAGTAATGATATGGGCAGCCCAGCGTATAATCACTGACCAGGAACAGACTACCCAGCTAAACATCACCAATGCTTCAATATTCTCGGATACGCATGTTCTGTCTAAACGTCAAGTTCAGAATAATGACTTTGAGTGTACTGCAGAATTGATTAGGTCAGCTACTCTGTGTATCCCGCCTAACGCTACTACCACTGTTATACTTACCTGGGGTGTTATTGGAAGCCCAGGTGGCGGTTATGGTACTCATGCAATCAGTTGGTCTAGATCAGTGTGGTACATGACAGAAGGGGGGTATAATAAATGGACGTGGAAGAATTTAGTGGCAGAGACTGGTCCTGACTGGTCTAGCTGGACAGTGCATCAGATGGCACTCCTGTGGCGGAGCAGGTTGACGTTAACTAAAGTTACAACTGGTTTGAAATTGGTAATCAAACACAGGGAAGGTGGTATGACTTATGACCTCCATTGTAACTTTCCTTTGTGGTCTGATCAGCCTCATTGGAAAGCCATTTGGATGGAGAATCTAGGGTAATTTGTAATACTGATATTAAGGTAATTTAATACAAAAAGGCAGTGAAATTTACATTATAGTGTCATTATATTTTCTCTGATGAACGTGGTGTGAAAATTTAGCTAGGATAAGTTTTATTTATGGTAGACTCATGTTAAGTATTTGGGACATATTTTGAGCAAACAGGGCAGGGAAGAAATTGAGATATTTGTGTTTGGTTTTAACACCTGTGTATAGGGGGTGCCATTTGAATATTTAATTTGTGGTCATGGGTAATACGGTTTGTTTTTATTTTTTATTTTTTAAAGGTAAATTAATTATAGTGGGGTTTAATTAACCTATATAAGGACTTTAGAAAGTGCCACCATAGACATGTTTTTCAAAAAAAAAAAAATCCATGAGTTTAGATAAAGCCAAACAGTGAGACATTTAGTTCAAATTTGGAAACATGAGAAAACGAGCTACAGACAGATAAGGGGAAAAGGCAGACAGAAGAGCCCTCCCCTGCACTGCAGAGACCTTGAAGGTTGGAGAGCAGAGAGGAGAAGTTTTAAAAGGGAGCCAGGACGAGCAAAGATAACAGAATGTGTAGATAACAGTTACTGAGTGGAGACAAAAGGGAGAATTGGACATGTGGAAAATGAAAGGGGCGCTCCTACATGATAATGTCAGAACAGAAGGATAATATACTAATCTTACCTAAGTCATTATTTAGAGTAGGTAAGGTTGTTACCTGGGCAGAGCCAGGTATCAAAAGGGGGATGGGTAAATTGTGGTCTAGGATAGGATGGGGCCTATTGGATAAGAAACTAAATATATAATCAGATAAAACATATGAGAAACTGTTTGTTAACCAAGCCTGTATGTCCAGGATTTTATGCATTACAGGTGAACTACAGGTGAAGTCACTCAATCCAGTCCCAGAGGCTTGTTGGGGGGACCATACAAGGACTCCTGGTGACAGCTAGCTGAAAGAGCTACCCGGATTCATATCGCACGGGGGAGGGTAGGACACATGACACTGTCGAACAATAAACAGTGTTCGAGAGGAGAACTGGAATTAACAGAATTCCGGGGGCCATCTCTCGAATGAAGTAACCCTCCCTGTCCTGTCACCCCTGTTTTTGTTCATAGAAGTGAAGATGTGTCTGGCTCTTGCTAGTGATGTGTTCTCTGGGAGAGGGTGGGGCTTTACAGGAGTGTCAGTGTACCTGTGTAATGGGGGAGGGTGTCCATATGGGGATTACATGATAACCAACTTGGGACAATTCTAGGATTGGAGAAGAGGGTATTATTATAGCATAGGGGATCCCACAAAGGTGGATAGGTTTTCCATCATATGGGGAAAACCTGGGAGCACTGTTGAACTTTGTAAAGGTGATGAAATCCTACTAACCATCAAAACTATTAAGCTCTCTGATGCAGGCACTTACACCCTCGGACTACAAAGGACCGGGACAGACACGATGGGTGTGTTTTCTATTAGGGAGCTGCCAAAACCAGAGGTCCCAGACGAACCAGGGCCAGACACACTCCTCTACCACCCCTGGACCGAACCTGCCACCTACCACCACTGTGTTAAAAAATCCCATTCAGGTAATTAATGTTAGAGACTACACAGCTATTGATCAATTAGGCACTGAGACTGGTTTTGATGGTAGGGACAATTTGTGGCTGTCTTATATGAGGTACACAGCTAAAACCCTGAGAAGAAAGGACTGCACTATTTGTAGTCATGCTAGACTTGTTCTGGCTACACACCCATTTGCTAGAGGAGAAGGAGAGGGGTGGTTGTGTATTCTGAGAGGTTTTTACCAGGTTCAGCCCAATTCAACCCTCTGTTCCTCTTTGAGCCTTGTGTTTCCTACAGTACCTCCTCATCGGGCCCCTTGGGGTGTTAAGGCATATGGGGGCAATTACAGTTGCATCACGGGTACAGGTAGTGGCATGGACTATGGGAGATTGCCTGAAGCTGATTGCAGCAGTAACATAACCATTTATGCCACTTGGCCAGTTACAGGCCTAAACCAAACTAGTGGTCTGGCTGATGTGTGGTGGATATGTGGACCCAAAAGAGTACTGAGACCCATTCTTAGAGGAGACTGGCAAGGTACGTGTGCTCTGACCAGTTTGATAATTCCACTGACCATTGTTGATGTTACTGCTGAACAGCTGTTGGGTTCTGTATCCAGGGGACCTGAAAACATTCCACCCCATGGGAGACATAGATGTAGTGCTCCATGAACAGAGGATGTAGTTGACATACACACTAACCTGTTGGGAGTGCCAATGGGGGTTCCTCATGAGTTTCAGGCCTTGGGTAGGAATGATGGACTCTGGCACTTGCTACCTATTATAGGTCCAGCCATAGTGGATGCTAGACAGACTGCATGGATCAGTTATATCTACTATAATCAACAGCGTTTTGTGAATTACCCCCGTGATGCACTCACTGGTCTGTCTGAACAGCTTGAGGCCACATCTAGGGTTGCCAGACAGTCTGCAAGATGTTCGGTGAACAATGTTGCACGTATATTCCTAATAACACCACTCCAGATGGTGGTATAGCTAAGGCCTTTAATGGGCTTGGTGCACTATCTGCTGAGATGAGGACCATGGCGGGGGTGGAGGAGTCTGGACTGTTCTTTTGGTTGGGAGCCTGGTTTGGTAAGTACACTGGTATGGTGGTTACTGGATTTCTGACCCTAATTCTTGTATTTGTATTATTGATGTGTTGTGCTGCTTGCATCATACCGTGTTTTAAGAAGTCTGTTACAGATGTGACTCTAACATGTTTAATCCCATTAATGACTACGGATAACCCCAGTTGTAATTGCTCTGCCTGGGATGCTGTCTATCCCATGACTAAATCTACTGCTAGGAAACCATTGTTTTCCAACAAGGTTGCCAGGGCACATTTCACCTGTGTCAAAATGACGGGAGGCGGTACTAATGTGGGACAGGTTCCTGGGAATTGGTGTCTGGATACAATCAACATTGTTGGGAGTTTCAGTCCAATATCCAGAGCAGATGTGAGGTGGTGGTGTGGCAACACTGTCCTGTTTGATAAATTACCCTCCAATACTACTGGAAGCTGTGCACTTGTTACTCTCCTTTTGCCTGTTTCTATCTACCCTACAGAGGCTGGAGACCTCATCCTTAGGGTCCAGAGGGTGAACCCTGAATATCCAGGGGACGTTCCAGGCGTGCCACCACCCCATCTAGTGGTGATCCGACGTACATAGACGCCATTGGAGTCCCAAGGGGAGTTCCTGACGAGTACAAGTTGGTGGATCAGGTGGCAGCTGGGTTTGAGTCCTCCATTTGTTGGTGGTGCACTGTTAATAAAAATGTGGATAGAATACATTCCAGAATCGCATTGCAGTGGATATGCTACCGGCAGAGAAAGGTGGAGCTTGCACTATGTTTGGTGAACAGTGTTGTACTTTCATCCCTAATAACACAGCCTCCGATGGTAGCTTGACCATAGCCCTAGAAGGTTTGAGGACTCTTAATGGTAAAATGAAATCTCATTCTGGGATTGATACCTCAATGTGGGACTCCTGGATGAGTGCCTTTGGTAAATATAAAACCCTGGTCTCCTCCATTTTGGTCTCCATTTCGGTGTTCGCGGCCATTTTGGTTCTCTGTGGATGCTGTTGCATTCCATGTATCCGTTCCCTTACCACTAGGGTTATCTCTAGAACTATTGACCCTTCCCCCCTTTCCCAGATGTTTCCTCTGCTTGCTAATGACCTGCCCGAATTTGAGGATGAGGTTGAGAGTGCCTACTAGGTTTTGTTTTTCTTTTCATGAAATGCTATGACTGCTGAAATAAGGGATAATGAGTGACACCCTAGTGGGTGTCAAAAAGGGGGGCTTAAATTTCACATCATTTTCTTTTGTTCTGTTTTTGAATGAGCTGTTGTTCTCTTTTGACATGAGGGTTGCAAGTTCCTAGGTGGCTGGTAGCCAATCTAGTACATAGTGGGATCGAATGGAGAACATGAAGGTATTTTCAACTTTGTAATTGTTAGCCTAGTTTATGTCACATCTCTTAGGAGATGTGAAGAGAGGGAATCACAAAACTTTTCCTTCTGGGAAAAGTTTTCTTTTTGTGTCTGGATCTAGTTAGGTTGTGTCACGTCTCTTAGGAGATGTGAAGAGAGGGAATCACAAAACTTTTCCTTCTGGGAAAAGTTTTCTTTTTGTGTCTGGATATAGTTAGGTTGTGTCACGTCTCTGGGGAGACGTGAAGAGAGGGATTTGTAAGGAAGTGCTATTTCTTATGCAGGTGACCAGCCTACTGCTATTACATTGCTATAACTGAGACAACGTATTTTCACAGTAAAACATGTTAGGTCCCATACAGGATAGCTCCCACACCCACACACACAGCACACACACATTACACACACTAACTGCCGAGGACACACAGATAAGACATACACCCACACATTGGGAGGAAGAGACAGCCTTGACTTGCAGAAACCAGCGCACACACCTAATCTCCTTTTTTAGCTGAACATTGTGTGACAAAGAACAAGACTCAGAGGGATGACGGACGGCCCAACAGGGCCAATCCAAGAAGACTACACCTCAGCCTGAACCAACCCGAAGACCCGATCTTCTAGAATCAACCTACTTTCTGTTCTGTATATGAGACATGTGCACTCTGTTATCTGCGCTTCTTTTCTGCTGGTTCCTTAAGAACCGAATGAAATGGCCCGTATACGTTGTACCAGATATCTTTACTCATAATTAAACTGTCACTTGTCATACAATAGACCACCTTGTCTGAATCGATCCTTGACCGGCTCACCCTCCTACATATCCCATTATTAACACATCCTAAGTTACCGGTTACATGGCTAGTTCTACTCTGCAGTAAGTAACTTAGCTAGCTGTAATTTCTTACACCTTTACGATAGCAAACAGGCCATCTGCAAATTGTGGTAATCTTTTGAGTAACGTTAACAGATTGATAATAACAATTGTTCGTTTTGAGTTCAAGTAAGAAAATCTAACTGAGTTAATTGATTTCAAATTGCTGAATGTTAATAACTTGCTGAACACTGACAGATGTAGCCGACTAGTTATCCCACATTAGCCAAACATTCGTAAACTGCACTGTATGTGTGTATTACTAGCACAGATGTAAACATAATGTTAGGCTAAACTGGGAACAGATTTCTCTTATCTGATTAACTGTCTGTTAATGGAGCCAAAGGTCTAATGTTCACTTACACAGAGACTCAGCTTTCGTAAAAGTTGTTCAGGAAACCTAAAACCGATTCTAAACCTTAAAACTTACTTCAAATATGATGCTTTCGTCAGTCGTGAAAAGAGCTCGTGGAGCTGTGGAAATATTCTCTCTTCTTCTTCTGTATGCTCTTCTTATTCTTCTGCATCTCGCAAACAACGTTAATATTCTCTCTTCCTCGTCCTTGATTTGAAAAAGCGCTGCTGAATGTCAAAATAAATGCTTCTTTCAACAAGAGGTGAAATGAGATGTCAACCAGCATCAAACTGCCAGTAGCGAATTACACTTTGGGGTGGCACCCAGGGTGGTCAATCAGATGTCAGGGGTGTTGAGTGCCACCCAGGACGCCCCTCTGGACCCGCCACTGCCTACAGGGTGCAGAGTCTACGAATCGTTCAACCTTATTCCATGCTTAAGGTCATTTTTGCAATTCTGCATTTCGGTTAGGACACATTTGGCATGAAATTTTAAGAATAGAAAAACATGTTTTGACGAGAGATTGAGATGGGGAACAGTTTCTTTCTCTGTCTCTTTAACAAAACCAGCCAGGTGTGGTCTCCCGGTTTTTCAAACGTGTTGCTGTCACTAAGCTACTTCCTGAAGTTCAACGGATACATCTACAACACTGACAAAATCTAACTACTGTTCCTTTAATAAACACTATGTTTCGCTCGCTCGGATTCTTACTCTGGTGACATAATTTCAGCAGTGAGGAATATGGAAGGCCAAGAGTTTCAAATCGTCCTGATTTGAACACTTGTTACGGGCATTTTTACACTCGTTCATTACACCTGTTCAGTGTGTATTTACAGGTGATTAGAACGTTTTGAATATTGTACTTTCAGACGCATGAAATGTGCCACTACACACGTTCTGAACGCCCCTCTGGCTCCGCCACTGCCTACAGGGCCCGGAGTCTACGAATCGTTCAACCTCATCTTTCAACATTTTCTTTCTCTGTCTCTTTAACAAAACCAGCCAGGTGTGGTCTCCCGCTTTTTCAAACGTGTTGCTGTCACTAAGCTACTTCCTGAAGTTTAACGGATACATCTACAACACTGACAAAATCTAACTACTGTAAAAAAAGAAAGAAAAAAAGACAAAGGTAAGAATGTTCCTTTAATAAACACTATGACATATTTTGACATGGAAGGCATCTTATAGTAGGTTTACTATTTATGTTTAGAATATTTACTAAAATAGGAAGTCAAGTGAACTGGCAACGCATTGGCCGCGAGACACACGCATTAGAACCTATTCTCACACGCCGTACCTCTTATATCTCCCGCATTGAAAATTACTGTTTTTTTCTGTAATTACTCTCGATCTGTGCTTCAAATCGTTTTGAAATCGGAGCATCTGCCCCTGCAATTTAACATCACAAGCGGAATCTATCACAAACCACGTTTCCAGCCAACAATTTCCTAACGCATGAAAAGGTCCTGGCCCGCTCTACCGTACCTCCTTGTCTGTCCAAATAAAATATTGAAATATTGATCATTTAATTGACCGAGACTCGTACCAAAAGAGTATGGCATGTCATACTATTTCTGTCCGGACAGTATCAGATACATGGGCTACATTTAGAGGGGCGCTGTTTCGCTCGCTCGGATGCTTACTCTGGTGACATAATTTCAGCAGAGAGGAAAGAGGCGAAGCGAGAGGGCTCGCTCGCCAAAAATCTACCCAGAATAAGCCTAATGCGTTTCTATGGGCATAATATGCAGACCTAAGCTTGTAGCTTGCCTTTCCCACCTTTGGGACAAAGACTCCCATTGTTAGGGCGGATACATGAGCATCTCGTTATTATACAGATCTCTGGTTTCAGCCTCTTGTTCATTGGAAATGAAAGTGCATTGATAGAATGCTCGATTGCCCTAAAGTAATTTGATGTTTCGCCAAAGTTATATAATTACTCCTGTCTAAATAAATACTTCACCAGGGAGCATGACTTAGCCACAGAGGATCAATAGCTTCCTTTTTTAAATACTGTTTGGGAAGCCCACAATTTGGTGGCGGGCATGGCGTTAGAGAGATTGAGTTGCGGAACGCGTCTAAAATATGTGTCTTGAGTATAATTTAAAATGTTGCATCAAGAAGAAGTATGTGGTGTGTATCTCTCTAGAATGCATGCGTAGGAAAGTGTCTATTTGGCAATGTCTCATTTCTGATTGTCTTAAATCACCACGTACTCTACTAATAAGCTGAGCTTCTCAGTCATATTTCTCTTCACCTCACACAGAGGAAGTCAACGAAGTCATTTTATTTTTTACATCCATTGGGAATGATAGTTCCTCAGTATTTAAAAAATCTTTCCAACACTCCTGGCCTCGATAGTCATCAAGCTTCGGTGTGATATGATATGACGATCCCATATTTTTATATAACATTTATTTAACTAGGCAATTTCTTGTGTACAATGACGGCCTTACGCCAGCCAAACCCGGACGATGCTGGGCCAATTGTGCGCTGCCTTATGGGATCACGTCCGGTTGTGATACAGCCTGGATTTGAACCAGGGTGTCTGTAGAGACGCCTCAAGCACAGTGCCTTAGACCGCTGCGCCAGTTGGGTCCAGTAGAAACATCATAAATAAAAATAAAAAAAAACAGCTGTCTGTCCCGAGCTCACTGGCGCAGGAAACGCTGAGGACCCGGAATAGGCTATTTTATACAATGTTGCAAGTTTCGGGCCAGATCCACTGCATTGGCCTATTGGCAATCTCTGAGTCTCTATTCTGTCATTTCTTTAGCCGGTAAAGGATAAAAGTGTGTCAACGTGTTCATATGGCAGAGGCTCGTGCTCTGGCCATAGTTTACAGAAATCCCCCTTTGCCACAGCTAATGCTAATACTACAGCCAACTCTGCAGTAGACAACCCCAATAAGTGCCGATATTGTGGCATTTCTCATGGATGGGGAAAATAACACTGCCCAGCCTATGGAAAAAAATATGTAAATCCTGCTAATCGGCATGAAAAGCAAGAGAAAGGAGTGTTAAGCGCACTCTATTGAAACAAACACAGATGAAGGGAACAACAGCACTGAGGATATACAGTTGATGTCGGAAGTTTACATACACTTAGGTTGGAGTCATTAAAACGTTTTTCAACCACTCCACCAAAAAAATGGTAGACCTCCACAAGTCTGGTTCATCCTTGGGAGCAATTTCCAAACGCCTGAAGGTACCACGTTCATCTGTGCAAACAATAGTACGTAAGCATAAACACCATGGGACCATGCAGCCGACATACCGCTCAGGAAGGAGACGCATTCTGTCTCCTAGAGATGGATGTACTTTGGTGCGAAAAGTGCAAATCAATCCCAGAACAACAGCAAAGGACCTTGTGAAGATGCTGGAGGAAACCGGTACAAAAGTATCTATATCCACAGTAAAACGAGTCCCAAATTGACAAACCTGAAAGGCCGCTCAGCAAGGAAGAAGCCACTGCTCCACAACCGCCATAAAAAAGCCAGACTACGGTTTGCAACTGCACATGGGGACAAAGATCATACTTTTTGGAGAAATGTCCTCTGGTCTGATGAAACAAATATAGAACTGTTTGGCCATAATGACTATCATTACGTTTGGAGGAAAAAGGGGGAGGCTTGCAAGCCGAAGAACACCATCCCAACCATGAAGCACGGGGGTGGCAGCATCATTTTGAGGGGATGCTTTGCTGCAGGATGGATTGACACTTCATAAAATAGATGGCACCATGAGGAAGGAAAATTATGTGGATATATAGAAGCAACATCTCAAGACATCAGTTAAAGCTTGGGTCTTCCAAATGGACAATGACCCCAAACATACTTGCACATTTGTAGCAAAATGGCTTAAGGACAACAAAGTCAAGGTATTGCAGTGGCCATCACAAAGCCCTGACCTCAATCCCAAAGAAAATTTGTGGGTAGAACTGAAAAAGTGTGTGTGAGCAAGGATGCCTACAAACCTGACTCAGTTACACCAGCTCTGTCAGGAGGAATGGGCCAAAATTCACCCAACTTATTGTGGGAAGCTTGTGGAAGGCTACCTGAAACATTTGACCCAAGTTAAACAATTTAAAGGCAATGCTACCAAATACTAATTGAGTGTATGTAAACCTCTGACCCACTGGGAATGTGATGAAAGAATTAAAAGCTGAAATAAATAATTCTCTCTACTATTATTCTGACATTTCACATTCTTAAAATAAAGTGGTGATTCTAACTGACCTAAGACAGGGAATTTGTACTAGGATTAAATGTCAGGAATTGTGAAATACTGAGTTTAAATGTATTTGGATAAGGTGTATGTAAACTTCTGACTTCAACTGTACATGCTAGCGAGTGCATATGGGCAGTGAGGGCAAAAGGACAAAAGTGGTTTGTCTGCTACTTACTAATAAACCACAGCAATGCCAGCTAGATTCAGGGGCCACATGCAACGTTATGAGCCTTAAAGACAAAAGGAGGCTCGCGCCCAGAGACAAACTCACACAGAGTAGCACCAAGCTGAAACTGTATTCAGGCCAGTTCATGAACTCTTTAGGCCTGTTTGTGACAGTGTGTTTTACGTGGCCAGAAACACACCCTTGAGTTTGAAATAGTTGAGACTAGTCAACAGCCATTACTGTCAGGCTTATTAACTTCACCATCCCAGCTGATCTTAACATTATAGACAAAGTCCAGGCTGGGCTCCTGAGCAAGGAGACACTCCTAAGCAAGTACCATGATGTCTTCAACGCACCGGTCGAGTCAGTTCCTGGGGAAGTCCACTTTGAGTTGGACGCAGCAATCCAGCCTGTCCAGTGTGCACCCTGCAATGTACCAGTGGCCATGAAAGCAGCTACGAAGGCTCAGCTTGACAAATACGGAGCAGATGGCCACATCATATCCGTCACCGAGCCTACAGACTGGATAAGTAATATGGTTATGGTCAAGAAACCAGACAAGCTACGGATATGCATTGATCCTAAACACCTCAACCGGGCTCTGCGACGTTCACATTACATTATGCCCACGTTGGAGGATGGTCTTTACAAGCTCCCAAAGGCCAGAGTCTTCACGCTCGTGGATGCCTTCCTGCAGACGAGCCCAGCAGCTACATGACCACCCTGGGGCAGGAAGAGGTGGTTGAAGCTTCCGTTTGGGGTCTCCGTGGCTCCAGAGGTGTATCAGCGGAAACAGCACGAGCCGTTGGTGGGACTCAGTGGCGTGGAACCCATAGCAGATGACATCCTCGTAGTGGGCTGTGGGGACAGTGATGAGGAGGCAGAATGTGACCATGACGCCAAGCTGCTGGTCCTGATGGTCAGATGCAGACAGGTCAAGCTAAGGCTAAGAATAAAAAAGCTTCAGTTTAAAGTGGCAGATGTCTGCTTTCATGTGCACATCTTGTCCTCCACCGGATTGAAGGTGGATTCTGAAAAAGTGAAGGCGGTCTTGGAAAGCAGTCAGAGAATATTGGCCAGTCAAAGAGGAGCTCAGTGTTCAAAACAGAGTAATATTCAAGTGTCAGAGAGTTGTTATTCCCCGGTCTCTGCACCCTGAGATGTTGGCCCGCGTGCACTCAAGTCACATAGGAGGTGAGGCCTGTTACAGACAAGCACGTGACACACTGTATTGACCAGGAATGCAGAGTGAAATCAAAGACTATGTCAGGGAATGCACAATCGGCAATGAATATGTCATTGAGCAACAGAGAGAGACAATGATGTCCCACGAGCTATCGATGCGCCCCTGGCAGATAGTAAGTCTAGATCTCTTCCAGCACAGTGGCAAAGACTTTCTGCTGGTAGTCGATCATTACTCAGACTTCTGGGAGATTGACCTCCTCCCCGACCTCTCAGCAGAGACAACGATCAAACGCTGCAAGGCTCAGTTTGCCCTCAATGGCCAGCCAGATAGGGTCATTTCAGATAATGGACCCCAATTCTCTGGATTTGAGTTTGAAAATTTGCTGCAGAGCATGTCACCTCATCGCCACGACACACAAAAGCTAATGGGAAGGCGGAGTCGGCAGTCAAAATCGCAAAGAACCTCTGCGAGAGGGCAAAGATGCCTTGAAAGCAATTCTGCAGTGGCGCAATGCCCTGACAGAAGGCATGGATTGCAGCCCGGCCCAGCGCCTCATGGCACGGCACTTAAAAGCAGATCTGCCAGTAGCCAGCACTCTCCTGGAGCCATGTGTGGTGACAGACGTGCTGCTGAAGCTACGTCACAGAAGACAGGTCTCCAAGTTCATCTACGACAAATCAGCAAAATACTTACCTGAGCTCAGGGTGGGTGAAACGGTGCGAATGAAGCCACTACCAGGGGACCGGACAGGCCTCTGGAGACTCGGATCCTGTGTACAGAAAGTGGCACCACGCTCCTACTTGGTCGAAGTGAATGGATCACTGTACCGTCGTAACAGGGTTGACCTTCGGATTGCTGAGCCAGCACCTACTCAGAACCCTGATGGTCAAAGGGGTCACATGACAAAAGACAGAACCCCAGCAAGTCACATGGGGCCTGAGGCACTGGGCGAAGAGCCAGGGCATCACAGGTCGGCCGCTCCCTCGCCCATCAATTCTCCCCTTAGACAGTCAGGTGACACGCCTGTGCGGGAACCCGCAGTCCTCGCAGACAAGCCCCCTGTCTTTTCACCCTGTAGGTTTCCCATTAGAGATGGTTGACAGACAGATAAAAGTGAAGAGTATCAAAATATGTTAAGTTGTTACCTAAAGGGGAAAAAAAATACTAAACTGTTCATGTTGGAAATTATTACTAGGTTTGTTTTGTTAGTGAATTGACACCTCCTGTCCTATTTTATTAAAGGGATGATGTTATGGGTGTAAGATGGCACAGTGATGCCATCTGTTGGTAAATGTTCATTACTGCAACTCTTGTGTTTTACCGGGGTGCTTGAGATACCCGGATGTATTGTGATGTACTGAACAAGACTGGTTACTCGCATCAATGGTTCTGTCTCGTCATTTAACATTCAAACAACTTTCCCATAAGTCCTGCCAACCGGAACCCTCACGTATTTAGTAAGAAATAAACTAGAAACGTGTGAGGTAGAATGCCCTGCCTCTTCATGGCCAGGTAGTTGGCTTATTTTTCCAAAAGGAAAAGCTACAGCCATTCACGTGTCCTCTCCTTCATATACTGTATGAGACAAAGGCTGATACTGTATGCGACAAAGGCTGATACTTGGCCCATAGTAATCTTGACTATTATACAGTATTGCGCAGTGTTTACTATATACATAGAATATTACTGTTTTATTATTTATTAACCCATCCACCCCCCCTCTTCGGAGGACAAATATATGTGCTTTTCTGCTACATGTACATACATTTTTGCATACATGGTACTTTTATATAAAGCAGTCATGTAACAATACATTACCAAACAAACTCTTTAGTCCCAACCCTCAGCCACCATAGATCACCCTCGCTTGGTTTCCATGTGCCATATATTTTTTAAATTGTGCTGTTTTACATATTTTATTTGACCTTCCTAATCATATAGTATCCACAGAGAACAGTGAGCTAAAGCTGAAAACCTGTTCTATGAGTATCATATTATTTATTGACTGACTATGGCTTTCCACATTGCCCAACACTGCTATTTGTAAAGTACATTTTAAGGGCATGTTGTGATTTTTTTTTAAACCGTTCCTGAACCTGTGACCAGAAACAAGCTACATAGGGGCAATACCAGAATAAATGGTCTATTGATTCTGTCTCTTTACAGCAACATCTACAGAGCTGATATTGTTGTATGCCCCATATATATAAGCATTCTATTGGTAGCAAGAATTGTATATAATAATTTAAATTGAGCAACAAAGTGTTGAATGCAATTTGTAATGGCGCTGGAGGAGATGGCTGCATTTTTACGATCCCCTAATTAATTGTGCTAATGTGTGTTTTTCACGTTATTTGTAACTTATTTTGTTCGTAATGTGTCTGCCACCATGTCTTATGAATTATTTGTTTTTGTATTTTTTTATTAACATTTTATTTTTCTTAACTTAAAACATTGTTGGTTAAGGGCTCGTAAATAAGCATTTCACTGTAAGGTGAAATGCTCCTGTTGTATTCAGGGTGACTGAAAGACTAACTGTTTTGCCGGTAGTCGTGGTAATACAATGAAAGTTTAGATGCGATCACCATATAAGTTAAACGATGAAAAAGCCTGGAAGGAGGGGAGATGACTAGAAACGAGTTCGGTTGGCCATTTTATTTGTGGATTATTTGTCGGAGTAGAGGTCCTTGTGCATTTCAGGTAAAATAACAACTCAATGTTTATATCCCAGGACAAATTAGCTAGCAACAGCAAGTTAGCTAAATAGGACAAATTAACGTTAGTTAGCAAGTGCAAGCTAACTAGCTAAATTGCTATACATGTTTAATGCTTTTCAACCTGTCCCCAAATTAATGTCATTGGTTCAGAGTTTGTTTTGATATTTTAACCTGCATGTCGTGATCGTGTTTGTTGTGGGGGGGGGCAAAATAACTTTATGCACGATGGCGCACGCCCGCAGCCGGTTTGGGTTTCCGTGTTAGGCTGATAGGCTTGAAGTCATAAACAGCGCTGTGCTTGCAAAGAGTTGCTGGCAAAAGTGCTGTTTGAATGAATGATTACGAGCCTGCTGCTGCTCAGTCAGACTGCTCTGTCAAATCAGACTTAATTATAACATAATAACACACAGACATACAAGCCTTTGGTCATTAATATGGTCAAATCCGGAAACTATCATTTTGAAAACAAAACAATTATTATTTCAGTGAAATACGGAACCGTTTGGTATTTTATCTAATGGGTGGAATCCCTAAGTCTAAATATTCGTGTTACATTGCACAACCTTCAATGTTATGTCATAATTACGTAAAATTCTTGCAAATTAGTTCGCAATGAGCCAGGCTGCCCAAACTGCCGCATATACCCTGACTCTGCGTGCAATGAACGCAAGAGAAATTACACAACTTCACCTGGTTAATATTCCCTGCTAACCTGGATTTATTTTAGCTAAATATGCAGGTTTAAAAATATATACTTCTGTGTATTGATTTTAAGAAAGGCATTGATGTTTATGGTTAGGTACAGTTGTCCAACGATTGTGCTTTTTTCGCAAATGCGCTTTTGTTAAATCATCCCATGTGTCGTTATAACTAGTGATTATGATTAATTGATTGTTTTTTATAAGCTAAGTTTAATGCTAGCTAGCAACTTACCTTGGCTTCTACTGCATTCGCATAACAGGCAGGCTCCTCTTGGAGTGCAATGTAATCAGGTGGTTACAAGCGTTGAACTAGTTAACTGTAAGGTTGCAAGATTGAATCCCCCGAGCTGACAAGGTGAAAATCTGATGTTCTGCCCCTGAACAAGGCAGTTAACCCACTGTTCCTAGGCCGTCATTGAAAATAAGAATGTGTTCTTCACTGACTTTCCTAGTTAAATAAAGGTATTCAATAATTTTTTTTTTTTAAATCTGCAAATCGGCGCCCAAAAATACAGATTTCCGATTGTTATGAAAACTTGATATCGGCCCTAATTAATCGGCCATTCCGATTAATCGGTCGACCTCTACTCTTTTGTGCTTTCTTGAGTGAGGCAGCTCCAAAATGCAGGTGTTTCAGCCTAGCTCAGTGCTTTCTGTGGTGGTGTAGCAGCCAGCGGAAAATACGGTTGGTATTGCTCTCTAGTTGAATACGGTTGGTATTGCTCTCTAGTTGAATACGGTTGGTAATTACCAAATACGGTTGGTATTGCTCTCTAGTTGAATACGGTTGGTATTGCTCTCTAGTTGAATACGGTTGGTAATTACCAAATACGGTTGGTATTGCTCTCTAGTTGAATACGGTTGGTATTGCTCTCTAGTTGAATACAGTTGGTATTGCTCTCTAGTTGAATACGGTTGGTATTGCTCTCTAGTTGAATACGGTTGGTATTGCTCTCTAGTTGTATACAGTTGGTAATTACCAAATACGGTTGATATTGCTCTCTAGTTGAATACGGTTGGTAATTCTAGTTGAATACGGTTGGTAATTACCAAATACGGTTGGTATTGCTCTCTAGTTGAATACGGTTGGTATTGCTCTCTAGTTGAATACGGTTGGTAATTCTAGTTGAATACGGTTGGTAATTACCAAATATGGTTGGTAATGTTCTCTAGTTGCACCTTGATTGGCTCAGTGTTCTGTCACTCATGTGGACACTACGTCACCGCAAAATCTATGGGGAGTGCTCGAAAATTCAAGCCCCTTGGGTGCTGCCATTGTGTTACATTTGAAGTGCCCATCCAAGAAGGCTCAAAGTCATTGGCCACATATACAGTGGGGCAAAAAAGTATTTAGTCAGCCACCAATTGTGCAAGTTCTCCCACTAAAAAAGATGAGAGGCCTGTAATTTTCATCATAGGTACACTTCACATGTAAAGTCGTGCATTACATAGACTACAGTTTCACATGGAAAGTCATGCATTACATAGACTACAGTTTCACATGGAAAGTCGTGCATTACATAGACTACAGTTTCACATGGAAAGTCATGCATTACATAGACTACAGTTTCACATGGAAAGTCGTGCATTACATAGACTACAGTTTCACATGGAAAGTCGTGCATTACATAGACTACAGTTTCACATGGAAAGTAGTGTATTACATAGACTACAGTTTCACATGGAAAGTCGTGCATTACATAGACTACAGTTTCACATGGAAAGTTGTGCATTACATAGACGACAGTTTCATAGACTGCAGCTGTCTATCGTTGTTTCTAATTGGGAATCAAACTTAGGCAGCCTTTTTCCACCTGTGATTTTTGGGTAGTTGTTTTCTGTATAATTGATTTGATTTGCCTTACATAACTGTTTGTTCTTCTTTGTTATTTTGTTCGAATGTTTTTTGATTAAATAAAAATCATGAACACTTACCACGCTGCGCTTTGGTCCATGCCTTCCGACGAGAGACGTGACAATTATGTGTCATGTTTTGTGTTGACCGCAGGAGGGGTAGCTGCTGCTTTTGCGACAGCTGATGGGCATCCTAGTAAAATACCAAATACCAAACGGTTGGGATGGTGTTCTTCGGCTTGCAAGCATCCCCCTTTTTCCTCCAATCATAATGATGGTCATTATGGCCAAACAGTTCTATTTTTGTTTCATCAGACCAGAGAACATTTCTCCAAAAAGTACGATCTTTTTCCCCATGTGCAATTGCAGAACACGCCTCCTTCCTGAGCGGTATGACGGCTGCGTGGTCCCATGGTGTTTATACTTGCGTACAACTGTTTGTTGTTCTGCTTCTCAACCAGGGACAAATGATGATATGACTATTATGCAAATTAATTTGTTTGAAATAAAAACAGAAAGATTTAGAAAAGGGAACTTTTTATAACCCTGTGTGTGTGTTTCTGACCTGTGACCTTGTTATATTTCCATCTGTAGACGATGATCAGGCTGATCACCAGCAGTAACACTACCAGACTAACCATGATGACCACTGAGGTACCTGGAACACACACACACACACACACACACACACAGATAGACAGACAGAGGTACAAACACAAAGTATATAATTTGTTATACTAGTTTAGGAAACATGTTGCTGTATTCACCATTGACACACATTAAACAAACGTTTGCCAGGTATCCCTCGCAAGATTTCCCAACAATATTTATTTTCCCAACACACAACCAGATGTGCCAGGAAGCCAGGCCTTCCATTTACTAGCTTTTACTATCCTATAGAATATTCACAATGTCACGCCCAGTGACAAGGTAATAGGGACTTAAGTGGACAGATATGCAAGTGATAATGTTGCCAAGAACTGAGGACATGTAGGCAGTGTTATGTTCATGAAAGAAACTGAGGCTGGTTTGCTGTAGAACAGGCTAAATTAAAACATTCAATATTCTTTTTACAGTATGTGCACACAGTTTGGACAAAACTTGGACACACCTGTTAAGGTAAGCTACACAGTTTTACCATAGAACAGTCCAAGGTACAGTGTTTCACCTCTCTCTCTCTCTCTCTCTCTCTCTCTCTCTCTGTATAACATGTGGATCTTCTTCCCTATCATGGTTTGAAAAATGTAGTTTATGTAATGCACGACTTTCCATGTAAAACTGTAGTCTATGTGATGCACGACTTTATATGTATTGCAATGCACGACTTTACACGTGAAACCGTAGTCTATGCAATGCACGACTTTCCATGTGAAACTGTAGTCTATGTAATGCACAACTTTCCATGTGAAACTGTAGTCTATGCAATGCACGACTTTCCATGTAAAACTAGTATATTTATTATAATGCACGACTTTCCATGTGAAACTGTAGTCTATGTAATGCACGACTTTCCATGTGAAACTGTAGTCTATGTAATGCACGACTTTACATGTTAAACTGGTATATGTATTGCAATGCACGACTTTCCATGTGAAACTGTAGTCTATGTAATGCACGACTTTCCATGTGAAACTGTAGTCTATGTAATGCACGACTTTCCATGTGAAACTGTAGTCTATGTAATGCACGACTTTCCATGTGAAACTGTAGTCTATGTAATGCACTACTTTCCATGTGAAACTGTAGTCTATGTAATGCACGACTTTACATGTAAAACTAGTATATGTATTGTAATGCACGACTTTCCATGTGAAACTGTAGTCTATGTAATGCACGACTTTCCATGTGAAACTGTAGTCTATGTAATGCACTACTTTCCATGTGAAACTGTAGTCTATGTAATGCACGACTTTACATGTAAAACTAGTATATGTATTGTAATGCACGACTTTCCATGTGAAACTGTAGTCTATGTAATGCACTACTTTCCATGTGAAACTGTAGTCTATGTAATGCACGACTTTACATGTAAAACTAGTATATGTATTGTAATGCACGACTTTCCATGTGAAACTGTAGTCTATGTAATGCACGACTTTCCATGTGAAACTGTAGTCTATGTAATGCACAACTTTCCATGTGAAACTGTAGTCTATGTAATACACTACTTTCCATGTGAAACTGTAGTCTATGTAATGCACGACTTTCCATGTGAAACTGTAGTCTATGTAATGCACGACTTTCCATGTGAAACTGTAGTCTATGTAATGTACAACTTTCCATGTAAAACTAGTATATGTATTGTAATGCACGACTTTACATGTGAAACTGTAGTCTATGTAATGCACAACTTTCCATGTGAAACTGTAGTCTATGTAATGCACGACTTTCCATGTGAAACTGTAGTCTATGTAATGCACGACTTTCCATGTGAAACTGTAGTCTATGTAATGCACGACTTTACATGTGAAACTGTAGTCTATGTAATGCACGACTTTACATGTAAAACTAGTATATGTATTGTAATGCACGACTTTCCATGTGAAACTGTAGTCTATGTAATGCACGACTTTCCATGTGAAACCGTAGTCTATGTAATGCACAACTTTCCATGTGAAACTGTAGTCTATGTAATGCACGACTTTCCATGTGAAACTGTAGTCTATGTAATGCACGACTTTCCATGTGAAACTGTAGTCTATGTAATGCACGACTTTCCATGTGAAACCGTAGTCTATGTAATGCACGACTTTCCATGTGAAACCGTAGTCTATGTAATGCACAACTTTCCATGTGAAACTGTAGTCTATGTAATGCACGACTTTACATGTTAAACTAGTATATGTATTGCAATGCACGACTTTACATGTGAAACTGTAGTCTATGTAATGCACAACTTTCCATGTGAAACTGTAGTCTATGCAATGCACGACTTTCCATGTGAAACTGTAGTCTATGTAATGCACGACTTTCCATGTGAAACTGTAGTCTATGTAATGCACTACTTTCCATGTGAAACTGTAGTCTATGTAATACACTACTTTACATGTGAAACTCTAGTCTATGTAATGCACGACTTTACATGTGAAACTGTAGTCTATGTAATGCACGACTTTACATGTGAAACTGTAGTCTATGTAATACACTACTTTAATACACTACTTTACATGTGAAACTCTAGTCTATGTAATGCACGACTTTACATGTGAAACTGTAGTCTATGTAATGCACGACTTTACATGTGAAACTGTAGTCTATGTAATACACTACTTTACATGTGAAACTCTAGTCTATGTAATGCACGACTTTACATGTGAAACTGTAGTCTATGTAATGCACGACTTTCCATGTGAAACTCTAGTCTATGTAATGCACGACTTTACATGTGAAACTGTAGTCTATGTAATGCACGACTTTACATGTGAAACTCTAGTCTATGTAATGCACGACTTTACATCTTAAACCGTAGTCTATGTAATGCACGACTTGTCATGTGTGTGAGATCCTCACCTGATCCACAGTGGTTTTCAAACCTCCTCAGGGACTCCCAGACATTCCAAGTATTTGATCTATTTCAGAACTAGCTCACGTGATTCAACTTATCAACTAATCATCAAGCCCTTGACTAGGTGATTCAGGTGATCTAGTTCAGGGCTACAACAGAGTGGTGAAACGTCTGGTGGTCCCTGAGGAGAGGTTTGAGAACCACTGTATTAACAAGCCCTCATCTCTGTATCGCCGGACAGGTGAATAAACAAAGAGCTTGGTTTATGAATGCTGCTATAGAAACATTGACAAAATGCCAGATGAAAACACTACACCAAGAGTTGGCCACAGGAGTCGTGCATCGCCCAAAGCCAGGGAGGAACAGTTTCCTGATACAAAGGAGAAAAATGGACTATTATTTTGCAAAGCTTGCAACTGTCTACTTGACCACATGAGGAAGAAATCAATAGACGCACATCTGGCTTCTGCCCGTCATTTAGCAAAGAAGAAAGCTAAGGATGAGGGCAAAGAATTGGCCAATGACATTCAACCAGAGTATCTTAACACAGTATGGAGTGAAGAGGTTCTCCGTTGCCAAACATGCAAACGTGCTCTTGACCACACATGGAAACCATCAGTGACCAGACACCTGACAGCGTGTAAAAGGAAAGCTGAACATGAGGATGACTGGAAACCCGAAAGGAAAAAGACCTCTTCACTTGTGAGTCACCTTAAGATACTCCATTAAATCTCTGTAGGAATAACCCTTGTGGAAAAAACACATGAATTTTACGTGATCACGTGATCCTATGTGAAGTTAATGTGATAACATGTGACAACATAAAAGCAACATGTGATAACATAAAACTACATACAGTGCCTTGCGAAAGTATTCGGCCCCCTTGAACTTTGCGACCTTTTGCCACATTTCAGGCTTCAAACATAAAGATATAAAACTGTATTTTTTTGTGAAGAATCAACAACAAGTGGGACACAATCATGAAGTGGAATGACATTTATTGGATATTTCAAACTTTTTTAACAAATCAAAAACTGAAAAATTGGGCGTGCAAAATTATTCAGCCCCTTTACTTTCAGTGCAGCAAACTCTCTCCAGAAGTTCAGTGAGGATCTCTGAATGATCCAATGTTGACCTAAATGACTAATGATGATAAATACAATCCACCTGTGTGTAATCAAGTCTCCGTATAAATGCACCTGCACTGTGATAGTCTCAGAGGTCCGTTAAAAGCGCAGAGAGCATCATGAAGAACAAGGAACACACCAGGCAGGTCCGAGATACTGTTGTGAAGAAGTTTAAAGCCGGATTTGGATACAAAAATATTTCCCAAGCTTTAAACATCCCAAGGAGCACTGTGCAAGCGATAATATTGAAATGGAAGGAGTATCATACCACTGCAAATCTACCAAGACCTGGCCGTCCCTCTAAACTTTCAGCTCATACAAGGAGAAGACTGATCAGAGATGCAGCCAAGAGGCCCATGATCACTCTGGATGAACTGCAGAGATCTACAGCTGAGGTGGGAGACTCTGTCCATAGGACAACAATCAATCATATATTGCACAAATCTGGCCTTTATGGAAGAGTGGCAAGAAAGCAATTTCTTAAAGATATCCATAAAAAGTGTTGTTTAAAGTTTGCCACAAGCCACCTGGGAGACACACCAAACATGTGGAAGAAGGTGCTCTGGTCAGATGAAACCAAAATTGAACTTTTTGGCAACAATGCAAAACGTTATGTTTGGCGTAAAAGAAACACAGCTGAACACACCATCCCCACTGTCAAACATGGTGGTGGCAGCATCATGGTTTGGGCCTGCTTTTCTTCAGCAGGGACAGGGAAGATGGTTAAAATTGATGGGAAGATGGATGGAGCCAAATACAGGACCATTCTGGAAGAAAACCTGATGGAGTCTGCAAAAGACCTGAGACTGGGACGGAGATTTGTCTTCCAACAAGACAATGATCCAAAACATAAAGCAAAATCTACAATGGAATGGTTCAAAAATAAACATATCCAGGTGTTAGAATGGCCAAGTCAAAGTCCAGACCTGAATCCAATCGAGAATCTGTGGAAAGAACTGAAAACTGCTGTTCACAAATGCTCTCCATCCAACCTCACTGAGCTCGAGCTGTTTTGCAAGGAGGAATGGGAAAAAATTTCAGTCTCTCGATGTGCAAAACTGATAGAGACATACCCCAAGCGACTTAATCGCAGCAAAAGGTGGCGCTACAAAGTATTAACTTAAGGGGGCTGAATAATTTTGCACGCCCAATTTTTCAGTTTTTGATTTGTTAAAAAAGTTTGAAATATCCAATAAATGTCATTCCACTTCATGATTGTGTCCCACTTGTTGTTGATTCTTCACAAAAAAAATACAGTTTTATATCTTTATGTTTGAAGCCTGAAATGTGGCAAAAGGTCGCAAAGTTCAAGGGGGACGAATACTTTCGCAAGGCACTGTATTCATTTGTGGAGGTCCATCATACAATTCATACAATATTTGCAAAATGCACAACATGTTATGAATTTTCCAAAATGGATATGTTGTGAATTCTAATTTGTTGTTGCTAACGTTAGCTAGCTGGCTAACGTTAACCAGGCTAGGGGTTAAGGTTTGAGTTAAGAGTTAGGTTAAAGGGTTAAGGTTAGGGGAAGGGTTAGCTAACATGCTAAGTAGTTGCAAAGTTAATAATTAGCTAAAATGCTAAAGTTGTCCATGATGAAATTTGAACAACCAGCCTTTTTATATTGGTTTTCTGTATAGTTGTCTAATGTTGGTGGGCCGTATTGTTCTGTTTTAATGTTACTCCTGAATCACTATGATAATATAATAGTTTTTATTGAGTGTATTATACAAAGCTGAGATTTACTTTGAAGTCCAAAGTTTAAGAATACAGATGAAGTCAGTCATTGACACAGACATAGTGGCATAGCAGGACGATTGGAATGCCGTGAACCAAAAGGTTGTGAGTTTGAATCCCAGGTGAGGACATGTTGAATAATAGTTACTGTATAAATAAACATACACAATGTAATTGTATATGTCAAATATGCACGTTGAAAACACTGTAGCCTAAACCCCACTCTCCCCCTCCCAACCCCTCTCTCCTAAACCCCACTCTCCCCCCTCCCAACCCCTCTCTCCCCAACCCCACTCTCCCCCTCCCAACCCCTCTCTCCTAAACCCCACTCTCCCCCCTCCCAACCCCTCTCTCCCCAACCCCACTCTCCTAAACCCCACTCTCCCCCCTCCCAACCCCACTCTCCCCAACCCCACTCTCCCCAACCCCTCTCTCCCCAACCCCACTCTCCTAAACCCCACTCTCCCCCTTCCCAACCCCTCTCTCCCCAACCCCTCTCTCCCCAACCCCACTCTCCTAAACCCCACTCTCCCCCCTACCAACCCCTCTCTCCCCAACCCCACTCTCCTAAACCCCACTCTCCCCCTCCCAACCCCAATCTCCTAAACCCCACTCTCCCCCTCCCAACCCCTCTCTCCTAAACCCCACTCTCCCCCTTCCAACCCCTCTCTCCTAAACCCCACTCTCCCCCTCCCAACCCCTCTCTCCTAAACCCCACTCTCCCCCCTCCCAACCCTTCTCTCCTAAACCCCACTCTCCCCCCTCCCAACCCCTCTCTCCTAAACCCCACTCTCCCCCTCCCAACCCCTCTCTCCTAAACCCCACTCTCCCCCCTCCCAACCCCTCTCTCCTAAACCCCACTCTCCCCCTCCCAACCCCTCTCTCCTAAACCCCACTCTCCCCCTCCCAACCCCTCTCTCCTAAACCCCACTCTCCCCCCTCCCAACCCTCTCTCCTAAACCCCACTCTCCCCCCTCCCAACCCCTCTCTCCCCAACCCCACTCTCCTAAACCCCACTCTCCCCCCTCCCAACCCCTCTCTCCCCAACCCCTCTCTCCCCAACCCCTCTCTCCCCAACCCCACTCTCCTAAACCCCACTCTCCCCCCTACCAACCCCTCTCTCCCCAACCCCACTCTCCTAAACCCCACTCTCCCCCCTACCAACCCCTCTCTCCTAAACCCCACTCTCCCCCCTCCCAACCCCTCTCTCCTAAACCTCACTCTCCCCCCTCCCAACCCCTCTCTCCTAAACCCCACTCTCCCCCCTCCCAACCCCACTCTCCTAAACCCCACTCTCCCCCCTCCCAACCCCTCTCTCCTAAACCTCACTCTCCCCCCTCCCAACCCCTCTTTTCTTCAGCCCTCCACTCAACTTCCCTCTACATCTTCCCAATCCATCTGCCCCTTTCCAAAAGCCTCACGAAGCAGTGTGACAGAAAGGTAAGACATATTAATACATTAGATCATATCATTCCTGTTAACATGATTATTTCCTGTTATGCTGTGTGACCTCTCTAAGACTCTTTACCAGCACAGCACACATTCAGAACAGTCTAACAACTCTTTCACAAATAGAACACCATGTACCAAAACAACATTTTTGTTCGCCTCAAACACAAAACGCTTTTTTCCATGTTTGTCATTTTTCAGACCGACCCAGTCACTTGATCTGAGTGAGACAGAGAAGAGAAGAGGTAAAGCTGTGTGTCTAAACTGAGATGGTATTCTGGAGATTTTTCTCCTTATACTGTAAAGTAACTGTTTCCCATAACCCCTCTCTCTAAACCCCCGATTGAAGGCCAGAAATGGCCTCCTTATAAAGTAATGGTTATTTTGTACCATAGCCTACTGAATATAGCTTTATCTTTCTACTATTTCTATCATTATATGTTCTATTTGAAATGAGTCTCGTATGTAAAATAAATACTGTACAGTTACCTATATATTTATAATGTATTGATGTTTCTTACCTGGATTTGTTTGTAACACATGCATGTTTTTGTACGGTGTGTGTGTGTGTGTGTGTGTGTGTGTGTGTGTGTGTGTGTGTGTGTGTGTGTGTGTGTGTGTGTGTGTGTGTGTGTGTGTGTGTGTGTGTGTCTGTGTGTGTGTGTGTGTGTGTGTGTGCATAATGCTCCAGATGCTAAATTTGTGGATGATAACAGGGCTGAGCTCATTCAGAACGTTACCACGGTGATGCCCATATTAGATGACCTGCTCAAGTGGGGTATGATCCATAGTGAGGCGTACTCTAACATCCGTGCTGCCCGGACCAGCCAGGAACAGATGAGGGAGCTGTACATCACATTAAAATCAGATAAAGTCAAATCAACCTTCTACAGGATCCTCCAGGAGAAAGAACATAATTTGATCCAGGAGCTAGGTAGGTCTGTCTCTCTCGCTCTCTAACTCTCTCTCTCTCTCTCTGTCTCTCTCTCTCATCAGTGTCCTCTAAACCACATATGATACCGCTGACTGAAGTCTGTTGGAATTACAGTAGAATATATTCTTCTTTCCTTCCAGGTGGGCCTGTCTGTATGGAGGTGGATTGCTATGGACAGACTATGTGCATTGGGCAGAGCAGCGGTATGTCTGATAAGGCTAACCTCACACACTGTATACTGTACACACACACACACACACACACACACACACACACACACACACACACACACACACAAACTTTAAAGTTGTATTAGTCGTATGTAAAGGATACACATGGTATACGACAACAATAAGAAATAAGAAAAGATAACAACATAAAGTGAACGGCTCAGTGGAATAGAACTAAGCAACAAGGCCCGAGGGGGTGTGGTATATCTAAGCAACAAGGCCCGAGGGGGTGTGGTATATCTAAGCAACAAGGCCCGAGGGGGTGTGGTATATCTAAGCAACAAGGCCCGAGGGGGTGTGGTATATCTAAGCAACAAGGCCCGAGGGGGTGTGGTATATCTAAGCAACAAGGCCCGAGAGGGTGTGGTATATCTAAGCAACAAGGCCCGAGGGGGTGTGGTATATCTAAGCAACAAGGCCCGAGGGGGTGTGGTATATCTAAGCAACAAGGCCCGAGGGGGTGTGGTATATCTAAGCAACAAGGCCCGAGGGGGTGTGGTATATCTAAGCAACAAGGCCCGAGGGGGTGTGGTATATCTAAGCAACAAGGCCCGAGGGGGTGTGGTATATCTAAGCAACAAGGCCCGAGAGGGTGTGGTATATCTAAGCAACAAGGCCCGAGGGGGTGTGGTATATCTAAGCAACAAGGCCCGAGGGGGTGTGGTATATCTAAGCAACAAGGCCCGAGGGGGTGTGGTATATCTAAGCAACAAGGCCCGAGGGGGTGTGGTATATCTAAGCAACAAGGCCCGAGGGGGTGTGGTATATCTAAGCAACAAGGCCCGAGGGGGTGTGGTATATCTAAGCAACAAGGCCCGAGGGGGTGTGGTATATCTAAGCAACAAGGCCCGAGGGGGTGTGGTATATCTAAGCAACAAGGCCCGAGGGGGTGTGGTATATCTAAGCAACAAGGCCCGAGGGGGTGTGGTATATCTAAGCAACAAGGCCCGAGGGGGTGTGGTATATCTAAGCAACAAGGCCCGAGGGGGTGTGGTATATCTAAGCAACAAGGCCCGAGGGGGTGTGGTATATCTAAGCAACAAGGCCCGAGGGGGTGTGGTATATCTAAGCAACAAGGCCCGAGGGGGTGTGGTATATCTAAGCAACAAGGCCCGAGGGGGTGTGGTATATCTAAGCAACAAGGCCCGAGGGGGTGTGGTATATCTAAGCAACAAGGCCCGAGGGGGTGTGGTATATCTAAGCAACAAGGCCCGAGGGGGTGTGGTATATGGCCAATATACCGTGTCTAAGGGCTGCTTTTAGGCACAAAGCAACGTGGAATGCCTGGATACAGCCCTTAGCAGTGATATATTGGCCATATACCACAGACCCCCAATGTGCCTTATTGCTATTATAAACTGGTTGCCAACATTAATAGAACAGTAAACAAGTATTTTTGCGTCATATCCGTGGTATGTTTAAGCAATAAGGCACGAGGGGGTGTGGTATATGGCCAATATACCACAGCTAATGGCTGTTCTTATGCACGATGCAAACGGAGTGCCTGGATACAGCCCTTAGCAGTGATATATTGTCCATATACCACAGACCCCGAGGTGCCTTATTGCTATTATAAACTGGTTAACAATGTAATTAGAGCAGTAAAAATACATGTTTACTTATACCCTTGGTATACGGTTTGATATACCATGGCTGTCAGCCAATTAGCATTCAGTGCTCGAACCACCCAGTTTATATTGTCTGATATACCACAGCTTTTAACCAATCAGCATTCAGAACCCAAACCACCCAGTTTATAATAAACATTTAATAACAACTATAATATTATAATACAGGAAGGCACAATTTATAGTACAATATGTACGTGTGTTTTGTAAATTGTGCACAGTATTTAGCAATAATAATTAAGCAGTTGTGATGTGTGTGTAGTGTGATGTGTGTGTGTGGAGGAGTGAGTGCATGTGTGCTAATCTGTGAAAAGTCAGTGCAGGTGGTCAGTCCAGTTCAAATGTTCAGCAGGCTTGTAGATAGAAACTGTTTCTGAGCATGTAGGTGTGGGGTCTTTGATGATGCTTCTGGACTTCCTCAGACACACTTTCTCTTGTAACTTTACTTATTGAAGTTTTAAAGTGTGGTGTTCTTTCCAGTGGATGACGACACACAAAGAGTTAAAGAGAAACATAAAGCCAGTCTGAAGAAGAGGTTTGGATTTATGTTTGAAGGCACCGCAGTGGAACAAACTCCCCTCAACAGCATCTACCGGTACGCACAGCTCTACCTCACACAAGGACAGAGTGAAGGGGTTAATAACGAACATGAGATCCGGCAGATTGAATATACACGCAGGACAAAAACATCTACAGACACTCCAATCAACTGCAAACCCAAAATCTTCAAACCCTTATCTGGAGAAGAGAGTGAAAAGGAGAGACCCATCCGAACTGTGCTGACGAAGGGCATCGCTGGCATTGGAAAAACATTCTCTGTGCAGAAGTTCATACTTGACTGGGTAAAGCCAATCAGGATATTAATTTCATATTTGTGCTCTCTCTCTGAGAGCTGAATCTGATTCAAGATGACCAGTACAGTCTTCATGGACTTTTGCGTTACTTCCACCCTGAACTTACAGAGATAGAAGAGGCAAAGATATATGATACCTGCAAAGTCATGTTCATCTTTGACGGTTTGGATGAAAGCAGACTGCCATTAGGTTTTCACCAGAACAAGAAGTTGAGTGATCTGAGACATCAGTTGACAGGTTGATGACAAACCACATTGAGGGGAATCTACTCCCTGAAGCTCCAATCAGGTCCCCCATGAGTACATCAACAAGGTGACAGAAGTACGAGGGTTCAACGACAAACAGAAAGAAGAATACTTTAAGAAGAATGTTGAGGATGAGAACCGGGCCAGGAGAATCATCTCCCACATTAATACATCAAGGAGCCTCCACATCATGTGCCACATACCAGTCTTCTGTTAGATTACTGCCAGGGTTATTGAGCAAATGTTGAGTGAAGATAAGAGTGGAGAGATCACAACTCTGACTGAGATGTACAATCACTTCCTGCTCATTCAGACAAACCTGAAAAGCAATAAGTATGATGGGAAAATGAGACAGATCTGGTCATGATCATAGTACGAAACAAAGAATCCAGTATTTTATTGATACTAGTGGGGGAAAAGTTTATTGTGCATTGATAAGGACACCAAAGACATAAAACAAGATGAAGATGAAGACAGTGTTTCTAAAAGACTATTTCACACAATAGCCTGCTGAATTTGCAAGATAACTTTTCCTTCATTTTGATTTTGGCACAAATTAGAATGTGGCAATAACTTGCCCATGATTGATGGTTTCAACTTTGTCTCAATGAAGAGTTAGGCTTTTGACCAGCCACATGAGACATGCACGTGTAATTACAAGCCTGCTAGAGTTCAGCGAACAGCCGGACGAGCAACATCCACAGTTGCAGTACGGTTGAAACCTGAGCTGGAATGTGAAGCTAACTGAAGCTGGTTAGCTTTAGAAAACCCAGACTAGATGCAGCTTGTAGGATACCAATCTAGTTAAATGTAGCCAATATTAGGGGGTGACGACTGCCCCTTTTCATTGAAGCCATGAAGTTCAAGGCTGACCATGGTACTGCAGGCAATGTTTGCAGAAAACAGGATCCCCCATCATGGTGAATGGGGAAATAGCAATCTTCTTGGGCAATCTTTGTGTAAATAAATAAATTGAAGACAATCATTGTAACAATAATTGCTTCTAATACATCAGATGTATTTCTTCAATCGGTTATTTTAAAATAGCACATAGAATAAGTTATAAGGATAATTTAGTTGCTAATGGCAGCCTGCAGTACCCCGGTTGGCCTTCAATTTGAGATACTCCATGAGAGGGGGCAGCACTGGGTTAGCCTGTAACGTCACTTCCTGGAGTAGCTCAAACTGCGTCAGAGACGGAAGAGGAAGCGAGACAGCCCACTCGCTGTTTTTTTTTTGGGGGGGGGGGGGGGGGGGGGGGTTGTTTTTTTGGTTAAATGAAAGTCAATGAACTAAGTATACCAGACCCAGCTGCTATTGCATTGGTGTTTATGGGATACCCACCCAGTTAAGTAGACCGGAACTGACTATGTTTTTCAATGGTAGAAGGCCTCAGCGAACTATCTTCATTTATCCAACATCTTTGACTGTGCATGTTGTGTATCCATGAGATGACATTTTAACCCGACTTCCTTGGCTTCAAATGTGCCATTGAGGAATGATTGGTGTCACGTGATCGGTGGCTTTGTCCATGCATATATACCGTCATTGGGTTGAATACAAATCTTACAATTTTGTGTTGTAATTTGAAATTATTTTATGTTAAAATGTGCCAACTTATAAGTTGGCCATAGGGTGATATTATTATATGTTTTTTGTCCAACTGCAAGTCATTAGTACATTCATTTGTTTTACAGAGAGTTGTTTGAGATCACATGAGCAAAATACATGTAATTACTTTGTTTTGTTTTTAGAATAGCTTACATGACACATCTAAGTGATTGGTATACATGTTTGAATCCTAAGCAACATTCTCTTTGTTATTTATGCAGAGTGCCTACCACAGGCCCAACAAAACCGTCAAACCGTCAAACGGTAAGAAAACAACATATGTTTACTTGCTATTTATTTCCTATCAGAAATGTTCAAAGAGCACAGGATTATTGCATGATTTTGTGTCATTTAGCAGACGCTCTCATCCAGACAGAGTGACTTACAGTATCTGCAAGTTCACACCTCAGTGATGAACAATTAAAAGCAGTGGGTAGCCATTCTATCGCCTCTGACCAGAATATTGTCCGTAATTTTCCATTAATTTCTTGACAATTCTACACGTTGTATCGGCTCCAACAGCCACTGTTCTTCTCAACCCACAATGTGATCACTAACACATTACAGCCCCCTGCTGCTTTTAGCCATTCACTGCAGTGTCCCCTTTCATACCTAAAACTTAATAATAAAGCTGTAATTTCCATTTTATACCTAACAAAAGCATAAGATCAGATTAGAATCAGATCTGGGCATGTTGTATCTAGCTTACACCTGGCATTAATATGTTTTGTTTGTGTCATCACTGTGCTTGGATTTTGTTGGAATGTTTTTATTAACGTTGTATAGTTGCTCCCCCTTCCCCCTCCCCCTTCAAATTCAGTGAGGCAGAATGTTGCTAGGCTTTAGCAAACATACTAATTGTCTCAAATGTGTTCACACCACATAATGGACAGAAATACCTTTTCCGCATTTTGGAATTTGCCATTCAAATAGCCTGGATATCAACGAACTGCCAACACACAGGAATGCACACAAACAAACTTTGCAGTCCTGCTTAAAGGCACTTACCAAAAGTATTTTTACAGCCTTGAAGAGGATTTATTCTTGTTTAAATACCAAGTCTCTCTCTCTACAGTCAACTCACTGTGTCTGCCAGACCCCTTCATAGTCTGTCTTAAAGGGAGGTGTGACATTTTGGCTAGCTGTTACTATAGACAGTCAATATGCTAAATCTATAAACAATGGGTCCAGAAACTACCTCCAACTTCCCTCAAACTGCACAAAGAGACGCTGAAAAGTTATCTATGAGTTAATCTGACTCTGGGTAATAAAAAAGGGCTTATAGTTGCCAAAATGTCGCAACATCCCTTTAAGACTCATGTATGTCTTCTGGTTCAGTCAAACATCCGCTCCTGTCAGCTCAGGGTTATACGTCCTCATCCGTTCACTTACTTTGAAAGGTACAAAGTACACATGTTAATAAGCATATACTGTATATACTGGACCAGTCACTGATGTTGTATTTCTCTCCTTGTAGGCATGTAGCAGATTATGTCTCAATAGCCATACAGAAACACAAAGCAGAACTGAGGGAGAAGTATAAACATGTTTCTGAGGGTATTGGAAAAGAAAGAGATTCAGAAGTCTTCAACAAGATCTTCACAGAGCTCTACATCATAACTGGAGAGAGTGAAAGGCTCAATAGTGAACATGAAGTGTCGCAACTTGAGGATACATCCCAGCTAAAAGCAGACAAAATCAACTGCAATGACATCTTCAAACCCTTACTTGGAAAAGAGAAAGGAGAGAAGAGATCCATCAGAACTGTGCTGATGAAGGGCATCGCTGGCATTGGAAAAACATTCTCTGTGCAGAAGTTCATCCTCGACTGGGCAGAAGGAAAAGCCAATCAGCATATACATTTCATCTTTGTCCTTCCTTTCAGGGAGCTGAATTTGATCCGAAGACCTCACAGTGTTCACAGTCTTCTGAGTAGCTTCCATCCTGGTCTCAAAGAACTTGATAGTCCTACCTATAAAGTAATGATAATCTTTGATGGTCTTGATGAAAGCAGATTTAAATTGGATTTCAAGAATAACGAGACTTTGTTTAAAATAACAGATGAACAAATGGTGAATGTGTTGTTAACAAACATTATCAAGAGAAAGCTGCTTCCTGAAGCTCTCCTCTGGATAACCTCCAGACCAGCAGCAGCCAATCAGATCCCCTGGGAGTACATCGACCAGGTGACAGTAGTACGAGGTTTCACTGATGAACAGAAAGAAGAGTACTTTAAGAAGAAAGTCGGGGATGAGAAGCTGGCCACAAGAATCATCTCACATGTAAAGATGTCAAGGAGTCTACACCTCATGTGCCAAATCCCCATCTTCTGTTGGATTGCTGCCATGATTCTTGGAAAGATGCTCAGCAAAAACAGCCGTGGAGTCCCTAAAACTCTGACTGCCATGTACACACACTTCTTAGTCACCTTGACTGACTTGAAGGGCCAGACAAATCACACAAATCCTCAGAAGGTCTTGAAACAAAACAGATTGTTAATTTTAAAACTCGGACGCCTGGCCTTTAATCATCTGGGGGAGTCTCAAATGTTTAATGAAAACGACCTGGCAGACTGTGGCATCACTGATGAGGAACGGGAAGGATCTCTATACTCTGCAATGTTCACAGAAATCTTTAAAAAAGAGGATGTGTTTTACGGGGAACTGGTGTACTATTTTGTCCACCTAACCATCCAGGAGTTTTTTGCATCTCTTTTTGTGTTTCATTGTTTCATAAGCAATGAAATGAAGGATCTGGAGTCTTTCATCGATGTCAAGTTCAGAGGTCAGCCTAAAGTGCATACTTTCCTAGAAAGAGTGGTGAATAAAGCTTCAAAAAGTGAGAATGGACATCTGGACCTCTTCGTCCGCTTCCTTCATGGCTTCTTATTGGAATCCAATCAACAGCTTCTGGAAGGCCTATTGACAAGGTCGAAGGATGCTGAAGAAACTTCCAAAAGTGTAGAGGAAATAAGGACATACCTCAAGTACATGGCAACACAGGACATCTCTCCTGAAAGATGCATTAACCTGTTTCACTGTTTGATTGAAATGGGAGACAGGTCATTGAATAAAGACATTCAAGCATACCTCTCACGTAAGGCTATGAAGAAAAGTTCAGTTGAGCTCACACCAGATCACTGCTCAGCATTGGCCTCTGTGCTTCTAAAGTCAGGGGAGGAACTAGATGTGTTTGACCTGAAGAAATATAAAGCATCATGGGAGAAGCGTAGGAGACTGGTCCCAGCTGTGACATGCTGCAGAAAGGCTTTGTGAGTATTATAATCGAATGTGACATTGGACTTTAGCCTTGGGATTCAAATGGATCTGTACGTATTTATTTGTTAGATTAATTCTATTGTTGACGTTAGTGTTTTTTCATGGTGGTTTATTTATTTTGAATGGTGTGACTGTGAAATAGAATATTTTGAATGTTTTACTCTATTCAGGATGAAATGTTTATTTTGTTGTTTCACAATTTTACAGACTTGCTGGCTGTAGACTCACAAATGAGACTTGTGAAACAGTGGCCGTTGCACTAAGATCAGCAAATTCACCCTTGAGAGAACTGGACCTGAGTCACAATGACCTGCAGGATTCAGGAGTGAAGCAGCTCTCTGATGGACTGAAGGATCCACACTGTCAACTAGAGATACTGAGGTGTGACAAATTGTTTGTTCTCACATTTCGAGGCCTACTTTGTTTACTGTCATACAACATGTTAATTTTTGATCACATTAATTATTTAGGTTAAATCAATATATTTTAAAGGTTTAGATAGCTGGATAGACTAACTTACCTAGCAATCTAAAAAATGTTAGCTGTCATGGGCTAATTGAATGATTGACATTTACTGACATAACAAGAGAAAAACTGCTGATGTACAGCCACGTTTAGAAATTCCATCTTGTGTATTCTACTGTTCTTACTCTCAAGTTGACGACCCAACTGAGTTCTGTCCACGGGGCCCTAAGTGGCCCCTTATGTCGATTATTAGTAGGGCCCTGGTGTAAACACACATCGCCGAAAAGAAAAGCAGACATCAAGTTTCAAGTTTTAATGTCACATGAACAAGTACAGTGAAATGCCTTTCTTGCAAACTCAAAACCCAACAATGTAGTAATCAATGACAATGTAATACTGTATGTATAGGGGTAAGTTGACTAGGCAACCGTTCCAGAAGCATTTCGCTACACTCACAATAACATCTTCTAACCATGTGTATATGACCAATAACAATTTATTTGATTTAGGGCCTCACCACTAGGGGGCAGCAGTTTGCATGTAAAAACATGGTGGCTTCTCTCTGCAGGCTGTCTGGCTGTCATGTCACACATGGAGGCTGTGCTTCTCTGGCTTCAGCTCTGGGGTCAAACCCCTCCCACCTGAGAGAACTGGACCTGAGCTCCAATCACGCAGGAGACTCTGGAGTGAAGCTGCTCTCTGCTAGACTGGAGGATCCACACTGTAGACTGGAGAAACTCAAGTTAGTACAGTTACTTTGCAAATCTAGTTTTACATTTTTTTTGTAATGTCATTACTTTTTTTATTCTAAATCAAAATGTTATTTCACTGAGAGTTCTTGTGAAGCGTTGGCCTCAGCCTTCAGCTCAAACTCCTCTCCCCTGAGAGAGCTGGACATGAGTCACAATGACCTGCAGGATTCAGGAGTGAAGCTGCTCTCTGCGTGACTGGGGAATCCACACTGCACATTTGAAACTAAGTTCAGTATTCTAGTACTCTTCAGGAATGCCAGAGATGCCTGCACACTGTTATATTTGCACCTGTGAAAAGATTGATCACTGTGATGTAGGACTTCCAGATTAAGCCTGTGGCTCTGCTGCCTACTGACACCAACCTCCTATTAGAGAGATAAGGCAACCTCCCAGAATGTTCCAAACAGAGGACTTTATTGACATGATGGGAATGATCTAAAACGGACTAGAAACATGGATCAATACAATAAACATGAATAAGGCAGGTTATTACAGAGTGACTGTATTTAAGTAGTGAATGGGGAATGGTATCACACAGTAGAACAGCAAGAACAAAGGAAAACAAACAGATAATTGGAAATACTGACTAGCTGTTGCAGAAAATATTTAATAATAACACAACAGTAGTAAGTTGGAGAAACTAGGCAACACCAGCTATACTCAAGAATGGGGCGGCAGCGTAGCCTAGTGGTTAGAGCGTTAGACTAGTAACCGGAAGGTTGCTGGATCTAATCCCAGAGTTGGCAAGGTAAAAATCTGTCATTCTGCCCCTGAACATGGCAGTTAACCTGCCTGTTCCTGGGCTGTCATTGAAAATAAGAATTAGTTCTTAACTGACTTGCCTAGTTAAATAAAGGTTAAAAAATAACAGCAATAAGAACAGATAACAAACTTACATTCTTTCACGTTGCCTAAAGCCATACAGTAAATATTCTCAGCACTTTAAAGCACATCTTTGAAAAGGAAAGCAGGCATCAGTTCTAGAGGGCATTCTATTCAGGATGAAATGTTTATTTTGTTGTTTCACAATTTTACAGACTTGCTGGCTGTAGACTCACAAATGAGACTTGTGAAACAGTGGCTGTTGCACTAAGATCAGCAAATTCACCCTTGAGAGAACTGGACCTGAGTCACAATGACCTGCAGGATTCAGGAGTGAAGCAGCTCTCTGATGGACTGAAGGATCCACACTGTCAACTAGAGATACTGAGGTGTGACAAATTGTTTGTTCTCACATTTTGAGGCCTACTTTGTTTACTGTCATACAACATGTTATTTTTGATCACATTAATTATTTAGGTTAAATCAATATATTTAAAGGTTTAGATAGCTGGATAGACTAACTTACCTAGCAATCTAAAAAATGTTAGCTGTCATGGGCTAATTGAATGATTGACATTTACTGACATAACAAGAGGAAAACTGCTGATGTACAGCCACGTTTAGAAATTCCATCTTGTGTATTCTACTGTTCTTACTCTCAAGTTGACAACCCAACTGAGTTCTGTCCACGGGGCCCTAAGTGGCCCCTTATGTCGATTATTAGTAGGGCCCTGGTAAACACACATCGCCGAAAAGAAAAGCAGACATCAAGTTTCAAGTTTTAATGTCACATGAACAAGTACAGTGAAATGCCTTTCTTGCAAACTCAAAACCCAACAATGTAGTAATCAATGACAATGTAATACTGTATGTATAGGGGTAAGTTGACTAGGCAACCGTTCCAGAAGCATTTCGCTACACTCACAATAACATCTTCTAACCATGTGTATATGACCAATAACAATTTATTTGATTTAGGGCCTCACCACTAGGGGGCAGCAGTTTGCATGTAAAAACATGGTGGCTTCTCTCTGCAGGCTGTCTGGCTGTCATGTCACACATGGAGGCTGTGCTTCTCTGGCTTCAGCTCTGGGGTCAAACCCCTCCCATCTGAGAGAACTGGACCTGAGCTTCAATCACCCAGGAGACTCTGGAGTGAAGCTGCTCTCTGCTAGACTGGAGGATCCACACTGTAGACTGGAGAAACTCAAGTTAGTACAGTTACTGTAAAACTCTTGTTTTTATTTTTGTAGTCTATCCTATTTGAACCTGACCAGAAACAGAATTCCAAACAGTTTTGTAACTGATGTTGTAAATGATTGTCTTGTTGGTCTGAGAACAGTCAGGTTCTGATTTCATACAGGCTGGACTAGACTACACTTCATACAGGCTGGACTAGACTTCATACAGGCTGGACTAGACTACACTTCATACAGGCTGGACTAGACTACACTTCATACAGGCTGGACTAGACTTCATACAGGCTGGACTAGACTACACTTCATACAGGCTGGACTAGACTACACTTCATACAGGCTGGACTAGACTTCATACAGGCTGGACTAGACTACACTTCATACAGGCTGGACTAGACTTCATACAGGCTGGACTAGACTACACTTCATACAGGCTGGACTAGACTACACATCATACAGGCTGGACTAGACTACACTTCATACAGGCTGGACTAGACTACACATCATACAGGCTGGACTACACTTCATACAGGCTGGACTAGACTACACTTCATACAGGCTGGACTAGACTACACATCATACAGGCTGGACTACACTTCATACAGGCTGGACTAGACTACACTTCATACAGGCTGGACTAGACTACACTTCATACAGACTGGACTAGACTTCATACAGGCTGGACTAGACTTCATACAGGCTGGACTAGACTACACATCATACAGGCTGGACTACACTTCATACAGGCTGGACTAGACTACACTTCATACAGGCTGGACTAGACTACACTTCATACAGACTGGACTAGACTTCATACAGGCTGGACTAGACTTCATACAGGCTGGACTAGACTACACTTCATACAGGCTGGACTAGACTACACTTCATACAGACTGGACTAGACTTCATACAGGCTGGACTAGACTACACATCATACAGGCTGGACTAGACTACACTTCATACAGGCTGGACTAGACTACACATCATACAGGCTGGACTAGACTACACTTCATACAGGCTGGACTAGACTACACTTCATACAGGCTGGACTAGACTAGACTTCATACAGGCTGGACTAGACTTCATACAGGCTGGACTAGACTACACATCATACAGGCTGGACTAGACTACACTTCATACAGGCTGGACTAGACTACACATCATACAGGCTGGACTAGACTACACTTCATACAGGCTGGACTAGACTACACTTCATACAGACTGGACTAGACTTCATACAGGCTGGACTAGACTTCATACAGGCTGGACTAGACTACACATCATACAGGCTGGACTACACTTCATACAGGCTGGACTAGACTACACTTCATACAGGCTGGACTAGACTACACTTCATACAGACTGGACTAGACTTCATACAGGCTGGACTAGACTTCATACAGGCTGGACTAGACTACACTTCATACAGGCTGGACTAGACTACACTTCATACAGACTGGACTAGACTTCATACAGGCTGGACTAGACTACACATCATACAGGCTGGACTAGACTACACTTCATACAGGCTGGACTAGACTACACATCATACAGGCTGGACTAGACTACACTTCATACAGGCTGGACTAGACTACACTTCATACAGGCTGGACTAGACTAGACTTCATACAGGCTGGACTAGACTTCATACAGGCTGGACTAGACTACACATCATACAGGCTGGACTAGACTACACTTCATACAGGCTGGACTAGACTACACATCATACAGGCTGGACTAGACTACACTTCATACAGGCTGGACTAGACTACACTTCATACAGACTGGACTAGACTTCATACAGGCTGGACTAGACTTCATACAGGCTGGACTAGACTACACATCATACAGGCTGGACTAGACTACACTTCATACAGACTGGACTAGACTTCATACAGGCTGGACTAGACTACACATCATACAGGCTGGACTAGACTACACTTCATACAGGCTGGACTAGACTAGACTTCATACAGGCTGGACTAGACTACACTTCATACAGGCTGGACTAGACTACACTTCATACAGGCTAGACTAGACTACACTTCATACAGGCTGGACTAGACTACACTTCATACAGGCTGGACTAGACTACACTTCATACAGGCTGGACTAGACTTCATACAGGCTAGACTAGACTACACTTCATACAGGCTGGACTAGACTACACTTCATACAGGCTGGACTAGACTACACTTCATACAGGCTGGACTAGACTTCATACAGGCTGGACTAGACTACACCTCATACAGGCCTGACTAGACTACACTTCATACAGGCTGGACTAGACTACACTTCATACAGGCTGGACTAGACTACACTTCATACAGGCTGGACTAGACTACACTTCATACAGTCTGTGTGTCACTCACTCTGTCTGTTCCTCTGTCTCTCCCACAGTGTGGACCATAATGAAGAGTTCTGGGTTAAACCACAGCTGATGAAAAAATGTAGGTTTCTCACACACACACACATGAACGAGGATGACTAACAGAGATACAGGTCATGATGTCATACAAACAGTTTGTTTCGCTGTCCTGTTCCGCGCACGCACGCACATATATACATCTACAGATAGACACACACAAACACACACAGCCAGACAGCCAGGCACACACACATACACACACACAGCCAGGCACACACACATACACACACATACACACACACAGCCAGGCACACACACATACACACACACAAACACACACAGCCAGGCACATACACATACACACACACAAACACACACAGCCAGGCACATACACATACACACACACAAACACAAAGTTCTGATCCAGCCCATTCCCTCTCCTCTAACCTCTCCTCTTGTCTGCAGATGCCTGTGATCTCACACTGGACCCAAACACAGCACACAGAAACCTCTCTCTGTCTGAGGGGAACAGAAGGGTGGAGAGGGTTAAAGAGGAGCAGCCGTATCCTGATCATCCAGAGAGATTTGATCACTATACCCAGGTGTTGTGTAGAGAGGGTCTGACTGGGCGCTGTTACTGGGAGGTAGAGTGCAGTGGGAGGGTTGTGATATCGGTAACATATAAAAGCATCAGCAGAAAAGGAAGAAGTTCTGCCTGTGGGCTTAGAGTCAATGACAAGTCCTGGTGTCTGGAGTACTCTGGAGATCGTTACACTGCCTGCCACAATAGGGAAGTGACACATATACCTGCTCTGCCCGTCAACCCTCCTCAACCCCAGAGAGACCTGTCCTCCTCCCCTCCATTCCCCAGAGTAGGAGTGTTTCTTGACTGGCCGGCCGGCACTCTGTCCTTCTACATGGTCTACTCTGGCACAATGACCCACCTGCACACATTCCAGACCACATTCACTGAGCCCCTCGACTCAGGGTTTGAGGTTTGGAATGAGGGCTCTTCAGTGTCCCTGAGCCAGGTAGAGTAGAATCCTTTGTCCTGGAGGAACACCTGGGTCTCCATGGAAACACAGTTACACTCTCGTCACGCTTCGGCCACACATAAGACATGGAAAAATGTGTAGATTTCAGGAAATTAACATTTAAACTGCAAAATAAATTATTATAAAATGTATATAATTGCCACCTATGAAATTTGTGGGACTGGACCTTCTCAAATAGTACTTGACTAAGCAATGAGTTCAAAGGAATTGTCCGTAGAGCTCCGAGAAAGGATTGTTTCGAGGCACAGATCTGGGGAAGGGTACCAAAAAATGTCTGCAGCATTAAAGGTCCCCAAGAACACAGTGGCCTCCATCATTATTAAATGGAAGAAGTTTTGATCCACCAAGACTCTTCCTAGAGCTGGCTGCCCGGCCAAACTGAGCAATCGGGGGGATAAGGGCCTTGGTCAGAGAGGTGACCAAGAACCCGATGGTCAGAGTTCCTTTGTGGAGATGGGAGAGCCTTCCAGAAGGACAACCATCTCTGTAGCACTCCACCAGTCAGGCCTTTATGGCAGAGTGGCCAGACGGAAGCCACTCCTCAGTCCTCACTCCTCCTCACTCCTCACTCCTCAGGAGTGGTTTTGTGACAAGTCTCTGAATGTCATTGAGTGGCCCAGCCAGAGCCTGGACTTGAACCCGATAGAACATCTCTGTAGAGACCTGAAAACAGCTGTCCAGCGACGCTTCCCATCCAAACTGACACAGCATGAGAGGATCTGCAGAGAAGAATGGGAGAAACTCCCCAAATACAGGTGTGTCAACCTTGTAGTCTCAAACCCAAGAAGACTTGATGCTGTAATCTCTGCCAAAGGTGTTTCAACAAAGTACTGAGTAAAGGGTCTGAATACTTATGTAAATGTGATATTTACGTTTTTACATTTTAATACATTTTCAAAAATGTTTTTGCTTTGTCATTATGGGGTATTGTGTGTGGTTGATGAGAGTAATTCAAAAATATATACATTTTAGAATAAGGCTGTGACATATCAAAATGTGGAAAATGTCAAGGGGTCTGAATACTTTCCGAATGCTCTGTATATTCAAGTCTGAACCTTACTTTAAAGCCCCATGACATTGAGAGATTGTGGTGGAAAATAGGGTCAACAAATGTGAACGACGATGAAGGCCAGTGATAATGATGTGACTTGCTGACGCCAGCTTGGTGTGTTCACTCAATATGGCGCTGTCCGGATGGACGGCTGTATATGTGCATCTCACAGGAGAGAGTCACACTGTCACCGTGCAAATCTCGAGGATGAGATGTTCTCACAGAAGTCCTGGGGTCACTGACGCCAGGCGAAAAACTTTAATTGACCAAATTAATGTTACTATGTGAATTCAATTGTCATGTTTGATTTTTGTCAAGAGCTGCACATTTGGATAGGTCTTATTGTATTGTATGTTTTCTGTTTGATGTAGTTTTAAAGTGACTGGATTGAAATGGTATGTTGGGTTGACTAGTTATCAGGCTGTTGTCTGGTCAAAACATTACTATTGAGTGATTAGATTAGAATCTGGGTGTGTTTTTCTGTCTTTTGTTTTTACTAGCAAAAAGTACTAAGAAATGAATGAATGAATTCCGGTTGTGGGGGCGTTCCGCTTGCATTTGGTTAAAAGGGCAGTGAATTTGTTCCTACTTTGAGAACTTGCTACCAAGCTCCTGTGTGTATCAGACACACCTAGTTTTTTCTCTTAGAGAACTGAAGACGTGTCACCACCTTAAGTCTTAGCCTGTTGGTGATGATATACTCTGTGTTATTCTGTAATGTATCATGTATTTCATATACACCCTAATTGTTGGAGTGTCAATTCCTTTGAGACTAATAAATTCTATTAGTTGAATTTAGTAAATGCATTCCTCGTTTTTACAGAGTAATTATTTGATTGACTGTATGCCTATAATTTAGTAGGTATTATTGATAGTTAATTACAGATCAGAAATTACTGCGCAGACTTAACAACTATTTTAGATGGAATCTTTTTTGATTTTCATATTTTCATATTTTCATATATACAAAGACAAACTCAACTCAAATCTGAGCTGAGGTCAATCATTTATTGCTAGGACATCGAATGCAAGATATTATCTCTTTTGTTCCTTTGCCTCTTAACAATTGTGTAACACCTATAGCTTTCACATAATATTGGAGTCAGATTGATGAATGTAGTTTATTATTAATCTAAATCATTTCAACACAGCTACATAGTGGTTGCAAAAATGTCCACCAAACTACAAGATATTAAAGTGGAATTCCAACCATTGACATTGATGTCCTTCATCACTCTTACCTTGATTGAAGTTCCCACAAAAACGTTTTTGATATGTTCTGCAACAACTGAGATTATTGGTATTATTGTGAAAACAGTAGTTAGATGGAATTCATCACCAAGAAACACCACGCAAAGGTCATTCTAAACCAGGTGATTAATGGAACTACAGGGCTATAGCAGCCACTCTAGACCAGGTGATTAATGGAACTACAGGGCTATAGCAGCCACTCTAAACCAGGTGATTAATGGAACTACAGGGCTATAGCAGCCACTCTAAACCAGGTGATTAATGGAACTACGGGGCTATAGCAGCCACTCTAGAGCAGGTGATTAATGGAACTACAGGGCTATAGCAGCCACTCTAAACCAGGTGATTAATGGAACTACAGGGCTATAGCAGCCACTCTAGACCAGGTGATTAATGGAACTACAGGGCTATAGCAGCCACTCTAGACCAGGTGATTAATGGAACTACAGGGCTATAGCAGCCACTCTAAACCAGGTGATTAATGGAACTACAGGGCTATAGCAGCCACTCTAAACCAGGTGATTAATGGAACTACGGGGCTATAGCAGCCACTCTAGAGCAGGTGATTAATGGAACTACAGGGCTATAGCAGCCACTCTAAACCAGGTGATTAATGGAACTACAGGGCTATAGCAGCCACTCTAGAGCAGGTGATTCATGGAACTACAGGGCTATAGCAGCCACTCTAAACCAGGTGATTAATGGAACTACAGGGCTATAGCAGCCACTCTAGAGCAGGTGATTCATGGAACTACAGGGCTATAGCAGCCACTCTAGACCAGGTGATTAATGGAACTACAGGGCTATAGCAGCCACTCTAGACCAGGTGATTAATGGAACTACAGGGCTATAGCAGCCACTCTAAACCAGGTGATTAATGGAACTACGGGGCTATAGCAGCCACTCTAAACCAGGTGATTAATGGAACTACAGGGCTATAGCAGCCACTCTAAACCAGGTGATTAATGGAACTACAGGGCTATAGCAGCCACTCTAAACCAGGTGATTAATGGAACTACGGGGCTATAGCAGCCACTCTAGACCAGGTGATTATTAATTCTACGGGGCTATAGCAGCCACTCTAGACCAGGTGATTAATGGAACTACAGGGCTATAGCAGCCACTCTAGAGCACGTGATTAATGGAACTACAGGGCTATAGCAGCCACTCTAAACCAGGTGATTAATGGAACTACAGGGCTATAGCAGCCACTCTAAACCAGGTGATTAATGGAACTACGGGGCTATAGCAGCCACTCTAGAGCAGGTGATTAATGGAACTACAGGGCTATAGCAGCCACTCTAAACCAGGTGATTAATGGAACTACAGGGCTATAGCAGCCACTCTAGACCAGGTGATTAATGGAACTACAGGGCTATAGCAGCCACTCTAAACCAGGTGATTAATGGAACTACAGGGCTATAGCAGCCACTCTAAACCAGGTGATTAATGGAACTACGGGGCTATAGCAGCCACTCTAGAGCAGGTGATTAATGGAACTACAGGGCTATAGCAGCCACTCTAAACCAGGTGATTAATGGAACTACAGGGCTATAGCAGCCACTCTAGAGCAGGTGATTCATGGAACTACAGGGCTATAGCAGCCACTCTAAACCAGGTGATTAATGGAACTACAGGGCTATAGCAGCCACTCTAGAGCAGGTGATTCATGGAACTACAGGGCTATAGCAGCCACTCTAAACCAGGTGATTAATGGAACTACAGGGCTATAGCAGCCACTCTAGACCAGGTGATTAATGGAACTACAGGGCTATAGCAGCCACTCTAAACCAGGTGATTAATGGAACTACAGGGCTATAGCAGCCACTCTAAACCAGGTGATTAATGGAACTACAGGGCTATAGCAGCCACTCTAAACCAGGTGATTAATGGAACTACAGGGCTATAGCAGCCACTCTAAACCAGGTGATTAATGGAACTACGGGGCTATAGCAGCCACTCTAGACCAGGTGATTATTAATTCTACGGGGCTATAGCAGCCACTCTAGACCAGGTGATTAATGGAACTACAGGGCTATAGCAGCCACTCTAGAGCACGTGATTAATGGAACTACATGGCTATAGCAGCCACTCTAAACCAGGTGATTAATGGAACTACAGGGCTATAGCAGCCACTCTAGACCAGGTGATTAATGGAACTACAGGGCTATAGCAGCCACTCTAGACCAGGTGATTAATGGAACTACAGGGCTATAGCAGCCACTCTAAACCGGGTGATTAATGGAACTACAGGGCTATAGCAGCCACTCTAGACCAGGTGATTAATGGAACTACAGGGCTATAGCAGCCACTCTAGACCATGTGATTAATGGAACTACAGGGCTATAGCAGCCACTCTAAACCAGGTGATTAATGGAACTACAGGGCTATAGCAGCCACTCTAGACCAGGTGATTAATGGAACTACAGGGCTATAGCAGCCACTCTAGACCAGGTGATTAATGGAACTACAGGGCTATAGCAGCCACTCTAAACCAGGTGATTAATGGAACTACGGGGCTATAGCAGCCACTCTAGACCAGGTGATTAATGGAACTATAGGGCCTATAGCAGCCACTCTAGACCAGGTGATTAATGGAACTACAGGGCTATAGCAGCCACTCTAGACCAGGTGATTAATGGAACTACAGGGCTATAGCAGCCACTCTAAACCAGGTGATTAATGGAACTACGGGGCTATAGCAGCCACTCTAAACCAGGTGATTAATGGAACTACGGGGCTATAGCAGCCACTCTAGAGCAGGTGATTAATGGAACTACAGGGCTATAGCAGCCACTCTAGACCAGGTGATTAATGGAACTACAGGGCTATAGCAGCCACTCTAAACCAGGTGATTAATGGAACTACAGGGCTATAGCAGCCACTCTAGAGCAGGTGATTAATGGAACTACAGGGCTATAGCAGCCACTCTAGAGCAGGTGATTAATGGAACTACGGGGCTATAGCAGCCACTCTAGACCAGGTGATTAATGGAACTACAGGGCTATAGCAGCCACTCTAAACCAGGTGATTAATGGAACTACAGGGCTATAGCAGCCACTCTAAACAAGGTGATTAATGGAACTACGGGGCTATAGCAGCAACTCTGGACCAGGTGGGTGTAATTGAACATCTGTTTTCGTTCTACTCTTATAGACTCAAATATGTCATCTTAATCATGTAATGGGGAATAGTTTGTATTCCAATGAGTAACACAGAAGCCACTTTTACAATAAGGTTTACCCGCTTTCTCCTCTGGCTACATTTCGGGGGCTGTGCCAGATAAAAAGTGTAGAGAGGGCCATGAAGAACTGACTAATTAACCCTTATATCCACAGAAAGTTGCATAGCTGTACAGTGGACTGGTCCATATTCGTGTGGCTTAATTGGCACAGAACAGGCTCAAATACAGCTAGCAACATCGAACTCCCTCACTGAAAATTAAACATGGACAGCGGACATTTTGGGGTGTTACCATGCACTGGAGGGCAGCATAATACCGCTCATTGGAAGATTTAATAGATTAAAAACTGAAATAAGAACCCAGTTTAGAACCCCAATTTGGGACACTTGTCTTTAATCAGCTGAAGAGTTTTATAACATACCTTTAGAGTATCACTATTTTTCAGTGTTTGAATGAACACCTAAGAGAAAATGTACTACAACATTTAACAATATTCTGCATCATTGGTGAAAAGAAAACATACCTCCGATGACATCACTTGTGGGGAGGACAATCTGTGAATGGGAGAGAATGCAAAAGTATTACATTTGAGTAAATGTTACAACTCAATTCAACAATCTCCAGAATACTCTACTAATTGCCTTTGCAAAAAAGCACACTACATGATCTAAAGTATGTGGACATCTGCTCGTCGCATATGCCACAATCATGGCCATTAATATGGAGTTGGTCCCCCCTTTGCTGCTGTAACAGCCTCCACTCTTCTGGGGAGGCTTTCCACTAGATGTTGGAACATTGCTGTGGGGGTCAGGCTCTGATATTGGACGATTAGGCCTGGCTCGCAGTCGGCCTTCCAATTTATCCCAAAGGTGTTCAATAGGGTTGAGGTCAGGGCTCTGTGCAGGCCAATCATGTTCTTTCACACCAATCTTGACAAACCATTTCTGTATGGAGCTCGCTTTGTGCACGCGGGCATTGTCATGCTGAAACAGGAAAGGGCTTTCCCCAAACTGTTGCCACAAAGTTGGAAGCACAGAATCGTCTAGAATGTCATTGTATGCTGTAAGATTTCCCTTTACTGGAAGTAAGGGGCCCAGCCCGAACCATGAAAAACAGCCCCAGACCATTTTTCCTCCTCCACCAAACAGTTGGCACTATGCATTGGGACAGGTAGCATTCTCATGGCATCTATCAAACCCAGATTGGTCCGTCGAACAACCAGATGGTGAAGTGTGATTCATCACTCCAGAGAACGTGTTTCTACTGCTCTAGAGTCCAATGACGGCGAGCTTTACACCACTCCAGCCAATAATTAGAATTGCGCATGGGGATCTTAGGCTGGTGTGCGGCTGCTCAGCCATGGAAACCCATTTCAAGAAGCTCCCGATGAACAGTTATTGTGCTGATATTGCTTAAAGAGGCAGCTTGGAACTCGGTAGTGAGGGTTGCAGCCAAGGACAGACAATTTTTACACACTATGCACTTCAGCATCTGTTCTGTGAGCTTGTGTGATCTACCACTTAGCGGCTGAGCCATTGTTACTCCTAGGCGTTTCCACTTCACAATAACAGCACTTAGAGTTGACCGGGGCAGCTCTAGCAGGGCAGAAATTTGATGAACTGACTTGTTGGAAAGGTGGCATCCTCTGACGGTGCCACGTTGAAAGTCACTGAGCTCTTCAGTAAGGCCATTCTACTACCAAAGTTTGTCTATGGAGATTGCATGGCTGTGTGCTCTATGTTATACACCTGTCAGCATACCTGTCAGTTATACACCGTGTTGCCCCTAGGCCTCCCACCGTCTTCTTCAATGTACTTGTGCAGTACCAACTGGCGGGAGGCAGAGACGCTCCCTCGGTGCACCGGGTGGGCAGGGTTTTTGCCAATGGAACCAATGGTATGGTGGAAAGTTCAAACGAACCCTCTGTTGTCTCGTGATGAAATATGACAGAGCTCCTGTCATTTTTCATGCACTCAATTGTGTATGTGAGCCATTTAGAGGGTGAATGAGCGAGACAAAATATTTAAGTGCCTTTGAACGGTGTATGGTAGTGGGTGCCAGGCGCACCGGTTTGAGTCTGTCAAGAACTGCAACTGTGATGGGTTTTTAACACTCAGCAGTTTCCCGTGTAATTCACATATGTACACATGTTACAAAGACTAACACTTTACTGCCTCTGTTGTGTTTTGAATGAGGGTTGGCTAGGTGGAGTCTTGGGTTGTTGTATTGAGGGTTTGGTAGGTGTGGTAGGTGGAGTCTCGGGTTGTTGTGTTCAGTGTTTGGAACGTGGAATCTTGGGTTGTTGTATTGTCCTATAAGCTATGCAATTGCTTGAGAAAACAGAGTGATGGCCTCTATTAAAAAGAGGAGGATCCCATCAGCTTTCTATAGGCTAGGCCTACTATATTTAGTTCTTCCAACATCTTCCATATGCACCTTGGAATTGGATATTGACACGCGCAGTTGTGTTCACTTGTAGCCTGTGAGAAAGACCCTTTCACATGACAGGGATTGGCTAATGAGAATTGAGGTATCTTTGAGAACCATGTAAGTGAGAGGTGCTTTGGAGCATGCAGCTAGGAGGGAAGGGAATTATAATTATTATATTCAGCCTAAGGGCACAACTGCCACTGTCCGTAAAAGACATAGACTTCGAAGCATTATCAAGTCTTTGTGAAATTGTGAATAAGGGACTGATGAAGTGTGTGCAGCCTGCGCGAAAAACAAAGCAGAGCTCATGCCCTTCAAGCATTTTTTTTCAAATCATCATTAGAGTTGCATCATGTGAAAGTATAGCCAAATGTTTGTACCACAACTAAAGTTGCATATTTTGTACCTTTATTTAACTAAGCAAGTCAGTTAAGAACAAATTCTTGCCATAGATTTTCAAGCTGTTTTAAGTAAAAACTGTAACTAGGCCACTCAGGAACATTCAATGTCGTCTTGGTAAGAAACTCCAGCGTATAATTGGCCTTTGTGTTTTATGTTATTGTTCTTCTGAAAGGCGAATTTGCCTCCCAGATTCTGTTGGAAAGCAGATTGAAGCAGGTTTTCCTTTAGGATTTTGCTTGTGCTTAGCTCTATTCCGTTTCTTTTCATCCTAAAAAACTCCCTAGTCTTTGACAATGACAAGCATAATCATAACATGACGCTTCCACCACCATGCTGGAAATATGAAGAGTGGTCTCAGTGATGTGTTGTTGGACATTTTCCCCCAACATAACGCTTTGTATTCAGGACATGAAGTTAATGTCTTTGCCAAATGTATTGCAGTTTTACTTTAGTACCTTATTGCAAACAGGATGCATGTTTTGGAATATGTGCATTCTGTACAGGGTTCCTTCTTTTCACTCGGTCATTTAGGTTAGTATTGTTGAGTAACTACAATGTTGTTGATCCATCCTCAGTTTTTATCACAGCCATTAAACTCTGTAACTGTTTTAAAGTCACCATTGGCCTCATGGTGAAAACCCTGAGCAGTTTCCTTCCTCTCCAGCATCTGAGTTGGGAAGGACGCCTGTATCTTTGTAGTGACTGGATGTATTGATATATAATCCAAAGTTTAATGAATATCTTCACAATGCTCAAAGGGATATAAGTTGTTAAGAACATTCTTACTCCTGAACTTATTTAGGCTTGCTATAACATAGTGGTTGTCACGTTCGTGGTACAGAGCGGACCAAGGCGCAGCGTGAGTTGAGTTCCACACCATTTTAATTCACTGTGCAACAACAAAAAATCCACCGAACGTGAAGTACAGCGCGCACATAGGCACTAACTGAAACAATATCCCACAAACAGGTGGGAACCAAGGACAACTTAAGTATGGCCCCCAATTAGAGACAACGAACATCAGCTGCTTCCAATTGGGAACCACACTAACACACCAACATAGAAATATGACGAATAGAACCCCCGAGTCACGCCCTGACCTAAAGCACCATAGAGAACCCCGAGGGCTCTCTATGGACAGGGCGTGACAGTACCCCCCCCCCCCCCCCCCCCCCCCCCCCCCCCCCCCTCCCCCCAAAGTTGTGGACTCCGGCCGCAAAACCTGAAACCAAATAGGGAGGGTAGGGGGGGTGACTAGTGTCGGTGGCTACTCTGCTGTGGGTCGTCGCTCAGACCCCGTTTCCGGCCATGGCGCCGGGCTGAACGCTGTGCCTGGACTGGGCATTGGCCTATAGGAAGGCTCCGGCCTAGGAGCGGAACTGGATGCCGTGCCTGTACTGGGCACCGGCGCAGAGGGAGGTTCCTGCCAGGGAGCGGGACTGGACACCGTGCCTGGACTGGGCACCGGCGCAGAGGGAGGTTCCTGCCAGGGAGCGGGACTGGACACCGTGCCTGGACTGGGCATCGGCGCAGGTTGCACTGGACTGATGACACGGTCCTCAGGTCGAGTGCGTGGTGCCGGCACAGGTGGAACCGGACTGTTGACATGCACTTCAGGGAGGGTGCGGGGAGCTGGCACAGGACGTACCGGACTGGAGAGGCGCACTGGAGGCCTGGTGCGTGGAGCCGGCGCAGACTTCACCAGACTGCTGACAGGCTCTTCAGGTCGAATGTTGAGCAGAACACAATTGACCAACATCTCTCTCCTCACTCTCTCTCCCAACTTCTCCATCGCCTCCCTGACGGTCTCTGGCTCTTCCCTCTGCTCAGCCGCCAGCTCCATGTGCCCCCTCCCAAAAGAATCTTGGGGTTTCTGTGGCAGCGGACTGAAGACAGTCTCTTCATGGCGAGTGCGAGGAACTGGCACAGGACAGACCGGGCTGGGGAGGCGCACTGGTTGCCTGGTGCGTGGAACCGGCACAGATGGCACTGGACTGATGATACACTCTTCAGGACGCCTGCGCTGCAGCCTACTCCTCGCCTCCACCTCTCTCTGGTATCCCTCATTGAATTCCTCCACCCCCTGCCATTCGGGCTCTTGCACTCTCCGCTGCTCAGCCGACATCTCCATGTGCCTCCCCCCCAACAAAAACCTTGGGGTTTCTGTGGCCACGGCCACAAGGGTCTCGCATCCACTCATGATCTCCTCCCATGTCCAAAACTCCTTTACCTCATGAACACGCTGCTTGGTCTTCTTTTGGTGGGATATTATGTCACGTTCGTCGTACAGAGCGAACCAAGGCGCAGTGTGAGCTGAGTTCCACATAATTTTAATTCACAGTGCAACAACAAAAACAACAAAACATCCAACGAACGTGAAGTACACCGCACACATAGGCACTAACTGAAACAATATCCCACAAACAGGTGGGAACCAAGGACAACTTATGTATGGTCCCCAATTAGAGACAACGAACATCAGCTGCCTCCAATTGGGAAACACACTAACACACCAACATAGAAATATGACGAATAAAGCACCATAGAGAACCCCGAGGGCTCTCTATGGTCAGGGCATGACAGTGGTTGAATACTTATTGACTCAAGACATTTTAGCTTTTAATTTTTAATGAATTTGTAAACCAAAATAATGTAATTCCTCTTTGACATTATGGGGTATTGTGTGTAGGCCAGTGACACACAATCTCACTTTAATACATTTTAAATTCAGGCTGTAACACAACAACATATGGAAAAGGTCAAGGGGTGTGAATACTTTCTGAAGGCACTGTATTTAATAGAGTTTTTCTATGCTCTGCGCGAAAATGCGACTATTAGATAATAAAGTATAACTTTGTACTATTATATCAGTCTGTTGTGTCATTATATCAATGTCTGTTCTCTGTTATCTCTTGGTCTGGTATGTTGGAGAAGCAGAGTTAGGGTTAGGGTCGCAGATGTTAAATCTTAATTTGAGCACCTTGTTGTTTCAGAAAATGCAAATGTGTAGTGTATTCAAAGTTTAAAAGGCATCTAAAGTTTGGAATTTCCACTTGAACATTTCAAACTTAATTTGCCCTAACTAAAAAAATATCAACCCCTACAAAAAATTCATATTTCCTGATGCTGCATGATTATTTTCCTGCTCTGAGAAACTGGTCAAATTAAGATACAACACCTGTAAACAGAAGTTCTGATATAACTGAATCTTGTTCCTGTCTTTTATTTTCTTTATTATTTTCTACTTAATGTTTCACACTTAACTTGACTACTAAATCATTGAGGGGTTGCTTCCTTCTGCATCAATTGGGCTACATGATATGACCATATTTGGTTTTAGGCTCGTTGCTAAGGTGTTGAGTATGTTATTTTCTAAGGTTTTCTAATTGATTGATCAGACTTAATGTTATTTGTACTCCCTTATAAAGGTGCAGACATTTTTTTAAGTATGTGCCAACTTCATACTAATGGATTCACAGGGACTCTAAACATTAAATACCTAGCTCTCAAATTGTTCAAGCATGTACAACTGACTGAACACTAAAACAAAGTAACAAAATTTGCTGTATCGTCTATAAACCATAGAGAGAGGGATAATGTAACGGATCTCCTCTTCGTCTGAGGAGGAGTAGGAAGGATCGGACCAATATGCAGCGTGGTACAGTAAGTGTCCATGTTAATTTATTAGAACTGAACACACAAAACAAAATAACAAAGTGAATGAAAGAAACAAAACAGTCCAGGTGTCAGGTGAAACAACACACTAAACAGAAAACAACTACCCACAACCTATAGTGGGAAAACAGGCTGCCTAAGTGTGGTTCTCAATCCAAGACAACGATTGACAGCTGCCTCTGATTGGGAACCATACCAGGCCAAACACAGAGAAATACAACACACAGAACAAAAACATAGAATGCCCACCCAAACTCACGCCCAAACTAAAATAGAGACATAAAAAAGGAACTAAGGTCAGGACGTGACAGATAATGCCTGTGGAACACTATGGCTCTGTTTCAAGTGGCACCCTATTCCCTACTTATGGCACCCTATTCCCTATTTAGTACACTACTTTTGACCATCTTAGTAAACAAAAGTAGTGCACTATATAGGGAATAGGGGGCCATTTGAGTCTGTGTTTAGATGAGTGGGAACAGTTCACCTTTCCCTCAGCGTGAATAGTTGATATGATGTCATCGTGGTGACAACTGGCTATTGTTGGTCATCTAGAGCAAAGAGAAAAGGGTTTGGAATAAGACAAAGGGAACAGGTCAGATCTTTTGTTGTTATTAATCCGCTGATTCAGCGTGACTAAATGGAGAAACAGGCATATCTATAGTACAAACAGAAGACTAAATGGAGATGTATTACGTGAGAACGACACAGTTGAAACAGGCATATCTATAGTACAAACAGAAGACTAAATGGAGATGTATTACGTGAGAGCGACACAGTTGAAACAGGCATATCTATAGTACTAAAAACTTAAAGATAAAGGGAACAATGACAAGAACACTTAGAGGTAGCCTATCTGTCAGCACGGCACAGTTGAAACAGGCATATCTATATCACAAACAGAAAACAAAAAAAACAGATTGATAAAAATGGGACAATGGTTATCAAGCTAGGGTGTATCCGAAAGCATGGCAAGGTCGAAACAAGCATATATACGTGTATATAGTACATACAAATGACAGAAAACAGATTGAAATACTACACAGTTGAAACAGACATAAGACAAATAAACTGATTGAAAAACTGATGGAAGAAGAAGGGTGGAAATGACATTAAAACAAGGGTGTTGTCCTATCCAAGAGCACCAGCAACCCATGACACATTGTCTTTATAACAGAGCCCGAGAGGTAAGAAGTCAGCCAAATGTTAAGTGGTTCTCTGGGATATTGTGAGGCATTATTTACCTCGTTAATCATACGGTGTTGACCTAATGCCACCCACCCACCAGCCACTTGCCCTGTCACTTAATTAGTTTGAAAACATCCATTGTATCTGCCGCCACCCAACAGAGCATATAGACTTTACCTTAATCACACCCCACGGTTTTATGGTTATGCATTCCTTACATCTCAACGATGATACAGATGTAGGATCGTAATTTGAGCCAGTTTGCTACAGAAGGAAAAAAATCCTGTAGCAACAGAAAATGTGAATTACTACGTGGATTATAATTAGGGGTTGATACATTTTTTGTAAAATAAAATCAAGTCTGATATTTCTGAGTGGAAATTACAAACTTTAGAAGCCTTCTTAAAACTCAAATACACTGGGAAATGTTCAGCAACAACAGAGTGATCAAATTAAGATGATACTGTAGTTGGGATCTATAGTTGTGATTCAACCTCTTCCACACCTATTGTTAGTCTGAAATCCAGTCAGTTTCGACTGACATTTCACTCCATGTCCTCTGTGTCATTGCCAAACAGTTTATCATGACAAGGAGTGGCAAGGAGTGGAATGAGAGCTGAACAGACTGGGACCCAGGCTAAGGTATTGTCCCTGGGAATATTGCACAATGTGACCTGCTTCCCCCCCTCCCAGATAACCAGTGTATAAATGCCTCGTTTACAAGTGGTTCCAGCAGTCAGCATCAACATTTGGTAAGTCAGTACTTCTCTCAGATCACTATTCATCCTGTCTGGTTAAACAAAGTTATTTTTGGTTTGGTGAAATTAATATATCTGCACTGAGTTTGAAATGTTATAATACCCTTCAGAGAATGTGTGTCCGTGCTTAATATCTATTAATGTATTAGATGTGTTGTTATAATACCCTTCAGAGAATGTGTGTCCATGCTTAATATCTATTAATGTATTAGATGTGTTGTTATAATACCCTTCAGAGAATGTGTGTCCGTGCTTAATATCTATTATTGTATTAGATGTGTTGTTATAATATCCTCCAGAGAATGTGTGTCCGTGCTTAATATCTATTATTGTATTAGATGTGTTGTTATAATACCCTCCAGAGAATGGGTGTCCATGCTTAATATCTATTAATGTATTAGATGTTTTGTAACGAGGTTTATTGCAGTCTTGTGACAGAAAATAAAATGTGTTTTATCACCATAGGATGACCTGTATAGATACAGTCAAATTAAATCAAGTCCAACTTGCATTTAAACGTGCCTGACTTTCCAGTGGATGTAAATTGTGGATAAAGTGTGGATTAATATAATAAGTGTATTTCCCTTCAGGTTGTGTTCCCCGTTTCTGCCCCTGTAGAAGTAACTAGTGTTGATGAGGATGATCCTGGTGGCTCTGCTGGTGCCTCTACTGGTTCTGTCCAGCGCTGGACATACCTCAGGTACACACAAATATACTATATATTTAATACATCAACAGCTGGACATACCTCAGGTACACACAAATATACTATATATTTAATACATCAACAGCTGGACATACCTCAGGTACACACAAATATACTATACAGTACATTTGGAATGTATTCAGACTTTTACCACATTTTGTTATGTCACAGCCTCATTCTATAATGGATTGAATTATTTATGTTCCTCATCAATCTACACACAATACCCCATAATGACAAAGAATTTGAATAAAAACATAAATAATGTATTTACATAAGTATTCAGACCCTTTGCTATGAGACTCGAAATTGAGCTCAGGTGCATCCTGTTTCCGTTGATCATCCTTGAGATATTTCTACAACTTGATTGGAGTACACCTGTAGGTTATTCAATTGATTGGACATGATTTGGAAGTTGGACCTGATTTCCATTCATATATGGAAGAAGTTTGGAACCACAAGACTCTTCCTAGTGCTGGCCGCCTGGCCAAACTGAGCAATCGGAGGAGAAGGGCCTTGGTCAGGGAGGTGACTCTGACATAGCTCCAGAAGGACAACCATCTCTGTACCACTCCACCAATCAGGCCATTATGGTAGAGTGGCCAGACAGAAGCCACTCCTCAGTAAAAGGCACACGACAACCCACTTGGACTTTGCCAAAAGGCACCTCAAGGACTCTCAGACCATGAGAAACAATGGTCTGATGAAACCAAGCTTGAACTCTTTGGCCTGAATGCCAAGCATCACGTCTTGGGAAAACCTGGCACCAAACCCTATGGTGAAGCATGGTGGTTGCAGCATCATGCTGTGGGGAGGTTTTCAGTGGCAGGGACTGAGAGACTAGTCAGGATTGAGGGAAAGATGATCGGAGCTCCTTGATGAAAACTTGCTTCAGGGCGCTCAGAACCTCAGACTGGGGCAAAGGTTCACCTTCCAACAGGACAACGACCCTAAGCACACAGCCAAGACAACGCAAGAGTGGCTTCGGGACAGGTCTCGGAATGTCCTTGAGGGTAAAAAACAATTTAATCAATTTTACAAATAGGCTGTAAAGTAACAACATGTGGAAAAGGTCAAGGGGTTTGAATACTTTCCAAATGCACTGTATATTTAAAACATGAAATGATTTCTGTTTATTCATAATGAATACTATATATGATGTAAACTATACTGTATAGCATTTGTTCATTTGATTTATGCATTGTCTTATTTTAGTTCTGCCATATCTAACTGAACAAAATAGTTTTGGTTAGAGTTGACAGTGCAGGGATACATGTATTGTGTGTTAACTGTTTTTATACAGTATAATACTATATAAACCACCACACAACTGACTTTCTCTGCTCTTTAGTCGCAGAACCTAAAAATGGAAGCATCAAAACAATTCAGGTGTATCATGATACCTCAACCTAAAAAGACGATGAACCCATATATTCCCAAATTCCCACAGGTACGATTGTCACCAGCTGCGAGGCGTGTCACGAACAAGCCGTCTGCCGCACCTCCGCCATGGCAGGTGACATCACATGCACCTGTAAGAAGGGCTTCTCCGGAGACGGTCTCATCTGTTTACCTGGCCACACCGCCGCCGCCGACCACCACGCCCCTCGCCGTGTCCGCCGCTCCTACCCCACCTCCAACACCAACCTTGCCCATGTCCGGTTCAGCTGCGGCTTCAACGAGTGCGCCGACGGGGAGGACTGCATCACGGTCGACGGCATCCAGCAGTGCTCCAACCCCTGTAAGATCTACACGGTCCTGAACGACGCCTGGCGTTCCACCAACAACCACGTGGGCAACAAGCACTGTGACCGCAACGTCCACTGGGACGGCTATTACCGCATGTTCATCGGCAACCAGAGCGTGTCCATGCCGGACAAGTGCGTGGATTCCTTCAAGTGCGGCACCCAGGCTCCCTTGTGGCTGGCGTTTCCTCCCCCCCAGCAGGTGGATGAAATTGTCCAGAGTGCAGTGTGCGCCAGCTTCAATGGTGACTGCTGCTGGGTGCAGTCTCAGCCCATCCACGTCAAGGCATGCCCTGGGAACTACTTTGTGTACAAGTTCGTCATGCCTCCCGGGTGCTACTTCGCCTATTGTGCATGTAAGGTTTTGCCTCCTGCTTTGCCAAGTTCTGAGTGGGGCTTGTTGTTGTTGTTCTGCCTTTTGAATTGAAGTTATTGTATTTATAAACTGTTTACTGCTTAGTCATTCACCAGCTGGTTATATACACCATGATGTTCTTCTTATGGTCGAGATATCAACAGTACTCAGCATATTCATCCATTCATTCATACAGGCGTATTGTATGATTCTGGTAATACCAGCATACTAGTTCTTTCAAAACATGAGCGATGAATGTTCCCTCATAACTGTGTTTCCTGTTTAACTCCTTGTTCCAGATGTGACAGCGCCCACCACAACACCAAAACCAGTCACATCTACAGAAACACCAGTAGAGAACAATCGCACCACAACAACAACACAGTCACAGGTTGCCACGACTACGCCAAAAGCAATGTGTGGTACCTGCAGAGAGGGGGAGACCTGCGTGAGCACCGATGGGGTCACTTGGCGGTGTGAGAGGTCAGGTGAGTTCTCAGAAAACACCTGCTTGAGGACCGATGGGGTCACTTGGCGGTGTGAGAGGTCAGGTGTGTTCTCAGAAAACACCTGCTTGAGGACCTATGTACTCTCTTAGAAAAACAGGTGCTAATTAGAACCTAAAAGGGTTCTTCAGCTGTCCCAATAAGAGAACCCTGTGAAGAACCCTTTTTTGGTGCCAGATATAACCATTTTGGTTCCAGGTAGAACCCTATTGGGTTCCAGGTAGAACCCTATTGGGTTCCAAGTAGAACCCCTGCCTGGAACCAAAAAGGGTTCTACCTGGATCCAAAAAGGGTTCTACCTGGATCCAAAAAGGGTTATCCTATGGGGACATTCGAAGAACCCTCTTGGAACCCTTTTTTGAAGAGTTTATATGAGAATTTGTAATTCCTTCTTTTCATTTTGGGTTCTTGAATAACTTATTTTCTGTTGTCTTTATTTTCTCATCCCTCTGTCTCTCTCTTCCTCTCTTACAGATCAGCCTGTTTCTCATCCCTCTGTCTCTCTCTTCCTCTCTTACAGATCAGCCTGTTTCTCATCCCTCTGTCTCTCTCTTCCTCTCTTACAGATCAGCCTGTTTCTCATCCCTCTGTCTCTCTCTTCCTCTCTTACAGATCAGCCTGTTTCTCATCCCTTTGTCTCTCTCTTCCTCTCTTCCAGATCAGCCTGTTTCTCATCCCGTTGTCTCTCTCTTCCTCTCTTACAGATCAGCCTGTTTCTCATCCCTCTGTCTCTCTCTTCCTCTCTTACAGATCAGCCTGTTTCTCATCCCTCTGTCTCTCTCTTCCTCTCTTACAGATCAGCCTGTTTCTCATCCCTTTGTCTCTCTCTTCCTCTCTTACAGATCAGCCTGTTTCTCATCCCTTTGTCTCTCTCTTCCTCTCTTACAGATCAGCATGTTTCTCATCCCTCTGTCTCTCACTTCCTCTCTTACAGATCAGCCTGTTTCTCATCCCTCTGTCTCTCTCTTCCTCTCTTACAGATCAGCCTGTTTCTCATCCCTGTCTCTCTCTTCCTCTCTTACAGATCAGCCTGTTTCTCATCCCTTTGTCTCTCTCTTCCTCTCTTACAGATCAGCATGTTTCTCATCCCTCTGTCTCTCACTTCCTCTCTTACAGATCAGCCTGTTTCTCATCCCTCTGTCTCTCTCTTCCTCTCTTACAGATCAGCCTGTTTCTCATCCCTGTCTCTCTCTTCCTCTCTTACAGATCAGCCTGTTTCTCATCCCTTTGTCTCTCTCTTCCTCTCTTACAGATCAGCATGTTTCTCATCCCTCTGTCTCTCACTTCCTCTCTTACAGATCAGCCTGTTTCTCATCCCTCTGTCTCTCTCTTCCTCTCTTACAGATCAGCCTGTTTCTCATCCCTCTGTCTCTCTCTTCCTCTCTTACAGATCAGCCTGTTTCTCATCCCTTTGTCTCTCTCTTCCTCTCTTACAGATCAGCATGTTTCTCATCCCTCTGTCTCTCACTTCCTCTCTTACAGATCAGCCTGTTTCTCATCCCTCTGTCTTTCTCTTCCTCTCTTACAGATCAGCCTGTTTCTCATCCCTCTGTCTCTCTCTTCCTCTCTTACAGATCAGCATGTTTCTCATCCCTCTGTCTCTCTCTTCCTCTCTTACAGATCAGCCTGTTTCTCATCCCTCTGTCTCTCACTTCCTCTCTTACAGATCAGCCTGTTTTGCTGCACCCAGAGGTAGTATGTGGGCGGAGCCTGGTACAGGTGGGTCTCAACAGGACTAACCTGGAGGCCGCTGGTCTGGACGCCACCACCGCTAACCTGGCCGACCCCCGGTGTAACGCTCACGAAGAGCGTGGCGGCATGGTATGGTACCAGGTGGAGCGCAAGGAGGGCGCCTGCGGAAACACTCTGGAGGTGAGAACAGACCCCGACCCGTTCACCCAGTTCCTCACCAAAACTATCAAAAGAGAGCACTTGCTGTTAGACATAACCCTGGATACCAGTCTCTTTAGCTAATATTTCACTCATTGCCAATCCTTGTCATTGCCAAAGACACAGGCCTTCAAATATGAACAGTCCATTTATTGCATGTTTATCACCAGCCAATGTGACCAGTCACACCAGAGAAGCTCTCGCCCTTCAAACTTCCCCGCCAGTTCACTGTGAGCACTGTAGCCTGAAGCCTATTTTATATCCAGTAAGAAAGAGCACGGTACTTTTTCCCTCTAATATAAATATATATATATATATATATATATTTTTTTTTTTTAATGCTAAAAGTAGGTGACAGAACTACTGTAGTTTGCTACTTCTGGGACATGCTTGGGCTAAAAGTAGGTGACAGAACTACTGTAGTTTGTTACTTCTGGGACATTCTTGGGCTAAAAGTAGGTGACAGAACTACTGTAGTTTGCTACCTCTGGGACATGCTTGGGCTACTGGTTGAGCGGAATACAGAGAGGTTGGAAGAGAGAGAGGCCAGCGGAGATGCATGCATTGCGCAAGAATGGAACAGTGAAAACAGATGGTTTATTTTTTAATGTTGTATTTTAACACGGAAGACATATTGAGGTCTAGGTCTCTTATTCAAATGCTGCGTAACACAACATAAATATACATACGTATACACCACCGTTCAAAAGTTTGGGGTCACTTAGAAATGTCCTCGTTTTTTAAAGAAATTCATTAAAATAACATCAAACTGATCAGAAATACATTGCAGACATTGCTAATGTTGTAAATGACTATTGTAGCTGGAAACGGCTGATTTTGAATTGAATATCTACAGAGGCGTACAGAGGCCAATTATCAGCAACCATCACTTCTATGTTCCAATGGCTTAAGTTTATAATTTTAAATGGATAATTGATCATTAGAAATTATGTTAGCACAGCTGAAAACAGTTGTTCTGATTTAAAGAAGAAATAAAACTGGCCTTCTTTAGACTAGTTGAGTATCTGGAGCATCGGCATTTGTGGGTTCGATTACAGGCTCAAAATGGCCAGAAACAAAGAACTTTCTTCTGAATTTTCCTGTTTTCCTGTTCTGAGAAATGAAGGCTATTCCTTGCGAAAATTTGCCAAGAAACTGAAGATCTCGTACAACGCTGTGTACTAGTCCCTTCACAGAACAGTGCAAACTGGCGCTAACCAGAATAGAAAGAGGAGTGGGAGGCCCCGGTGCACAACTGAGCAAGAAGACAAGTACATTAGAGTGTCTAGTTTGAGAAACAGACGCCTCACAAGTCCTCAACTGGCAGCTTCATTAAATAGTACCCGCAAAACACCAGTCTCAACATCAACAGTGAAAAGGAGACTCCGTGATGCTGGCCTTCTAGGCAGAGTTGCAAAGAAAAAGCCATATCTCAGACTGGCCAATGAAAAATAAAAGATTAAGATGGACAAATAATGATGGACAAATAATATAATAAATCATTAGAAACATATACACAAATAAACATTATTTCAGCATTATGCTATAATGAAGCCAAGATACGTTTTTAGGAAAGGAGAAATTTCATTTGAGGGTGTGTGAGGTGCGGTGGAGGATTTGATTGATGTTTCCTTATAGGATGTACAGGGCCTTCAGAAAGTATTCATACCCCTTGACTTATTCCACATTTTGTTGTGTTACAGCCTGAATTCAACATAGATTACATTTTTTTAAATTCGCACACATCTACACACAATACTCCATAATGACAAAGTGAAAACATGTTTTTAGAAATTTTTGCAAATGTATTGAAAATGAAATACAGAAAAAACTCATTTACATAAGTATTTACACCGCTGAGTCAATACTTTGTAGAAGCACCTTTGGTAGCAATTACAGCTGTAAGTCCACGTTGGTAAACTTCCCTACAGTATGACCAGGAATACCACTACCCTACAGTACGACCAGGAATACCACTTCCCTACAGTACGACCAGGAATACCACTTCCCTACAGTACAACCAGGAATACCACTTCCCTACAGTACGACCAGGAATACCACTTCCCTACAGTACGACCAGGAATACCACTTCCCTACAGTACGGCCAGGAATACCACTTCCCTACAGTACGACCAGGAATACCACTTCCCTACAGTACGACCAGGAATACCACTCCCCTACAGTACGACCAAGAATACCACTTCCCTACAGTACGACCAGGAATACCACTTCCCTACAGTACGACCAGGAATACCACTTCCCTACAGTACGACCAGGAATACCACTTCCCTACAGTACGACCAGGAATACCACTTCCCTACAGTACGACCAGGAATACCACTTCCCTACAGTACGACCAGAAATACCACTTCCCTACAGTACGACCAGGAATACCACTTCCCTACAGTACGGCCAGGAATACCACTTCCCTACAGTACGGCCAGGAATACCACTTCCCTACAGTACGGCCAGGAATACCACTTCCCTACAGTACGGCCAGGAATACCACTTCCCTACAGTACGACCAGGAATACCACTTCCCTACAGTACGACCAGGAATACCACTTCCCTACAGTACGACCAGGAATACCACTTCCCTACAGTACGGCCAGGAATACCACTTCCCTACAGTACGACCAGGAATACCACTTCCCTACAGTACGACCAGGAATACCACTTCCCTACAGTACGACCAGGAATACCACTTCCCTACAGTACGGCCAGGAATACCACTTCCCTACAGTACGGCCAGGAATACCACTTCCCTACAGTACGGCCAGGAATACCACTCCCCTACAGTACGACCAGGAATACCACTCCCTTACAGTACGACCAGAATACCACTTCCCTACAGTACGACCAGGAATACCACTTCCCTACAGTACGACCAGGAATACCACTTCCCTACAGTACGACCAGGAATACCACTTCCCTACAGTACGACCAGGAATACCACTTCCCTACAGTACGACCAGGAATACCACTTCCCTACAGTACGACCAGGAATACCACTTCCCTACAGTACGGCCAGGAATACCACTTCCCTACAGTACGACCAGGAATACCACTTCCCTACAGTACGACCAGGAATACCACTTCCCTACAGTACGACCAGGAATACCACTTCCCTACAGTACGGCCAGGAATACCACTTCCCTACAGTACGACCAGGAATACCACTTCCCTACAGTACGACCAGGAATACCACTTCCCTACAGTACGACCAGGAATACCACTTCCCTACAGTACGACCAGGAATACCACTTCCCTACAGTACGACCAGGAATACCACTTCCCTACAGTACGACCAGGAATACCACTTCCCTACAGTACGACCAGGAATACCACTTCCCTACAGTACGACCAGAAATACCACTTCCCTACAGTACGACCAGGAATACCACTTCCCTACAGTACGACCAGGAATACCACTTCCCTACAGTACGGCCAGGAATACCACTTCCCTACAGTACGGCTAGGAATACCACTTCCCTACAGTACGGCCAGGAATACCACTTCCCTACAGTACGACCAGGAATACCACTTCCCTACAGTACGACCAGGAATACCACTTCCCTACAGTACGACCAGGAATACCACTTCCCTACAGTACGACCAGGAATACCAGTTCCCTACAGTACGACCAGGAATACCACTTCCCTACAGTACAACCAGGAATACCACTTTCCCGAAGCGGACCTCCACCCTGGACATGGGATCTTATCCCAGAGGCCGACCCAAAACCACCCAAAACAATTTGCTTACCGCCATCACATTGCACACTGCCCTATCCTATCTGGACAAGAGGAATACCTATGTAAGAATGCTGTTCATTGACTACAGCTCAGCATTTAACTCCACCCTGTGCAACTGGGTCCTGGACTTTCTGCCGGGCCGCCTCCAGGTGGTGAGGGTAGGAAACAACACCTCCACTTCACTGATTCTCAACACTGGGGCCCCACAAGGGTGCGTTCTCAGCCCTCTCCTGTACTCCCTGTTCACCCATGACTGCATGGCCATGCACGCCTCCAACTCAATCATCAAGTTTACAGACGACACTACAGTGGTAGGCTTGATTACCTACAACGACGAGACAGCCTACAGGGAGGAGGTGAGGGCCCTCGGAGTGTGGTGTCAGGAAAATAACCTCTCACTCAACGTCAACAAAACAAAGGAGAAACAGCAGAGGTCTCTGCATCCACATCAATGGGACAGTATTCGAGACGGTGGAAAGTTTTAAGTTCCTTGGCGTACACATCACAGACAAACTGAAATGGTCCACCCACACAGACAGCATGGTGAAGAAGGCGCAGCAGCGCCTCTTCAACCTCAGAAGGCTGAAGAAACACTCACACACTTTTACAGATGCACATTCGAGAGCATCCTGTCGCACTGTATCACAAACTACCTGCCCTCCAGGACACCTACACCACCCGATGTCACAGGAAGGCCAAAAGATCATCAAGGACAACAACCACCCGAGCAACTGCCTGTTCACCCCGTTATCATCCAGAAGGCGAGGTCAGTACAGGTGCATCAACGCTGGGGCCGAGAGACTGAAAAACAGCTTCTATCTCAAGGCCATTAGACTGTTAAACAGCCATCACTAACATTAGGTGGCTGCTGCCAACATACTGACTCAAATCTCCGGCCACTTCAATAATTAGATGTAATAATGTATCACTAGTCACTTTAAATAATGGCAATTTATATAATGTTTCCATACCCTACATTACTCATCTCATATGTATATACTGTACTCTATACCGTCTACTGCATCTTACCTATGCCGCACGGTCATCGCTCATCCATATATTCATGTGTACTAATTCTTATTCATCCCTTTACATTTGTGCGTATAAGGCAGTCGCTGTGAATTTGTTAGATTACTTGTTAGATGTTGTTACATTGTCAGAACTAGAAGCACAAGCATGTCGCTACACTCGCATTAACATCTGCTAACCATGTGTATGTGACCAATAACATCTACTAACCATGTGTATGTGACCATTAACATCTTCTAACCATGTGTATGTGTCAACACTAAATCTGCTAACCATGTGTATGTGTCAACACTAAATCTGCTAACCATGTGTATGTGTCAACACTACATCTGCTAACCATGTGTATGTGTCAACACTACATCTGCTAACCATGTGTATGTGTCAATACTACATCTGCTAACCATGTTTATGTGTCAACACTACATCTGCTAACCATGTGTATGTGTCCCACTACACCTGCTAACCATGTGTATGTGTCAATACTACATCTGCTAACCATGTTTATGTGTCAACACTACATCTGCTAACCATGTGTATGTGTCCCACTACACCTGCTAACCATGTGTATGTGACAAATAACATCTGATTTGGTATCATCTCATAGAACAAAATGTGTAAGATCTCCTAAGCCTGTGTCAACCTCAGACCTTATTTTCAGAGTTTATTCCAAAACCGTCGTCTTTCCACATACATTTTTTTCCCATAGGGAAGGCTGAATGAACCAGCGGTAACTAATTTCCAGGTTTTAGGACGACAAGCTTGGGAGCTCCACTGACGTGAATGGAGACGCCCTTTCTATTCATTCTTATTTCTATGATAGACACTGCATTCTCACAAGGTAATTACAGCAGCAGATCGTAACGGCTGTTTGTTGTTGCTCATAAGATTCTTATTCTATATGGTGCCAGATTTGCGCTCACCTCATGTTCCGTGACGTTGTCATGGAAAATATCAATGTTTTTTCCAACTACCAATCAGCAACTGCACCGTAAATACGACAGGACACTGAGCATTGAGATTGTCGAAAGCCAGTCTCTTTGGCAATGACAAGGAGTGGCACCAAATGGAATTTTAGATAAAGAGACGGTACTCAGGCTAGAGAGACATGTTGCCATCAACAGAAAGATGAACTGAAATACAATAGTCCAAGAATGATATTATTGTGAGAACTGGTGAGAGGTCCTCTCCTGGCTTCTAATCTTCTTCCCTTTTCCCCCTTTCACCAGACAAACGGAACTGACGCCATCTTTTCCAACAGTTTATTCATCTACCACGTTCACGACGTGTCCTTCAGCCGACCCGTGAGCGTGCCTTTCTCCTGTGCCTACCCTCTGGAATCAGAGACCAGCCTGGATGTGGCCATCAAACCCTACCTGTCGTAAGTGGAGACGTGACGTTACAGTAAACACTGTAAAACATGGACAATGTAACACAACAGGGGCGCAACTTTGACCAGTTTTATCATTGGAATGTGATACAATACGAGGCAGCGGTGTACTTTAGGACCATGCGGACGCCTCCGAGTGGTTGGGTAGGCTGCTTATCCGACTGGATTTATAAACAATAATAGCTATGTCCCCCCAACTTCTAAAACCAAAGTTGCGCCCCTGTAACACAATGCAGGCTAACACATGTCAAGCTGTCGGTATTCTGTTAATGCAGGCTAACACATGTCAAGCTGTCAGTATTCTGTTAATGCAGGCTAACACATGTCAAGCTGTCAGTATTCTGTTAATGCAGGCTAACACATGTCAAGCTGTCAGTATTCTGTTAATGCGTAGACAGTTTATACTCTAAACCCGTGGTTCTTGATGATCCTTTAGGTAACTAGTTAAGAGTTTATCACCTCCTCTGTTGTCACGCCCTGACCATAGAGAGCCCTCTAGGTTCTCTATGGTGTAATGGGCCAGGGCGTGACTAGGGGGGTTTCTAGGTATTATATTTCTATGTTGGTGTGTGTGTGTGGGTTCCCAGTTGGAGGCAGCTGATAATCGTTACCTCTAATTGGGGATCATACGTAGTGTGTCCTTTTTCCCACCTGCGATGAGGGATATTGTTTTGTATGAGTGCCTATGTGCCCTACATATTTCACGATCGTTATATTTTTTGTTGTTTTGGAATTTTCACTATCGTTAAAATGTGGAACTCTACTCACGCTGCGCCTTGGTCCAATTATTCATCCGACGGTCGGGACATCTGTCAACTCACTCATCACAGTTCTGGTTGTTCTGGTTGTTCCACCAAGATATGTAGCTGAAGCTGGCTGTGTAATAGAGCTAAAACCATAATAATAAAAATAATAATTTCTTATCTTATCTAACTGATGGGCTCTGACTCCTAAACCTCAAATATTGAATACCATAGTCAGGTTTCTACACCAGATGTTAATGGTTATCTGTAGGAGGAATGTTTGTGGTGGAGGCAGTTAAGCTTGGAATGTATTGAGTAAAGGAAAGGCAATCACATGGTGGCAGGAACTGATAAGGATGGAGAGATGTGGGTTAGTGAGGAATGGAGGTCAGGTCACATTGGGAGAAGGAACAGTTTATTGCCTGCATCACTTAACTTCCTGCCCAGCAATAAACATGTCATGTTTAGAGGGAAGGAGGATGCTCCACCCACTTTGGGGTCTATATACTACCACTAGTGGAAACATGTCATGTTTAGAGGGAAGGAGGATGCTCCATCCACATTGGGGTCTATATATACTACCACTAGTGGAAACATGTCATGTTTAGAGGGAAGGAGGATGCTCCATCCACATTGGGGTCTATATACTACCACTAGTGGAAACATGTCATGTTTAGAGGGAAGGAGGATGCTCCATCCACATTGGGGTCTATATATATATATATATACTACCACTAGTGGAAACATGTCATGTTTAGAGGGAAGGAGGATGCTCCATCCACATTGGGGTCTATATATACTACCACTGGTGGTAACATGTCATGTTTAGAGGGAAGGAGGATGCTCCACCCACATTGGGGTCTATATATACTACCACTAGTGGAAACATGTCATGTTTAGAGGGAAGGAGGATGCTCCACCCACATTGGGGTCTATATACTACCACTAGTGGAAACATGTCATGTTTAGAGGGAAGGAGGATGCTCCACCCACATTGGGGTCTATATACTACCACTAGTGGAAACATGTCATGTTTAGAGGGAAGGAGGATGCTCCACCCACATTGGGGTCTATATATATACTACCACTGGTGGAAACATGTCATGTTTAGAGGGAAGGAGGATGCTCCACCCACATTGGGGTCTATATACTACCACTAGTGGAAACATGTCATGTTTAGAGGGAAGGAGGATGCTCCACCCACATTGGGGTCTATATACTACCACTAGTGGAAACATGTCATGTTTAGAGGGAAGGAGGATGCTCCACCCACATTGGGGTCTATATACTACCACTAGTGGAAACATGTCATGTTTAGAGGGAAGAAGGATGCTCCACCCACATTGGGGTCTATATATATATATATATACTACCACTAGTGGAAACATGTCATGTTTAGAGGGAAGGAGGATGCTCCACCCACATTGGGGTCTATATATATATATATATACTACCACTGGTGGTAACATGTCATGTTTAGAGGGAAGAAGGATGCTCCACCCACATTGGGGTCTATATATATATATATATACTACCACTAGTGGAAACATGTCATGTTTAGAGGGAAGGAGGATGCTCCACCCACATTGGGGTCTATATATATACTACCACTAGTGGAAACATGTCATGTTTAGAGGGAAGGAGGATGCTCCACCCACATTGGGGTCTATATATATATATATATACTACCACTAGTGGAAACATGTCATGTTTAGAGGGAAGGAGGATGCTCCACCCACATTGGGGTCTATATATATACTACCACTAGTGGAAACATGTCATGTTTAGAGGGAAGGAGGATGCTCCATCCACATTGGGGTCTATATATATACTACCACTGGTGGAAACCTGTCATGTTTAGAGGGAAGGAGGATGCTCCATCCACATTGGGGTCTATATATACTACCACTGGTGGTAACATGTCATGTTTAGAGGGAAGGAGGATGCTCCACCCACATTGGGGTCTATATATATACTACCACTGGTGGAAACATGTCATGTTTAGAGGGAAGGAGGATGCTCCACCCACATTGGGGTCTATATACTACCACTGGTGGAAACATGTCATGTTTAGAGGGAAGGAGGATGCTCCATCCACATTGGGGTCTATATATATACTACCACTGGTGGTAACATGTCATGTTTAGAGGGAAGGAGGATGCTCCACCCACATTGGGGTCTATATATATACTACCACTAGTGGAAACATGTCGTTGTCATGCTGCTGTATGACCCAGTGGTGAATAAACTTGGTTTCAGCTTTACTAAACATCCCTGAGTTTTTTACTCTGTTTATTTGGAATCTAACAAAACCAAACCTCCTATTGGCCCATTTGACAGGCTGAAGGGTTCCAGAGTCGGTAAAGGCTCCAGAGTGGGCTCCAACATGACTCTGTACCACAGCGACGACTTCACAAAGGCTTACCCAGCGGGCGGAGTCACCTTGCCGGTGGGTTCCGTGCTGCACGTGGGCGTGTCCGTAGAGGAGTCCGAGACGGAGCGTTTCGTGGTCGTTCTGGAGGACTGCTATGCCACGCAATCCCCCGACCCTAAAGACATCATGCGATACTACATCATTCAGAACAAGTATGTGTGCAGGTGTCTTGGTTTATACTCAAGGAACATATGGAGGAGGTTTTCCCAGACACAGATTTAGTCTGGTTCTGGACTAACAAGACTTTACATGTAGCTTCTCCATTGAGAATGCTTTTTACTCCAGGATCAGGATTATTCTGTCTGGGAAACGAACCCTAATGTTTGTGTATTTTGTTGCGTTATCTAACCTAAACCCATGATCCTCCCTGTTTCCTAGATGTCCGACTGAATTCCGTCAGGTGAGGGTGGAGGAGAGCGGCTCGTCTCTCAGGGCTCGCTTCTCTGCTCTGCTGTTCCTGTACCAGGGGGACTACCGGGACGTCTTCCTGCACTGCAGACTCAGCCTGTGTGACCAGAGGAGCTCCTCCTGCACTCCAGTGAGTCCTGCATCTTTCCCGCTGACTCATCCACTCTGTCTCTGGTCTCACTCAGTTTGTGGTCTCTCTCTGATCTCACTCAGTTTGTGTGTAGTGGTTTCTGACTCTCCTGAGTCTCTCTGTCTCAGTATCTGGTCTCTCTGGTCTCTCTGTCTCAGTGTCTGGTCTCTCTGACTCTGTCCCATCTCTCTGTCTCAGTGTCTGGTCTCTCTGACTCTCTCTGGTCTCTCTGACTCTCTCTGGTCTCTCTGTCTCAGTGTCTGGTCTCTCTGACTCTCTCTGGTCTCTCTGTCTCAGTGTCTGGCCTCTCTGTCTCAGTGTCTGGTCTCTCTGACTCCTTCTCGTCTCTCTGTCTCAGTGTCTGGTCTCTCTGACTCCTCGCCTCTGTCTCAGTGTCTGGTCTCTCTGTCTTAGTGTCTGGTCTCTCTGACTCCTTCTTGTCTCTCTGTCTCAGTATCTGATCTCTCTGACTCCTTCTCGTCTCTCTCCTCAGGTGTGCGCCAAAAGGAAATACCGCTCTGTCACCCCCTCTGTCCCCCTCGAACCCGTCACCATCGGACCAATCACCTGTGAGTACGACATCATAAGTTATCAATCAAAACCAATAAGTGAATAGATGTCAATCAAACTAATTATTTTGATGTCAGTGATGGACACTCAGGTAACTAAGTAGCTAAATAACTAACAGTGTATTTGTTTTTGACTTTCAGGGTCCCAAAATGAAGATTGAACTTGTCATGCTTCCTGTATCCTAAACAATTAATCCAGTTATCTAAATAATTTATGTAAAGTTCATAAATTATGCATAGGTGAGATGGGTTTATGTCCTAAACCAAGCCATTTCTTATTTAATATCTTACATACATCCAGTTATAAATAATGATATTTTAAGGATATTTTTATATTTCTCGTATTTCTAGAATGATTAGTAAAATATTTCTATTTGAACCAACACAATTGAATTGTTGAACCTTTAACTAAGGCTTGAGGCCAGAAAGTGTATGTGCTGGTCACTAATGTTTGTAAGGTGAAAATACATGGACATCTAGTTGTGATTATATCAACACAAACATCTCCCTTTCTGGTTTAAGCTGCAGCTATAATATCATTTCATCCTATTGCTCTAAAATGCTTTGTATGTGCAGTCATTTAATAGTGTTAATAAAATATAAATGATAAATATATGTATACATGTATTAATGTGTGAATAATGTACTGGGCATGTAGTGTACTATTGCTATAGCTTAGTTCTTTCTCTTTGGGATCAGTCAAGACAATGATGAACCAGTAGGTGTCAGTATTACCCCAGAAACACTGTTAGAAGTCTGCATCATCACAACACAACAGCAGCAGATTTAGAAAGAGGAAATTCCAATGAATGAATTAAAAGGGAAATCTGTTTTCATCATTTTCATTATTGACAGCACGTTGTCTTTATGTGAAAACGGCACATTTCTTTAAGTTGTAAAAAACAAATATAAAGTTAAAAAGTTATACCCGATGACATCATCAAAAGTTAAAACGTGGTAAAAACATTGGCTGTGTTCCCAAAATGCGCACTTGCGTTCTGCGTTCTCCTGTTCTTTCAAAGGGGATCTTCCAAGAACACCTGAGAGAGCAATCTGTTTGGTATGGAAGAATGTAAAATCGCTTCAAATCTGTTTATATTTGAAATGCACTTCAACGTGACCTCTAACCTAAACAGGAAACTGTTTCATCACTCAGCCGGTGTTAACAAAGCTAGCATTGATGCTAGGTATCTTTGAGCAGCTAGCGCTAGCAATTCAGTGAACATCGAAGGTTACGTATGTAACCACGGTTATGTGAGCTATTGGATCACTCCAATATGGTATCCTTCCACGTGGCAGGATACATTCTGAGTTAGAATTTCAGATTAGTACCGTGTACCGGGTAGTGCTGCGACTCACCACCTTAAATAGCTGCAGCGCACTACTTCCACCTCGTGTCCTTTTCAAGGCGCTGTGGATCACCAACAAAAAGGATTGGAGTAATCCAACAGAGCACATAAACGGCCCAACTGGCCGAGGCGCAAATATCATTGAGGGGGAACTCCTCGGAGCAGTGACCACGATGTAGCTACTCCTCTAGTAGAATGCACCACTACAGCAGAGGTCAGAGGTCATAGGTGAGAGGTCCACGATGTAGCTACTCTAGTAGAATGCACTAGGAAGGTAGAAGCCGGCTGGCTTGCCGATATGCTGTAGTAATAGTGTCCACAATCCAGTGTGAAAGTCTTTGTATCGATTGTCTCTGGCCCAGAACTCTCTCACCATAGCAAACAAATAGCCAATCAGACTGCCGTATTGCCGGTCTGTGTAATGTAGGTGTCCATGGTAGACTCTCCATGTGGATGCAGAGACACTCTCCATGTGGATGCAGAGACACTCTCCATGTGGATGCAGAGACAGCAGCTAAGTAGACTCTCCATGTGGATGCAGAGACACTCTCCATGTGGATGCAGAGACACTCTCCATGTGGATGCAGAGACAGCAGCTCAGTAGACTCTCCATGTGGATGCAGAGACAGCAGCTAAGTTCACTCTCCATGTGGATGCTGAGACAGCAGCTAAGTAGACTCTCCATGTGGATGCTGAGACAGCAGCTCAGTAGACTCTCCATGTGGATGCAGAGACAGCAGCTAAGTTCACTCTCCATGTGGATGCTGAGACAGCAGCGAAGTAGACTCTCCATGTGGATGCAGAGACAGCAGCTAAATATACTCTCCATGTGGATGCTGAGACACTCTCCATGTGGATGCAGAGACAGCAGCTAAGTACACTCTCCATGTGGATGCAGAGACACTCTCCATGTGGATGCAGAGACAGCAGCTAAGTAGACTCTCCATGTGGATGCAGAGACACTCTCCATGTGGATGCAGAGACAGCAGCTAAGTACACTCTCCATGTGGATGCAGAGACAGCAGCTAAGTAGACTCTCCATGTGGATGCAGAGACACTCTCCATGTGGATGCAGAGACAGCAGCTAAGTTCACTCTCCATGTGGATGCAGAGACAGCAGCTAAGTACACTCTCCATGTGGATGCAGAGACACTCTCCATGTGGATGCAGAGACAGCAGCTAAGTACACTCTCCATGTGGATGCAGAGACACTCTCCATGTGGATGCAGAGACACTCTCCATGTGGATGCAGAGACAGCAGCTAAGTACACTCTCCATGTGGATGCAGAGACACTCTCCATGTGGATGCAGAGACAGCAGCTAAGTAGACTCTCCATGTGGATGCAGAGACAGCAGCTAAGTAGACTCTCCATGTGGATGCAGAGACAGCAGCTAAGTAGACTCTCCATGTGGATGCTGAGACACTCTCCATGTGGATGCAGAGACACTCTCCATGTGGATGCAGAGACAGCAGCTAAGTAGACTCTCCATGTGGATGCAGAGACAGCATCTAAGTTCACTCTCCATGTGGATGCTGAGACAGCAGCTAAGTAGACTCTCCATGTGGATGCAGAGACAGCAGCTAAATATACTCTCCATGTGGATGCTGAGACACTCTCCATGTGGATGCAGAGACACTCTCCATGTGGATGCAGAGACACTCTCCATGTGGATGCAGAGACAGCAGCTAAGTAGACTCTCCATGTGGATGCAGAGACAGCAGCTAAGTAGACTCTCCATGTGGATGCTGAGACAGCAGCTAAGTAGACTCTCCATGTGGATGCAGAGACAGCAGCTAAGTAGACTCTCCATGTGGATGCAGAGACACTCTCCATGTGGATGCAGAGACAGCAGCTAAGTAGACTCTCCATGTGGATGCTGAGACAGCAGCTAAGTTCACTCTCCATGTGGATGCAGAGACAGCAGCTAAATAGACTCTCCATGTGGATGCTGAGACACTCTCCATGTGGATGCAGAGACACTCTCCATGTGGATGCAGAGACACTCTCCATGTGGATGCAGAGACACTCTCCATGTGGATGCAGAGACAGCAGCTAAGTAGACTCTCCATGTGGATGCAGAGACAGCAGCTAAGTAGACTCTCCATGTGGATGCAGAGACACTCTCCATGTGGATGCAGAGACAGCAGCTAAATATACTCTCCATGTGGATGCTGAGACACTCTCCATGTGGATGCAGAGACACTCTCCATGTGGATGCAGAGACACTCTCCATGTGGATGCAGAGACAGCAGCTAAGTAGACTCTCCATGTGGATGCAGAGACAGCATCTAAGTTCACTCTCCATGTGGATTCTGAGACACTCTCCATGTGGATGCAGAGACACTCTCCATGTGGATGCAGAGACACTCTCCATGTGGATGCTGAGACACTCTCCATGTGGATGCAGAGACACTCTCCATGTGGATGCAGATACACTCTCCATGTGGATGCAGAGACAGCAGCTAAGTAGACTCTCCATGTGGATGCAGAGACAGCATCTAAGTTCACTCTCCATGTGGATGCTGAGACACTCTCCATGTGGATGCAGAGACACTCTCCATGTGGATGCTGAGACAGCAGCTAAGTAGACTCTCCATGTGGATGCTGAGACAGCAGCTCAGTAGACTCTCCATGTGGATGCAGAGACACTCTCCATGTGGATGCAGAGACACTCTCCATGTGGATGCAGAGACAGCAGCTCAGTAGACTCTCCATGTGGATGCAGAGACACTCTCCATGTGGATGCAGAGACAGCAGCTCAGTAGACTCTCCATGTGGATGCAGAGACACTCTCCATGTGGATGCAGAGACACTCTCCATGTGGATGCAGAGACACTCTCCATGTGGATGCAGAGACAGCAGCTAAGTAGACTCTCCATGTGGATGCAGAGACAGCAGCTAAGTAGACTCTCCATGTGGATGCAGAGACAGCAGCTAAGTAGACTCTCCATGTGGATGCAGAGACAGCAGCTAAGTAGACTCTCCATGTGGATGCAGAGACAGCAGCTAAGTAGACTCTCCATGTGGATGCAGAGACAGCAGCTAAGTAGACTCTCCATGTGGATGCAGAGACAGCAGCTAAGTAGACTCTCCATGTGGATGCAGAGACAGCAGCTAAGTAGACTCTCCATGTGGATGCAGAGACAGCAGCTAAGTAGACTCTCCATGTGGATGCAGAGACAGCAGCTAAATATACTCTCCATGTGGATGCAGAGACAGCAGCTAAATAGACTCTCCATGTGGATGCAGAGACAGCAGCTAAGTACTCTCCATGTGGATGCAGAGACACTCTCCATGTGGATGCAGAGACAGCAGCTAAGTACACTCTCCATGTGGATGCAGAGACAGCAGCTAAGTAGACTCTCCATTTGGATGCAGAGACAGCAGCTAAGTAGACTCTCCATGTGGATGCAGAGACAGCAGCTAAATAGACTCTCCATGTGGATGCAGAGACAGCAGCTAAGTAGACTCTCCATGTGGATGCAGAGACAGCAGCTAAGTAGACTCTCCATGTGGATGCAGAGACAGCAGCTAAGTAGACTCTCCATGTGGATGCAGAGACAGCAGCTAAGTAGACTCTCCATGTGGATGCAGAGACAGCAGCTAAATAGACTCTCCATGTGGATGCAGAGACAGCAGCTAAGTAGACTCTCCATGTGGATGCTGAGACAGCAGCTCAGTAGACTCTCCATGTGGACGCTGAGACAGCAGCTCAGTTCACTCTCCATGTGGATGCAGAGACAGCAGATAAGTTCACTCTCCATGTGGATGCTGAGACAGCAGCTAAGTAGACTCTCCATGTGGATGCTGAGACAGCAGATAAGTTCACTCTCCATGTGGATGCAGAGACACTCTCCATGTGGATGCAGAGACAGCAGCTAAGTAGACTCTCCATGTGGATGCTGAGACAGCAGATAAGTTCACTCTCCATGTGGATGCAGATACACTCTCCATGTGGATGCAGAGACAGCAGCTAAGTAGACTCTCCATGTGGATGCAGAGACACTCTCCATGTGGATGCAGAGACAGCAGCTAAGTAGACTCTCCATGTGGATGCAGAGACACTCTCCATGTGGATGCAGAGACAGCAGCTCAGTAGACTCTCCATGTGGATGCAGAGACAGCAGCTAAGTAGACTCTCCATGTGGATGCTGAGACAGCAGCTCAGTTCACTCTCCATGTGGATGCTGAGACAGCAGCTCAGTTCACTCTCCATGTGGATGCAGAGACAGCAGATAAGTTCACTCTCCATGTGGATGCCACTCGGTCCGCATCAAGCAGTGAAAACAGTAAAACCGTTTGTCTCTCAAACCAGGTACAGAAGATGACCCACCACATTTGTTTTGACGCATTGGTGGAAGCAACCATGTCGCTCCGCAACGTGTTCACCATCTTGTCCTGCAGGCCTAGACTGGTCCACTAACACCTTCAGAGGCCAGGCCTGAAGCTGGAGACGGTGCGGGTCCAGATGCCACAGTGTCCCCCTAGCCTGAACAGGAGGTCGGGCCTCAGGGGCAGGAAATGCTGTCCTACCAGGTAGGGCTGGACCTGGTGAAGAGCTAGATGAACCACTCTGAGCTCCAGCAGACTGTTGTGTTGACCAGTCCATGGGAGGATCCAGCGGCTGCGTCTGGACATGGAACCTCAACCCGGCAGAGAGGCTTCAGTGTACAACAGCTCTCTGCAGTGGACTCTGATCTGGCTCACCCCTTTTAACAGGAAAGAGTGGGATATTCATTTTGATAGGGTCCTCAAACATGCACTCATTACCAACAGTTAATGTTGTTTGTGTTGTTTTGGAAGCTGGCCGTGGGATATTGAACAATGGCTGGAGTGGCCTGATTGAGAATGCCCAGTGGAACCAACAGTGATGCCATCGTCAGTAGGCTGAGTAACTGTTTGCACTCTTACACCAAAATGGCTCGTCTGAGCCGGAAACGGTTGAGGTAGGATAGGATTTTTTTTACTATCACCTGAAGGAGACGTGCCCTCATGAGAGTCGAGTCTATGGACATCCTGAGGTAGATCCCCTTCCGTGATAGGGTGAGGCCCAGAACTCGTATGTGGTTCAAGAGGGTCCTCGTGTCCGTTGTGGCCTGTTCCCTGGATGGGACAGACTATCCAATCGTCCAGGTAAGGTAGTTACTCCTCCAGTAGGATGTCCAGTTACTCCTCCAGTAGGATGTCCAGTTACTCCTCCAGTAGGATGTCCAGTTACTCCTCCAGTAGGATGTCCGGTTACTCCTCCAGTAGGATGTCCAGTTAGTCCTCCAGTAGGATGTCCAGTTACTCCTCCAGTAGGATGTCCAGTTACTCCTCCAGTAGGATGTCCGGTTACTCCTCCAGTAGGATGTCCAGTTACTCCTCCAGTAGGATGTCCAGTTACTCCTCCAGTAGGATGTCCAGTTAGTCCTCCAGTAGGATGTCCAGTTAGTCCTCCAGTAGGATGTCCAGTTACTCCTCCAGTAGGATGTCCAGTTACTCCTCCAGTAGGATGTCCAGTTACTCCTCCAGTAGGATGTCCAGTTACTCCTCCAGTAGGATGTCCGGTTACTCCTCCAGTAGGATGTCCAGTTAGTCCTCCAGTAGGATGTCCAGTTACTCCTCCAGTAGGATGTCCAGTTACTCCTCCAGTAGGATGTCCGGTTACTCCTCCAGTAGGATGTCCAGTTACTCCTCCAGTAGGATGTCCAGTTACTCCTCCAGTAGGATGTCCAGTTACTCCTCCAGTAGGATGTCCAGTTACTCCTCCAGTAGGATGTCCAGTTACTCCTCCAGTAGGATGTGCCCCCACAGAGAAAGGCAAAGGCCGGCAAATTGCCAGCAGATATGCTACAGTAAGTGTCCAACATGCAATGTGAGAGTCCGGTCGGATAGGCCCTGGCCCAGAACCTTCTCAACATAGTTAACGAAAACTGATAAAGCTTTCGTATTGCCTGCGTCTGTGAAAAGTGTCCATTGCCCTAGTCGGGCCAAACACACTGGGGGAAGCTCCAGTTCACCCACCACAGCGAGAGGGGCGTGTGTGGACAACTTTAATGGCTGGGTTAACGTCTGTCATACAGAATCCCTGTTCAGAATGAGAGGTTGACACTCCTTTCTTCATCGAAACTCATTGGGAAACATTCAGTCAACCAGGGCGTCAACACTAGAAGACCCTGAGACATTTGAGGCGCCAGAACTATAGCGGTGGCCCGGCATCGGAATGGAAGTTCGTAGCCTTTCATCACTGTATTCAGTGTCCGTGGAGACTCCACCTCTCTCAGTTTGGCCTTTAGGCCTGTAAGAGGAGCACCTCAGGATGACTGCTGAGTCCAACCCTTCTTAGACGCAGTCCGCTGCCTGTGGGAGAAAAACCCTACTGGAAAAGGTAGTTTCTCTCTGTGGGAAGAAGAGATGGTTAGTATATACCCTGCAGTATTACAAAGGATATGACAACTCCAGCTACACGCTGCATAACACCTGCAGTGTCATCTAGCTGTTATGTGAGTTTCTAAGGGAAACTGGGATAGTTACTGTCTGGACTGTAAAGTAGTGTAATCTAGCTGTTATGTGAGTTTCTAAGGGAAACTGGGATAGTTACTGTCTGGACTGTAAAGTAGTGTAATCTAGCTGTTATGTGAGTTTCTAAGGGAAACTGGGATAGTTACTGTCTGGACTGTAAAGTAGTGTAATCTAGCTGTTATGTGAGTTTCTAAGGGAAACTGGGATAGTTACTGTCTGGACTGTAAAGTAGTGTAATCTAGCTGTTATGTGAGTTTCTAAGGGAAACTGGGATAGTTACTGTCTGGACTGTAAAGTAGTGTAACAGAAAAACTATTGAGCACCAACCCAGCTACACACTGTGTGGAAAACAGCAGTGTAATATCAAATCAAATGTTATTAGTCACATGAATACAACAGGTGTAGTAGACCTTACAGTGAAATGCTGAATACAACAGGTGTAGTAGACCTGACAGTGAAATGCTGAATACAACAGGTGTAATAGACCTGACAGTGAAATGCTGAATACAACAGGTGTAGTAGACCTGACAGTGAAATGCTGAATACAACAGGTGTAGTAGACCTGACAGTGAAATGCTGAATACAACAGGTGTAGTAGACCTGACAGTGAAATGCTGAATACAACAGGTGTAGTAGACCTGACAGTGAAATGCTGAATACAACAGGTGTAGTAGACCTGACAGTGAAATGCTGAATACAACAGGTGTAGTAGACCTGACAGTGAAATGCTGAATACAACAGGTGTAGTAGACCTGACAGTGAAATGCTGAATACAACAGGTGTAGTAGACCTGACAGTGAAATGCTGAATACAACAGGTGTAGTAGACCTGACAGTAAAATGCTGAATACAACAGGTGTAGTAGACCTGACAGTGAAATGCTGAATACAACAGGTGTAGTAGACCTGACAGTGAAATGCTGAATACAACAGGTGTAGTAGACCTGACAGTGAAATGCTGAATACAACAGGTGTAGTAGACCTGACAGTGAAATGCTGAATACAACAGGTGTAGTAGACCTGACAGTGAAATGCTGAATACAACAGGTGTAGTAGACCTGACAGTGAAATGCTGAATACAACAGGTGTAGTAGACCTGACAGTGAAATGCTGAATACAACAGGTGTAGTAGACCTTACAGTGAAATGCTGAATACAACAGGTGTAGTAGACCTTGCAGTGAAATGCTGAATACAACAGGTGTAGTAGACCTTACAGTGAAATGCTGAATACAACAGGTGTAGTAGACCTTACAGTGAAATGCCAAATACAACAGGTGTAGTAGACCTTACAGTGAAATGCTGAATACAACAGGTGTAGTAGACCTTACAGTGAAATGCTGAATACAACAGGTGTAGTTGACCTTACAGTGAAATGCTGAATACAACAGGTGTAGTAGACCTTACAGTGAAATGCTTACTGACGAGCCCCTAACCAACAATGCAGTTTAAAAAAAATACAGATAAGAATAAGAGATGAAAGTAAGTAGTAATTAAAGAGCAGCAGTGAAATAACAGTAGCGAGACTATGTACAGGGGGGTAACGATACATAGTCAATGTGTGGGGGCACCGGTTAGTCGAGGTAATTGAGGTAATATGTAAGTAGAGTTATTGAAGTGACTATGCATAGATGACAACAGAGAGTAGCAGTGGTGTAAAGCGGAGGGTGGGGGGGCGGCACTGCATATGGTCTGGGTAGCCATTTGACTAGATGTTCAGAGTCTTACGACTTGGGGGTAGAAGCTGTATAGAAGCCTTTTGGACCTAGACTTGGCGCTCCGGAGAGAGAACAGTTTATGAGTAGGGTGGCTGGAGTCTTTGACCATTTTTTGGGCCTTCTTCTGACACTGCCTGGTATAGAGCTCCTGGATGGCAGGAAGCTTGGCCCCAGTGATGTACTGGGCCGTTCGCGCTACAGTTGCCATATCAGGCAGTGATGCCTCGATGGTGCAGCTGTAAAACCTTTTGAGGATCTGAGGACCCATGCCAAATCTTTTTAGTCTCCTTAAGGGGAATAGGTATTGTCGTGCCCTCTTCACGACTGTCTTGGTGTGCTTTGACAATGTTAGTTTGTTGGTGATGTGGACACTAAGGAACTTGAAGCTCTCAACCTGCTCCACTGCAGCCCCGTCGATGAGAATGGGGGCGCGCTAGGTCCTCTTTTTCCTGTAGTCTACAATTATCCCCTTTGTCTTGATCACGTTGAGGGAGAGGTTGTTGTCCAGGCACCGCATGGCCAAGTCTCTGACCTCCTCCCTATAGTCTGTCTCGTCGTTGTCGTTCAGCATCGGCAAATTGAATGATGGTGTTGGAGTCGTGCCTGGCCGTGCAGTCATGAGTGAACAGGAAGTACAGGAGGGGACTGAGCACATATCCCTATGGAAAGAAGTATGTTCAATTGAAAAGTAAAATTAGCGAGTGCACGTCCTCTTCCTCGCACACCTGCAGACTGATTTTCAACTATCTTTGTGCCAAAACTCCAAATTCTTCCTCGTTTTGGAAGAAACAAGCCTGAAACCTTGAACAAAGACTGTTGACATCTAGTGGAAGCTATTGGAATTGCAATCTGGGAGCTGGAATTGCAAAGGATCCACAGCTTTCCATTATAAGAGCCTGGGACCTAAAAAAAAGAAATATCTGGTTGGTTTTTCTTTGGATTTTCTCCAACCATATCAATTGTGTTATAGTATCATAAATTATTTAAACATTTCTACAAACATCAAAGTGTTTCCTATCCAATGCTACAAACTATATTCATATCCTGGCTTCTGGGCCTGAGTAACAGGCAGTTTACTTTGGGCAAGTTAGTGAGGCGGAAATTCAGAAAACTAGATCCTAGCCCTAAGAAGGGGAAGTGTTAACATAACAACAAGACTCTGAACAGGAAACACTAATAATAATGGTTGATGGCAGTGGGGGAATGTTACCATAACAACAAGGCTCTGAACAGGAAACACTCGTATTAAAAGAGAGAGAAAGACCGAGAGAGAGAGAGAGAATTAGCTAAAAATAGAGGTTAGTTAAAGGGGCAGTGTTGTATTTTGAGACAGACTTGAATTAGCTAAGTATCCAATAGGCAGAAGGTAGCATAACATACACTTTTTCAGATAGTCAACATATAGTTAGTTAACATACAGTTTTTCAGTTAGTTAACATACAGTTAGTTAACATATAGTTAGTTAACATATAGTTAGTTAACATATAGTTAGTGAAAGTTAACATAGTTAGTTAACATACAGTTAGTCAACATACAGTTAGTTAACATATAGTTAGTTAACATATAGTTAGTTAACATATAGTTAGTTAACACAGTTAACATACAGTTAGTTAACATATAGTTAGTTAACATAGTTAGTTAACATACAGTTAGTTAACATACAGTTAGTTAACATATATTTAGTTAACATACAGTTAGTCAACATACAGTTAGTTAACATACAATCTCATGATTTGGTTGGGCCTAATTGTCTTGCTGTCCTGGGTCTCTGTGGGGTCTGTTTGTGTTTGTGAACAGAGACCCAGGACCAGCTTGCTAAGGTGACTCTTCTCCAGGTTCATCTCTATGTAAGTGATTGCTTTGTTGTGGAAGAATTTGGGAATCGTTTCCTTTTAGGTGGTTGTAGAATTTAACGTCTCTTTTCTGGATTTTGATAATTAGTGGGTATCGGCCTAATTCCTAATTCTAACATTATTCTGTGTTTTACGTTGTACAAGTCAGAAATAATCACATTATAAAACCACCACACATCACAAAGACAACACAATAAACATCAAGTAAAAAGTAAAAAGTAAAAAGATAACAGATTTATATTACATCAAACATCACATTATCACATAATATTATATACTGGGAAATAATAACAATCATGACATAATATTATATACAGGGAAATAATAACAATCATGACATAATATTATATACTGGGAAATAATAACAATCATGACATAATATTATATACTGGGAAATAATAACAATCATGACATAATATTATATACTGGGAAATAATAACAATCATGACATAATATTATATACAGGGAAATAATAACAATCATGACATAATATTATATACAGGGAAATAATAACAATCATGACATAATATTATATACTGGGAAATAATAACAATCATGACATAATATTATATACTGGGAAATAAAAACAATCATGACATAATATTATATACTGGGAAATAATAACAATCATGACATAATATTATATACTGGGAAATAGAAACAATCATGACATAATATTATATACTGGGAAATAATAACAATCATGACATAATATTATATACAGGGAAATAATAACAATCATGACATAATATTATATACTGGGAAATAATAACAATCATGACATAATATTATATACTGGGAAATAGAAACAATCATTACATGATATTATATACTGGGAAATAGAAACAATCATGACATAATATTATATACTGGGAAATAATAACAATCATGACATAATATTATATACTGGGAAATAATAACAATCATGACATAATATTATATACAGGGAAATAATAACAATCATGACATAATATTATATACTGGGAAATAATAACAATCATGACATAATATTATATACTGGGAAATAATAACAATCATGACATAATATTATATACAGGGAAATAATAACAATCATGACATAATATTATATACTGGGAAATAGAAACAATCATGACATAATATTATATACTGGGAAATAATAACAATCATGACATAATATTATATACTGGGAAATAGAAACAATCATGACATAATATTATATACTGGGAAATAGAAACAATCATGACATAATATTATATACTGGGAAATAATAACAATCATGACATAATATTATATACTGGGAAATAATAACAATCATGACATAATATGATATACTGGGAAATAATAACAATCATGACATAATATTATATACAGGGAAATAATAACAATCATGACATAATATTATATACTGGGAAATAATAACAATCATGACATAATATTATATACTGGGAAATAATAACAATCATGACATAATATTATATACTGGGAAATAGAAACAATCATGACATAATATTATATACTGGGAAATAATAACAATCATGACATAATATTATATACTGGGAAATAAGCACGAAAATAATCATAATCTACAAAGCTCTCGCTTTGAACTTTTAAGACAGAGTTTGTTAACTCCACCCCTATATCGAGCCTCGTTGTCAGTTTTGAGCAGGGCATTCAAGAGATACCTCCCCTCACCTGGGCGAGAACAGAGAGAGAGAGAGAGAGAGAGAGAGAGAGAGAGAGAGAGAGAGAGAGAGAGAGAGAGAGAGAGAGAGAGAGAGAGAGAGAGAGAGAGAGAGAGAGAGAGAGAGAGAGAGAGAGAGAGAGAGAGAGAGAGAGAGAGAAGAGAGAGAGAGAGAGAGAGAGAGAGAGAGAGAGAGAGAGAGAGAGAGAGAGAGAGAGAGAGAGAGAGAGAGAGAGAGAGAGAGAGAGAGAGAGAGAGAGAGAGAGAGAGAGAAATATATCTCTTGTGATTGGTCGCCAGTGTGTGTATGTATCTTGTGATTGGTTGCCATTGACTCAGGTGTCTCTGGGTTTGCTGATTGTGGAGTATATGGGAGGAGCCTCAGAGGAGCTGTGTGGATGACAGTAGAGTAGGCTGGCTGGGCTTTGACCAAAGTTCACAGTAGCATAGTCACATGATGACGTGCCCTCTTTTGCAATGGAGGCGGTGGCTTCATTGGGGCATCTGCCCTCTTTAGTAATGGTGTCAGTGGCTTCGTTGGAGCTACTGGGGTTCTTGTGGAAGTTGACGCTGGCGTAGTGGGGAGAGTCAGAGTGGCTTGTGGGTAAGTTGACGGTGGTGTAGATGGTGGAGGTCGCAGCGCCCGAGTCTGACCTTGGGGCGCGCTCCATTATCTCTTCATAGTCACCATCACCATGACAACCCTGGAGAGGAAGAAGAGGAGGAGGAGTAGGGAGAGGAGGAGGAAAAGGAGAAGATATATATATATATATATATATATATATATATAAGAGAGAGCGAGAGAGAGAGAACAATAGTATGACTAATAAAACACAATTTGTTGACATCTCTTTCAGTCCAAAAATAATAATTATAATACAGACACTGACCCCTTCTTTGTTTCCTGTGTCTGGACTCACTCTGTGTGTTGAAGAAACAAATCCTGTAGAACACAACACACACACACAACACTCAGAGAGAAACAGAGACAGGAAGAGAGAGAGAGAGACAGGAAGAGAGAGAAGAGCGCTTCACTTCCCCCAGAACCAGGCAGGTGTCACACTCCTCAGTGACTATTCATTCTCTTCTTCTCAACCAGGGACAAATGATGATGTGGACATTATGCAAATTAATTTATCTTTAAAACTGAGATATTTGAAAAAGGGGAACTTACTCTCCTTTTATAGACCTGTGTGTGTGTGTGTGTGTGTGTGTGTTTCTCACCTGTGACCTTGTTGTATTTCCATCTATAGACTATGATCAGGCTGATCACCAGCAGTAACACTACCAGACTAACAGACACCATGATGAACACGGAGGTACCTGGAACACACACACACACACACACACACACACACACACACACACACACACACACACAGAGTTACGGAACAGATTAGACAAACCTACTGTTACACTATACTTGCTAAGTCTAGGGGTCGTGCCCTTGCATACTATTCTGTAACTTAACTAGGTGTTCTGCAACCTGACTAGGTGTTCTGTAACCTGACTAGGTGTTCTGTAACCTAACTAGGTGTTCTGTAACCTAACTAGGTGTTCTGTAACCTGACTAAGTGTTCTGTGACATTTACAATTAATATCATACCACTACAT
>NC_048581.1:11927365-12037365 GCF_013265735.2 Oncorhynchus mykiss | reverse complement strand
ACAGTAGATGATGACAGTTCCTCCAGAGTATCCTGTCACTGTAAAGGAGCTCAAACAACCTGTCAATCAGACAAGAGAAAGTATATTATCTGTAGTAGCAGCCTTTATAAGAAAACTAACTGGATGTTATTACATTGTTATAGAGAGTTATAACAAGCGTATTACCTGTCATGAAGGAGAGGAGGATGACTATCAGCAGGATCCTCATCTTGATGTGTTCTCTCCAGGTTGGTCCAGGTGTCTATAGGTCCTGATATAATGTTGTGTTCTCTCCAGGTGTCTATAGGTCCTGATATAATGTTGTGTTCTCTCCAGGTGTCTATAGGTCCTGATATAATGTTGTGTTCTCTCCAGGTGTCTATAGGTCCTGATATAATGTTGTGTTCTCTCCAGGTTGGTCCAGGTGTCTATAGGTCCTGATATAATGTTGTGTTCTCTCCAGGTTGGTCCAGGTGTCTATAGGTCCTGATATAATGTTGTGTTCTCTCCAGGTTGGTCCAGGTGTCTATAGGTCCTGATATAATGCTGTGTTCTCTCCAGGTGTCTATAGGTCCTGATATAATGTTGTGTTCTCTCCAGGTGTCTATAGGTCCTGATATAATGTTGTGTTCTCTCCAGGTGTCTATAGGTCCTGATATAATGTTGTGTTCAAGTCTGCAACTCTCTTCTTCTCTACTTTTAATAACTTAAAAATAAACTTTATGTACTTTATGTACTCTCTCTGTCCCTCTCTCTTTCTCTCACTCACTCTATGCACTCTTACTACAATGTACTTCCTATTTCTGCATCTCTCTCTCTCTCTACTAGTTCAAACCCCCCTACCACATGTTATTTCTGACAGCCCCTCCCCCTTCCTCCATAACCAATCACATCCTTGTTTCACAGTAGAGAGAAAGAAAGAAAGAAAGAAAGAAAGAAAGAAAGAAAGAAAGAAAGAAAGAAAGAAAGAAAGAAAGAAAGAAAGAAGAGGGAGGGTGATAGAGAGAGACGAGGGAGAGAGACGAGGGAGAGAGACGAGGGAGAGAGAGGCCTCGATGGATCATGGCACAGAAACACATTCATACGCTCTCATGCTGAATGGAGACTGTCTACAGAGGAGAGAAACAGAGTTATTCTGTCTACAGAGGAGAGAAACAGAGTTATTCTGTCTACAGAGGAGAGAAACAGAGTTATTCTGTCTACAGAGGAGAGAAACAGAGTTATTCTGTCTACAGAGGAGAGAAACAGAGTTATTCTGTCTACAGAGGAGAGAAACAGAGTTATTCTGTCTACAGAGAGAAACAGAGTTATTCTGTCTACAGAGGAGAGAAACAGAGTTATTCTGTCTACAGAGGAGAGAAACAGAGTTATTCTGTCTACAGAGGAGAGAAACAGAGTTATTCTGTCTACAGAGAGAAACAGAGTTATTCTGTCTACAGAGGAGAGAAACAGAGTTATTCAGTCTACAGAGGAGAGAAACAGAGTTATTCTGTCTACAGAGGAGAGAAACAGAGTTATTCTGTCTACAGAGGAGAGAAACAGAGTTATTCTGTCTACAGAGAGAAACAGAGTTATTCTGTCTACAGAGGAGAGAAACAGAGTTATTCTGTCTACAGAGGAGAGAAACAGAGTTATTCTGTCTACAGAGGAGAGAAACAGAGTTATTCTGTCTACAGAGGAGAGAAACATAGTTATTCTGTCTACAGAGGAGAGAAACAGAGTTATTCTGTCTACAGAGGAGAGAAACAGAGTTATTCTGTCTACAGAGGAGAGAAACAGAGTTATTCTGTCTACAGAGGAGAGAAACAGAGTTATTCTGTCTACAGAGGAGAGAAACAGAGTTATTCTGTCTACAGAGGAGAGAAACAGAGTTATTCTGTCTACAGAGGAGAGAAACAGAGTTATTCTGTCTACAGAGGAGAGAAACAGAGTTATTCTGTCTACAGAGGAGAGAAACAGAGTTATTCTGTCTACACAGGAGAGAAACAGAGTTATTCTGTCTACAGAGGAGAGAAACAGAGTTATTCTGTCTACAGAGGAGAGAAACAGAGTTATTCTACCACTGGAGGGCGCTCCCCCCTTTCTCTCTCCTTCCAACTCAGTCTCCATCTCTCTCTCCCTTCATCTGTCCCTCCATCTCAGCTCTGTGTGTCTAGTGACAGTGGTACATGCTGATGAGACAGGTACTGAGTTTACTGACAGCATCAGTGGAGGCTGGTGAGGGGAGGACTACTTATAGTAATGTCTAGAATGGAAGGTATCAAACACATATAAATATATTGGTGCTTTATTGATAAATACACAGAGTCTCATTTCCCATCAAGTGGAGTAAAAAACACAGAATAATCAAAGGTTCCTAAAAGCTACAAACTGTCTCTGTTTGTTCAAGTCAGTGTTACATTCACAGTAGAAACAATGAATGAATGGATGGACGGATGTACAGACGTAACGACCCACAAACAAACAAAATAATGATGTAATGATAATGATGAACAGATGATTGAACTAACGAATGATGAATGAACGAGCAAACAAATAAATGAATGAATATAGGAACAAATAAACAATGAAAATGTTGAATAAAAATGTGAATGAATGAATGAACGAACAAATTAATAAATGATTAAATGAATATATGGACAAATTAAAAAATTATTGATCAAATAAATGAATGAATTAAAAACACAAATTAATGACTAAATGACAACATGAAAACATGAAGACATGAAAACATGAAGATGTGCCATACAGATCAGTGACAGTAACATAGTGGAGACAGGCTGGATCTCTGGGGAAGTTGACAGTAACATAGTGGAGACAGGCTGGATCTCTGGGGAAGTTGACAGTAGCACAGTGGAGACAGGCTGAATCTCTGGGGAAGTTGACAGTAGCATAGTGGAGACAGGCTGGATCTCTGGAGAAGTTGACAGTAGCATAGAGGAGTCAGGCTGGATCTCAGGGGAAGTTGACAGTAACATAGTGGAGACAGGCTGGATCTCTGGGGAAGTTGACAATAGTATAATGGAGACAGGCTGGATCTCTGGGGAAGTTGGCAGTAGCATAGTGGAGACAGGCTGGATCTCTGGGGAAGTTGACAGTAGCATAGTGGAGTCAGGCTGGATCTCTGGTGAAGTTGACAGTAGCATAGTGGAGACAGGCTGGATCTCTGGAGAAGTTGACAGTAGTATAGTGGAGACAGGCTGGATCTCTGGTGAAGTTGACAGTAGCATAGAGGAGTCAGGCTGGATCTCTGGGGAAGTTGACAGTAGCATAGTGGAGACAGGCTGGATCTCAGGGGAAGTTGACAGTAGCATAGAGGAGTCAGGCTGGATCTCAGGGGAAGTTGACAGTAACATAGTGGAGTCAGGCTGGATCTCTGGGGAAGTTGACAGTAACATAGTGGAGACATGCTGGATCTCTGGGGAAGTTGACAGTAACATAGTGGAGACAGGCTGGATCTCTGGGGAAGTTGACAGTAACATAGTGGAGTCAGGCTGGATCTCTGGGGAAGTTGACAGTATCATAGTGGAGACAGGCTGGATCTCTGGGGAAGTTGACAGTAGCAAAGTGGAGTCAGGCTGGATCTCTGGGGAAGTTGACAGTAGCATAGTGGAGACAGGCTGGATCTCAGGGGAAGTTGACAGTAACATAGTGGAGACAGGCTGGATCTCTGGGGAAGTTGACAGTAGCATAGTGGAGACAGGCTGGGTCACGGGTGAAGTTGACAGTAACATAGTGGAGTCAGGCTGGATCTCTGGGGAAGTTGACAGTATCATAGTGGAGACAGGCTGGATCTCTGGGGAAGTTGACAGTAGCAAAGTGGAGTCAGGCTGGATCTCTGGGGAAGTTGACAGTAGCATAGTGGAGACAGGCTGGATCTCAGGGGAAGTTGACAGTAACATAGTGGAGACAGGCTGGATCTCTGGGGAAGTTGACAGTAGCATAGTGGAGACAGGCTGGGTCTCGGGTGAAGTTGACAGTAACATAGTGGAGACAGGCTGGATCTCTGGGGAAGTTGACAGTCGTATAGTGGAGACAGGATGGATCTCTGGGGAAGTTGACAGTAGCATAGTGGAGACAGGATGGATCTCTGGGGAAGTTGACAGTAGCATAGTGGAGACAGGCTGGATCTCAGGGGAAGTTGACAGTAGCATAGTGGAGACAGGCTGGTTCTCTGGGGAAGTTGACAGTAGTATAGTGGAGACAGGCTGGATCTCTGGGGAAGTTAACAGTAGTATAGTGGAGACAGGCTGGGTCTCTGGGGAAGTTGACAGTAGTATAGTGGAGACAGGCTGGATCTCTGGGGAAGTTGACAGTAGCATAGTGGAGACAGGCTGGGTCTCGGGTGAAGTTGACAGTAACATAGTGGAGTCAGGCTGGATCTCTGGGGAAGTTGACAGTATCATAGTGGAGACAGGCTGGATCTCTGGGGAAGTTGACAGTAGCAAAGTGGAGTCAGGCTGGATCTCTGGGGAAGTTGACAGTAGCATAGTGGAGACAGGCTGGATCTCAGGGGAAGTTGACAGTAACATAGTGGAGACAGGCTGGATCTCTGGGGAAGTTGACAGTAGCATAGTGGAGACAGGCTGGGTCTCGGGTGAAGTTGACAGTAACATAGTGGAGACAGGCTGGATCTCTGGGGAAGTTGACAGTAGTATAGTGGAATCAGGCTGGATCTCTGGAGAAGTTGACAGTAGTATAGTGGAATCAGGCTGGATCTCTGGGGAAGTTGACAGTAGTATAGTGGAATCAGGCTGGATCTCTGGGGAAGTTGACAGTAGTATAGTGGAGACAGGCTGGATCTCTGGGGAAGTTGACAGTAGTATAGTGGAGACAGGCTGGATCTCTGGGGAAGTTGACAGTAGCATAGTGGAGACAGGCTGGAACTCTGGGGAAGTTGACAGTCGTATAGGGGAGACAGGCTGGATCTCTGAGGAAGTTGACAGTAGTATAGTGGAGACAGGCTGGATCTCTGAGGAAGTTGACAGTAACATAGTGGAGACAGGCTGGATCTCTGGGGAAGTTGACAATAGTATAGTGGAGACAGGCTGGATCTCTGAGGAAGTTGACAGTAACATAGTGGAGACAGGCTGGATCTCTGAGGAAGTTGACAGTAGTATAGTGGAGACAGGCTGGATCTCTGGGGAAGTTGACAGTAGCATAGTGGAGACAGGATGGATCTCTGGGGAAGTTGACAGTGGCAGAGTGGAGACAGGCTGGATCTCTGAGGAAGTTGACAGTAGTATAGTGGAGACAGGCTGGATCTCTGGGGAAGTTGACAGTAGCATAGTGGAGACAGGCTGGATCTCTGGGGTAGTTGACAGTAGCATAGTGGAGACAGGATGGATCTCTGGGGAAGTTGACAGTAGTATAATGGAGACAGGCTGGATCTCTGGGGAAGTTGACAGTAGTATAATGGAGACAGGCTGGATCTCTGGGGAAGTTGGCAGTAGCATAGTGGAGACAGGCTGGATCTCTGGGGAAGTTGACAGTAGCATAGTGGAGTCAGGCTGGATCTCTGGTGAAGTTGACAGTAGCATAGTGGAGACAGGCTGGATCTCTGGAGAAGTTGACAGTAGTATAGTGGAGACAGGCTGGATCTCTGGTGAAGTTGACAGTATCATAGTGGAGTCAGGCTGGATCTCTGGGGAAGTTGTCAGTAGTATAGTGGAGACAGGCTGGATCTCTGGGGAAGTTGACAGTAGCATAGTGGAGACATGCTGGATCTCTGGGGAAGTTGACAGTAGTATAGTGGAGACAGGCTGGATCTCAGGGGAAGTTGTCAGTAGTATAGGTCACATTGTCTGAAACCTCTGTAGACGGACCAACTTTGAAGTGGATGTCATCTCGACGAGGATTGGTTGCGTTGGTATAGATGGTGGTGATGTCACAGGCTGTATCTGGGTTCTGATTGGTTGCTGTGGCGTAGATGGGGTTAGTGATGGTTCCTGTGTCTGGATCTTGGTTGGTTGTCATGGAGTCAGACACCAACAGTCTGGCAGAGTGTTTGGATGCTGAAGAGGGAAACAAAGATGTTATTTAGAAAAATCTATATTTATTTTTTACATATGTTAATTTTTTTAATAATGATTGTGTGTGACAACTAGTGTACCTGTTGGTCTCCTGTCTCTGTCTCTCCTCTGTATGAAGAACATGAACAGCAGCAGACCCAGCAGTAGTAGAACAACACCCAGAACAACACCAGAGAACATCACAACACCTAGAACACCCAGAACAACACCAGAGAACATCACAACACCTAGAACACCCAGAACAACACCAGAGAACTTCACATCTCCTAGAACACCCAGAGACAGTACTCAGGCATAATGTAACAGTGATGCTACATTTAGCTTGTCTCTACTGTACTGTACCTCTGGGTTTCTACCATTTCAGACGGAGGGAGGAGGGAAGACAACATTAGACAGAGAAACAGGTGGTGTTGAGGAGAGCAGAACATAGAGAGGAAATGTCAATGAGATATCAATAGTCACAGTCAGATCATTCAATCTAATATCAAGTATCAGGCAAAGTCAATGTGTTGTTAATGTGGTTCAATGTTATTCACTGTCTGGAGGTGGAAGATGTCATGACTAGTTTCCACCACAAGGCGGTGTATCTTTAGATTCATATTTGTAGTTTATGAGGACAGGATGCTTGGTAGTTGTAGTCCATGTTACCGTACGGTATTTTTTTAAATGTTACAATATGATTCTTGGTAGTTGTAGTTTATATCTCAGGGTCATGTGGTGCTGAGGGTTCATTATGTTACCGTGATGCTGTTGTTACCTTGTGTTCTAGTCATGTCTGTGGTGGTGATGCTGTTGTTACCTTGTGTTCTAGTCATGTCTGTGGTGGTGATGCTGTTGTTACCTAGTGTTCTAGTCATGTCTGTGGTGGTGATGCTGTTGTTACCTTGTGTTCTAGTCATGTCTGTGGTGGTGATGCTGTTGTTACCTTGTGTTCTAGCCATGTCTGTGGTGGTGATTCTGTTGTTACCTTGTGTTCTAGTCATGTCTGTGGTGATGCTGTTGTTACCTAGTGTTCTAGTCATGTCTGTGGTGGTGATGCTGTTGTTACCTTGTGTTCTAGTCATGTCTGTGGTGGTGATGCTGTTGTTACCTTGTGTTCTAGTCATGTCTGTGGTGATGCTGTTGTTACCTAGTGTTCTAGTCATGTCTGTGGTGGTGATGCTGCTGTTACCTAGTGTTCTAGTCATGTCTGTGGTGGTGATGCTGTTGTTACCTTGTGTTCTAGTCATGTCTGTGGTGGTGATGCTGTTGTTACCTAGTGTTCTAGTCATGTATGTGGTGGTGATGCTGTTGTTACCTTGTGTTCTAGTCATGTCTGTGGTGGTGATGCTGTTGTTACCTTGTGTTCTAGTCATGTCTGTGGTGGTGATGCTGTTGTTACCTAGTGTTCTAGTCATGTCTGTGGTGGTGATGCTGTTGTTACCTTGTGGTCTAGTCATGTCTGTGGTGGTGATGCTGTTGTTACCTTGTGTTCTAGTCATGTCTGTGGATACTGTTCCATTGGTCCTATCTGTTGGAACATAATGAGTCAAATAAATAAGGTAGAGAGAGAGAGAGAGAGAGAGAGAGAGAGAGAGAGAGAGAGAGAGAGAGAGAGAGAGAGAGAGAGAGAGAGAGAGAGAGAGAGAGAGAGAGAGAGAGAGAGAGAGAGAGAGAGAGAGAGAGAGAGAGAGAGAGAGAGAGAGAGAGAGAGAGAGAGAGAGAGAGAGAGAGAGAGAGAGAGAGAGAGAATGCGCCTGCGTACTCGTTTACGTGTGTGGTTTGGGGTGGGTGTTTCTGAGACTGAAAGTAGTACCCACTCTGTGTGTTTCAGAGGAAGTGGTGTGAACCTTGACCTACAATGACTGTAACTACTAGTCTCTCAATACAGAACCTCTCTGAGTAGTTACAATACTAAAGATAATGACTATAACTACTAGTCTCTCAATACAGCACCTCTCTGAGTTCTGTTACAATACTAAAGATAATGACTATAACTACTAGTGTCTCAATACAGAACCTCTCTGAGTATTTACAATACTAAAGATAATGACTATAACTACTAGTCTCTCAATACAGCACCTCTCTGAGTTCTGTTACAATACTAAAGATAATGACTATAACTACTAGTGTCTCAATACAGAACCTCTCTGAGTTCTGTTACAACACTAAAGATAATGACTATAACTACTAGTCTCTCAATACAGAACCTCTCTGAGTAGTTACAATACTAAAGATAATGACTATAACTACTAGTCTCTCAATACAGCACCTCTCTGAGTTCTGTTACAACACTAAAGATAATGACTATAACTACTAGTCTCTCAATACAGAACCTGTCTGAGTAGTTACAATACTAAAGATAATGACTATAACTACTAGTCTCTCAATACAGCACCTTTCTGAGTAGTTACAACACTAAAGATAATGACTATTACTACTAGTCTCTCAATACAGAACCTCTCTTAGTAGTTACAATACTAAAGATAATGACTATAACTACTAGTCTCTCAATACAGCACCTTTCTGAGTAGTTACAACACTAAAGATAATGACTATAACTACTAGTCTCTCAATACAGCACCTTTCTGAGTAGTTACAACACTAAAGATAATAACTATAACTACTAGTGTCTCAATACAGCACCTTTCTGAGTAGTTACAACACTAAAGATAATGACTATAACTACTAGTCTCTCAAAACAGAACCTCTCTTAGTAGTTACAATACTAAAGATAATGACTGAACAGGTTATAGGGACTAAATGACAAGGGTTAATATTAGTGACTTGGGGAGAGGGCGGTGTGGAGATGAGATGTGATAGGGGGAGAGGAGAGGAGGAGGCGTGAGAGGGAGATGTGAGGGGGGGGGGAGAGGGCGGTGTGGAGATGAGATGTGATAGGGGGAGAGGAGAGGAGGAGGCGTGAGAGGGAGATGGGAGAGGGGGGTGTGGAGATGAGATGTGATAGGGGGAGAGGAGAGGAGGAGGCGTGAGAGGGAGATGTGAGGGGTGGAGAGGGCGGTGTGGAGATGAGATGTGATAGGGGGAGAGGAGAGGAGGAGGCGTGAGAGAGGGATGTGAGGGGGGAGAGGGCGGTGTGGAGATGAGATGTGAGGGGGGGAGAGGAGGAGGCGTGAGAGGGAGATGTGAGGGGGGGAGAGGGGGAGAGGAGAAGAGGCGACCTGAGAGGGAGAGGAGGAGATGTGAGGTGGGAGAACAAAAGGAAGACAGTAAGAGAGAGAGACGGAGGAGAGGAGAGGAGGGACAAAGATAAATGGAGAGAGAGAGATAAGCGTGTAGGCTTTAGAGAGCAGTTCTACTGAGGGTAATTTACCTGCTGTGGAGTTTGAGGAGTCAGTTGTCATGGTGATGTGTGTTGATGGGTGTGTCGTGGAGAGGAGAGGTCTGGAGGTGATGGAGCCAGGGTTTGGAGGAACAGTAGCTGTAGAGAGAGATAGAGAGTCATGGAGAGAGAGAGAGTGAGAAAAAGAGAGAGAGAACGAAAGAAAAAGAGAAAGAGAGTGAGGGAGAAAGATAGAGAGTGAGGGAGAAAGGTAGAGAGAGAGTGAGTGAGGGAGAAAGGTAGAGAGTGAGGGAGAAAGGTAGAGAGAGAGTGAGTGAGGGAGAAAGGTAGAGAGAGAGAGTGAGTGAGAAAGATAGAGTGAGTGAGGGAGAAAGGTAGAGAGAGAGTGAGTGAGGGAGAAAGGTAGAGAGTGAGGGAGAAAGGTAGAGAGAGAGTGAGTGAGGGAGAAAGGTAGAGAGAGAGAGTGAGTGAGAAAGATAGAGTGAGTGAGGGAGAAAGGTAGAGAGAGAGTGAGTGAGGGAGAAAGGTAGAGAGAGAGAGTGAGTGAGAAAGATAGAGAGAGAGGGAGAAAGATAGAGAGAGTGAGTGAGGGAGAAAGATAGAGAGAGAGGGAGAAAGATAGAGAGAGTGAGTGAGGGAGAAAGATAGAGAGAGAGGGAGAAAGATAGAGAGAGTGAGTGAGGGAGAAAGATAGAGTGAGAGAGTGAGTGAGAAAGATAGAGTGAGTGAGGGAGAAAGGTAGAGAGAGAGAGCGTGAGGGAGAGACACAGAGATATAATGCATCAACACTAATATATAATGTGTAAAATGTAATACTCCACATAAACACACTGATAGAACATCTTCGACACCAACCTCTGTCCACAGTGATCCTGAATTCAGTCTTGTGATACCACCACCATGTGTTTATTTCACACCAGTAGGTCCCTGAATCCTCTAGGACCAGGTTAGTGATGGTCACAGTGAAGACTCTTCTCTCTGTGTCGTCATACAGAGAGAATCTCCCTTTATGAGTCACCGCTGGGTGCTGATGGGTTTGGGTTTTGATCACATCAACCCGGTAGGCCCAGATCCCTTTAGAGAGGTACTTCTGGTGTGTCTCAAACCCCCGGGCATAAGGACACTGAATGATATCATTTCCTCCTTCTGTCCCTCTCTTTGTGATCACTCCTGACACCACACAGATCACAGCTATGAAACAACCAAAGAAACACATTCACATCATCTCTACAATAACAGTTGCCATAGTCATCATGTTTCACAGACAGTCAGGTAAGGGAGATAGTTGAGTGACAGATAGAGAATGTTAAATAATCTGGGACTGAGTGGTACAGTACATTTATGTGTTCAGGACTACAGCAAAACAGTAAAACAGTGTTGAAGGATAAAGTACAGTATTGATCACTGTAGCGTACAATGATACATGCCAAGAATTATGTGCTGTGTTCAGTGAGTTACACAGTTCAATATGGGGTGTGTATTAATGTAATATATTCTAATAGTACTCACCACAGAGGAGGCTGATGTTGACAGACATCATATTCCTCATTCTTCTCTCTGGCTTCCCTCCTATGTTGTACAAATTATACTGTTCTCCACTCACTCAGACTCTCTCCCAGTCCCTCCTAGTAGCTATGAACACAACTCTAACCATGTTTAAGAGTTCTGGTAGCTGTTTAGTCCAGTCTCTCCCTCTCTCCCTCCCTCCCTCCCTCCCTCCCTCCCTCCCTCCCTCGATTGTAATCGTCAGTTCCTCTTTCTCTACTGTATGTTGATATCTGGGGTTTTCTTTCATGTCAGTGTTTTTTTTAGACAAACATTCTCACACACACTTATATTTGGGTGTTTGTTTGAATAAATATACATGAATATGGACACTTGGTTAAGTTTATCTTAAATTATACAATGGGTGGGTATAATCCTTGATGCTGATTGGTTAAAACCTCATTCCAGCCGGTGTCTATTTCACAAGTTACCACCAGCTAAAGCTCTGATGTTGAAATGCCTATTTACGCTCTTCCGTCTCACTGCGCAATTCACTATCTCATCAGCCCAGCCAGGCAATTTATAAACTTGACCTCCACTGTAAAAAGCATCTAGACATTATTTCACATTTGTTTTAGACTAGCAATTGGTTTTCAACAGTGGAGATGTGCATAAACCTTGCTGTCTGTCTCTCTGACATTTCCAACATTGTTTCAATATTGAAATTCGATCTCCAGCTGTAACGATCTGGGTGTAGTGGGTGCGAAGTCAGGCGCAGGAAACAGAGAGTTCAGTAGTAGTGCTATTTAATGCACAAACGGCAAACATAAGCCACCCCACGAAAACACAGGGCGCACACAAAAACAAATGCCCCAAACACGGGGACTAAAACAGTCCAGCAAAACCCACGAACAGGAAACACGTTCACCTCAAACGTGCACAAATGTCACCCAAACAATCCCGCACAAAGAGCAGGCGGGCCGGCTGGCTAATAAAACCCAACTAATCACCACATAAACAACAGGTGTAACCAATAAACACATAAGGAGGGGGAGGAAAGAATCAGTGGCAGCTAGTAGGCCGGTGACGACAACCGCCGAGCGCCACCCGAACGGGAAGGGGAGCCACCTTCGGTAGGCGTCGTGACACCAGCTGTCACATCATAATGAACGTGTAGCAGTTGGGAGTCGGGACAAGACAGGCAGGCGGGCATCTATTCTCAGACGGTCAAAATCATGAATTTGCATCATGTTCATGGATATTTACAAATAAATGTCAATAGAAAACTGGTCAAAAGAAATACAGATCGTTTGCAGTCTTTCCAGCTTCAGTTTGAAGTGATTGTGTTATCTGTGTGGTTGGCTAGCCCCTCTGAACAACAGTGTCCTGATGAGAGAGCACATGTTCTATGCCAGGAGAAATCCTGCCTCATTAGATCATTGTTATGGATGTATCCAAATAAATGTCACTAGAAAACAGCTTAAACAAATGCAGCTACTCTGCTGCTATTCTGGCTGCACTGCTCGACGTGACTGTAGTTGGCTAGCTACCAAGTTGGCTAGCTACCAAGCAACCATAGTTGGCTAGCTACCAAGGAAGGGATCAGAACGTTACCAGCCAGTATGGCAATAGAACATTTAGAACCAATGACTGGGTCACGTCCATAGATACAGAACAAGAACACTGAATGACTGGGTCGCGTCCATAGATAAAGAACAAGAACACTGAATGACTGGGTCGCGTCCATAGATAAAGAACAAGAACACTGAATGACTGGGTCGCGTCCATAGATAAAGAACAAGAACACTGAACGACTGTGTCGCGTCCATAGATACAGAGCAAGAACACTGAACGACTGTGTCGTGTCAATAGATACAGAACATAAAGACTGAACGACTGGGTCAAACGACCGATAGAACAAACGACCAGCTGGCTTGGGTAGCAACCCTAGATTTGTGTCTGGACTATTATCTTGAGGAAGGATGAAATAGTATAAATTAATTCATCAAAATAATTTTTTTAATTAAACCATGTAAATCATTATTTGTTTAACAACACCCATGGCAGTATATCCTCAGACCTAACAACACCCATGGCAGTATATCCTCAGACCAAACAACACCCATGGCAGTATATCCTCAGACCAAACAACACCCATGGCAGTATATCCTCAGACCTAACAACACCCATGGCAGTATATCCTCAGACCAAACAACACCCATGGCAGTATATCCTCAGATCTAACAACACCCATGGCAGTATATCCTCAGACCTAACAACACCCATGGCAGTATATCCTCAGACCTAACAACACCCATGGCAGTATATCCTCAGACCAAACAACACCCATGGCAGTATACCCTCAGACCAAACAACACCCATGGCAGTATATCCTCAGACCAAACAACACCCATGGCAGTATATCCTCAGACCTAACAACACCCATGGCAGTATATCCACAGACCAAACAACACCCATGGCAGTATATCCTCAGACCAAACAACACCCATGGCAGTATATCCTCAGACCAAACAACACCCATGGCAGTATATCCTCAGACCTAACAACACCCATGGCAGTATATCCTCAGACCAAACAACACCCATGGCAGTATATCCTCAGACCAAACAACACCCATGGCAGTATATCCTCAGACCAAACAACACCCATGGCAGTATATCATCAGACCAAACAACACCCATGGCAGTATATCCTCAGACCAAACAACACCCATGGCAGTATATCCTCAGACCAAACAACACCCATGGCAGTATATCCTCAGACCAAACAACACCCATGGCAGTATATCCTCAGACCAAACAACACCCATGGCAGTATATCCTCAGACCAAACAACACCCATGGCAGTATATCCTCAGACCTAACAACACCCATGGCAGTATATTCTCAGACCTAACAACACCCATGGCAGTATATCCTCAGACCTAACAACACCCATGGCAGTATATCCTCAGACCAAACAACACCCATGGCAGAATATCCTCAGACCAAAAAACACCCATGGTAGTATATCCTCAGACCTAACAACACCCATGGCAGTATATCCTCAGACCTAACAACACCCATGGCAGTATATCCTCAGACCTAACAACACCCATGGCAGCATATCCTCAGACCAAACAACACACATGGCAGTATATCCTCAGACCAAACAACACCCATGACAGTATATCCTCAGACCAAACAACACCCATGACAGTATATCCTCAGACCAAACAACACCCATGGCAGTATATCCTCAGACCAAAGAACACCCATGGCAGTATATCCTCAGACCTAACAACACCCATGGCAGTATATCCTCAGACCAAACAACACCCATGACAGTATATCCTCAGACCTAACAACACCCATGGCAGTATATCCTCATGACATCCTCCAAACACCGGCTACTCGGGCATTATCAATTAAAAAGTGTGAGCGCGCAAACACACACACACACAGACACACACACACACACACACACACACACACACAGACACACAACCACACAGACACAGACACACACAGACACACACACAGACACACACAGACACACACAGACACACAGACACACACAGACACACACACACAGACACACACAGACACACACACACACACACTCACACACAGACACACACACACACACAGACACACACACACACACACACACACACAAACTGGGGAGGTTGCTAACAATGGAGTATATAACAGAGTCTGGGGGGTTACTAACACTGAAGTATATAACAGAGTCTGGGGGGGTTACTAACACTGGAGTGTATAATAGAGTCTGGGGGGGGGGTTACTAACACTGGAGTATATAACAGGGTCTGGAGGGGTTACTAATACTGGAGTATATAACAGAGTCTGGGGGGGTTACTAACACTGGAGTATATAACAGAGTCTGGGGGAGTTACTAACACTGGAGTATATAACAGAGTCTGGGGGGGGTACTAACACTGGAGTATATAACAGAGTCTGGGGGGGTTACTAACACTGGAGTATATACCAGAGTCTGGGGGGGTTACTAACACTGGAGTATATAACAGAGTCTGGGGGGGTTACTAACACTGGAGTATATACCAGAGTCTGGGGGGGTTACTAACACTGGAGTATATAACAGAGTCTGGGGGGGTACTAACACTGGAGTATATAACAGAGTCTGGGGGGGTTACTAACACTGGAGTATATAACAGAGTCTGGGGGGGGTTACTAACACTGGAGTATATAACAGAGTCTGGGAGGGTTACTAACACTGGAGTATATAACAGAGTCTGGGGGGGGTTACTAACACTGGAGTATATAACATAGTCTGGGGGGTTACTAACACTGGAGTATATAACAGAGTCTGGGGGGTGGGGGGGGGTTACTAACACTGGAGTATATAACAGAGTCTGGGGGGGGTTACTAACACTGGAGTATATAACAGAGTCTGGGGGGTTACTAACACTGGAGTATATAACAGAGTCTGGGGGGTGGGGGGGGTTACTAACACTGGAGTATATAACAGAGTCTGGGGGGGGTTACTAACACTGGAGTATATAACAGAGTCTGGGGGGGGTTACTAACACTGGAGTATATAACAGAGTCTGGGGGGTTACTAACACTGGAGAATATAACAGAGTCTGGGGGGTGGGGGGGTTACTAACACTGGAGTATATAACAGAGTCTGGGGGGGGTTACTAACACTGGAGTATATAACAGAGTCTGGGGGGGGTTACTAACACTGGAGTATATTACAGAGTTTGAGGGGGGGGGGTTACTAACACTGGAGTATATAACAGAGTCTGGGGGGGGTTACTAACACTGGAGTATATAACAGAGTCTGGGGGGGGTTACTAACACTGGAGTATATAACAGAGTCTGGGGGGGGGGGGGGTTACTAACACTGGAGTATATATCAGAGTCTGGGGGGGTTACTAACACTGGAGTATATATCGGAGTCTGGGGGGGTTACTAACACTGGAGTATATAACAGAGTCTGGGGGGGTTACTAACACTGGAGTATATATCGGAGTCTGGGGGGGTTACTAACACTGGAGTATATAACAGAGTCTGGGGGGGTTACTAACACTGGAGTATATAACAGAGTCTGGGGGGGGTAATAACACTGGAGTATATATCGGAGTCTGGGGGGGGGGGGGGGGTTACTAACATTGGAGTATATAACAGAGTCTGGGGGGGTTACTAACATTGGAGTATATAACAGAGTCTGGGGGGGTTACTAACATTGGAGTATATAACAGAGTCTGTGGGGGGGGGGGGGGTTACTAACATTGGAGTATATAACAGAGTCTGGGGGGGTTACTAACATTGGAGTATATAACAGAGTCTGGGGGGGTTACTAACATTGGAGTATATAACAGAGGCTGTGGGGGGGGGGGGGGGGGGGGGTTACTAACACTGGAGTATATAACAGAGTCTGGGGGGGTTACTAATACTGGAGTATATAACAGAGTCTGGGGGGTGGGGGGGGGGTTACTAACACTGGAGTATATAACAGAGTCTGGGGGGGGGGGGGTTACTAACACTGGAGTATATAACAGAGTCTGGGGGGGGTACTAACACTGGAGTATATATCAGAGTCTGGGGGGGGGGGGGTTACTAACACTGGAGTATATACCAGAGTCTGGGGGGGTTACTAACACTGGAGTATATACCAGAGTCTGGGGGGGTTACTAACACTGGAGTATATACCAGAGTCTGGGGGGGGTTACTAACACTGGAGTATATAACAGAGTCTGGGGGGGGGGGGGGTTACTAACACTGGAGTATATACCAGAGTCTGGCGGGTTACTAACACTGGAGTATATAACAGAGTCTGGGGGGGGGTTACTAACACTGGAGTATATAACAGAGTCTGTGGGGGGGGGGGGGTTACTAACACTGGAGTATATAACAGAGTCTGGCGGGTTACTAACACTGGAGTATATAACAGAGTCTGGGGGGGGGTTACTAACACTGGAGTATATAACAGAGTCTGGTGGGGTTACTAACACTGGAGTATATAACAGAGTCTGGGTGGTTACTAACACTGGAGTATATAACAGAGTCTGGGTGGTTACTAACACTGGAGTATATAACAGAGTCTGGGTGGTTACTAACACTGGAGTATATATCAGAGTCTGGGTGGTTACTAACACTGGAGTATATAACAGAGTCTGGGGGGGGGGTTACTAACACTGGAGTATATAACAGAGTCTGTGGGGGGGGGGGGGGGTTACTAACACTGGAGTATATAACAGAGTCTGTGGGGGGGGGGGGGGTTACTAACACTGGAGTATATAACAGAGTCTGTGGGGGGTTACTAACACTGGAGTATATAACAGAGTCTGTGGGGGGGGGGGGGGGTTACTAACACTGGAGTATATAACAGAGTCTGTGGGGTTACTAACACTGGAGTATATAACAGAGTCTGTGGGGGGGGGGGGGGGTTACTAACACTGGAGTATATAACAGAGTCTGTGGGGGGGGGGGGGGTTACTAACACTGGAGTATATAACAGAGTCTGTGGGGGGTTACTAACACTGGAGTATATAACAGAGTCTGTGGGGGGTTACTAACACTGGAGTATATAACAGAGTCTGTGGGGGGGGGGGGGGGTTACTAACACTGGAGTATATAACAGAGTCTGTGGGGGGGGGGGGGGGGTTACTAACATTGGAGTATATAACAGAGTCTGTGGGGGGGGGGGGGGTTACTAACACTGGAGTATATAACAGAGTCTGTGGGGGGGGGGGGTTACTAACACTGGAGTATATAACAGAGTCTGGGGGGTTACTAACACTGGAGTATATAACAGAGTCTGGGGGTTTACTAACATTGGAGTATATAACAGAGTCTGTGGGGGGGGTACTAACACTGGAGTATATAACAGAGTCTGTGGGGGGGGGGGGGTTACTAACACTGGAGTATATAACAGAGTCTGGGGGGTTACTAACACTGGAGTATATAACAGAGTCTGGGGGGTTACTAACATTGGAGTATATAACAGAGTCTGTGGGGGGGGTACTAACACTGGAGTATATAACAGAGTCTGTGGGGGGGGGGGGGTTACTAACATTGGAGTATGTAACAGAGTCTGGGGGGTTACTAACACTGGAGTATATAACAGAGTCTGGGGGGGTTACTAACACTGGAGTATATAACAGAGTCTGGGGGGGTTACTAACACTGGAGTATATAACAGAGTCTGGGGGGGGTTACTAACACTGGAGTATATAACAGAGTCTGGGGGGGTTACTAACACTGGAGTATATAACAGAGTCTGGGGGGGTTACTAACACTGGAGTATATAACAGAGTCTGGGGGGGGTTACTAACACTGGAGTATATAACAGAGTCTGTGGGGGGGGGGGGGGGGGGGGGGTTACTATCACTGGAGTATATAACAGAGTCTGGGGGGGGGGGGGGGTTACTAACACTGGAGTATATAACAGAGTCTGGGGGGGGGTTACTAACACTGGAGTATATAACAGAGTCTGGGGGGGTTACTAACACTGGAGTATATAACAGAGTCTGTGGGGGGGGGGGGGGGTTACTATCACTGGAGTATATATCAGAGTCTGGGGGGGGGGGGGGGGGTACTAACACTGGAGTATATACCCACACACTTTCCCTCACACACACACTCTCGCTCTCTCTGTTTCTCTCTGTCTCACACACATACACACTCTCTTTCTGTTTCTCTCTGTCTCACACACATACACACACACTCTCCCTCACACACACTCTCTCTCTCTCTCTGTCACGCTCTCCCTCACACACACACTCTCTCTCTCTCTGTCTCTCTCTGTCTCACACACATACACACACACTCTCCTTCACACACACATACTCTCTCTCTCTGTTTCTCTCTGTCTCACACACATACACACACACTCTCCTTCACACTGTGGCAAAATGCAAAAAATATCGGACCCCTCCCTCAGTGGCCGGTCCAGTTCCAGGGCCACATTCATGGACTCTAAGGCCATCTGTTGACTGGGGGATAAAATAAGACATCGCCACAACAGCAGGTGACCAGCAGAGGGAGCCAAATGCATGTGAAATACAAGTACTGGGAATTAAACAAGAACCAACCTATAGGAAGACTGAGGAGGCGTGTTATGAACCGACCAACCAAGACGACGCCCCAATCAGTGCTAGAGGACCTAACTTTGGACTAAGTGCAACCATACGTAATGCAATGGCACTCTGTGTTGAGATGCACTCCCGAACATCTTTCCCCAAACTGAGTGTCTAGAAGAGGTATAAAAGGAGGAGAGATCAGTGCCTAGGCATGATCCTCTACCCATGTGATTTGGACATCATAGAGAATCATCAGACCAGGTAAATTACTTTTACTATACTCTGTTTGTATTGACTACTTTGAACTCAAGGCGCGAGCATACTATAGACTGGTATTTCTTAAAGAATTGTGTTGTACTACGCATCTCGATAAAAATAATAAGTGAACAAGATTGTGCACGAGAGAACTTCGCCCCTCAACAATGCGAGGTGAGGAGAACTCTTGATAGCAACAACGTTCCATCTCTGGTGTGTCAGTAACAATCGCAGTTCGGCAAGAGTGAAAAAGCCCAGGAATAGTTAAAGCCTCGTAGCAGCCAAAGGTCGATAAGAAGGAATCAATATCTAAACAGTAGGCAGTAAAAACCGTAGGACATTCAGACTAAATAAGAAGATTATAGTAGTATAAACAGCAGAAGGCTGCAGAAATATTACTACTCTTATAGAGACCAGTGGAAGGACCGAGGGAATAGAGCGTCAAGGTAAATATTACTAGTCTTATAGAGACCAGTTCCGGGAAGGACCGAGGGAATAGAGCGTCAAGGTAAATATATGGGTGTTTGCTTTGCTTAAAGAGTCAGAAAGAAGTGTGTTGAGCTTTTTAAAAATATGACGTGGCATAGCATAGCGCATTAAGGATTGATTGAGCATTATTGATGTATTGGGACTGTAGAACCATTGAATTGTAATATTGTGTATAAAGACCAAAAAAGATTGACTTAATAAAAGCTTGAGACTTTGACAACTAGGCCAGATTAACGGTCTGGAGAGCAAACGCCTTTGACACTCTCACGGAACAGAAAGTGACCCTGGTTATAGGTTAAAGTGATTGCACTAAAGAATATTTCATTGTGTGGACAATAATATATCTTTGGACAAGTCAATGCATATAACAATACTAGTTTCCCAGTGACTACTAGCTGACGAGCATAATAACTAACAGAAGATTAGTTATTAGGTATTGATATATAAAGAGAAGAGGACCCAGGGTTAGGGAGTATAGGAAGAGTCTATAAACATAAAGTAATAAAGTCCTCATCTATCCAAGACCCCACACTAGACCGGGAAATAAGGGAGTGACAACGTGAACGAAGGAACAAACCCAACTCACGCGAAGGGCCATTACGAATACATAGAAGAGTTGGTGGGGCCGCTGTTACACCGAAGTGACTAAAATCCTAAAGTACTCTGCCCAGCCAAAGGCCCCTGTTACACCGAAGTGACTAAAATCCTAAAGTACTCTGCCCAGCCAGAGGCCCCTGTTACACCGAAGTGACTAAAATCCTAAAGTACTCTGCCCAGCCAGAGGCCCCTGTTACACCGAAGTGACTAAAATCCTAAAGTACTCTGCCCAGCCAGAGGCCCCTGTTACACCGAAGTGACTAAAATCCTAAAGTACTCTGCCCAGCCAGAGGCCCCTGTTACACCGAAGTGACTAAAATCCTAAAGTACTCTGCCCAGCCAGAGGCCCCTGTTACACCGAAGTGACTAAAATCCTAAAGTACTCTGCCCAGCCAGAGGCCCCTGTTACACCGAAGTGACTAAAATCCTAAAGTACTCTGCCCAGCCAGAGGCCCCTGTTACACCGAAGTGACTAAAATCCTAAAGTACTCTGCCCAGCCAAAGGCCCCTGTTACACCGAAGTGACTAAAATCCTAAAGTACTCTGCCCAGCCAGAGGCCCCTGTTACACCGAAGTGACTAAAATCCTAAAGTACTCTGCCCAGCCAAAGGCCCCTGTTACACCGAAGTGACTAAAATCCTAAAGTACTCTGCCCAGCCAGAGGCCCCTGTTACACCGAAGTGACTAAAATCCTAAAGTACTCTGCCCAGCCAGAGGCCCCTGTTACACCGAAGTGACTAAAATCCTAAAGTACTCTGCCCAGCCAGAGGCCCCTGTTACACCGAAGTGACTAAAATCCTAAAGTACTCTGCCCAGCCAGAGGCCCCTGTTACACCGAAGTGACTAAAATCCTAAAGTACTCTGCCCAGCCAGAGGCCCCTGTTACACCGAAGTGACTAAAATCCTAAAGTACTCTGCCCAGCCAGAGGCCCCTGTTACACCGAAGTGACTAAAATCCTAAAGTACTCTGCCCAGCCAGAGGCCCCTGTTACACCGAAGTGACTAAAATCCTAAAGTACTCTGCCCAGCCAGAGGACGGGATAGAGGCTTTTGCTGCAGGTGACGGGCAAAAGTCAGCACCGTGACAACACTCACTCTCTCTGTTTCTCTCTGTCTCACACATATAGGAATTATGAAATTCCCGTGACAAGTACCTTCACTACACCCTACACTGCTCCTGTTACAGTACCTTCCCTACACCCTACACTGCTCCTGTTACAGTACCTTCACTACACCCTACACTACTCCTGTTACAGTACCTTCACTACACCCTAACCTACTCCTGTTACAGTACCTTCCCTACACCGTACAGTACTGCTGTCACACTACGAGTCTGCTCTCTCTGTGGTGTGTCAGTCTGGCGGTTCAAGTCTAGAAGACTCTTCCTCTTTCTTTACATGTGCACAAACACACTGACAAACACACACTACAAACACACACTACAAACACAATACAAACACACACTACAAACACACTACAAACACACACTACGAACACACACACACACATAAACACGCACTTTACTATTTTGATAAAATGCACAGTGTACAGTGCCTTGCGAAAGTATTCGGCCCCCTTGAACTTTGCGACCTTTTGCCACATTTCAGGCTTCAAACATAAAGATATAAAACTGTATTTGTGAAGAATCAACAACAAGTGGGACACAATCATGAAGTGGAACGACATTTCTTGGATATTTCAAACTTTTTTAACAAATCAAAAACTGAAAAATTGGGCGTGCAAAATTATTCAGCCCCTTTACTTTCAGTGCAGCAAACTCTCTCCAGAAGTTCAGTGAGGATCTCTGAATGATCCAATGTTGACCTAAATGACTAATGATGATAAATACAATCCACCTGTGTGTAATCAAGTCTCCGTATAAATGCACCTGCACTGTGATAGTCTCAGAGGTCCGTTAAAAGCGCAGAGAGCATCATGAAGAACAAGGAACACACCAGGCAGGTCCGAGATACTGTTGTGAAGAAGTTTAAAGCCGGATTTGGATACAAAAAGATTTCCCAAGCTTTAAACATCCCAAGGAGCACTGTGCAAGCGATAATATTGAAATGGATGGAGTATCAGACCACTGCAAATCTACCAAGACCTGGCTGTCCCTCTAAACTTTCAGCTCATACAAGGAGAAGACTGATCAGAGATGCAGCCAAGAGGCCCATGATCACTCTGGATGAACTGCAGAGATCTACAGCTGAGGTGGGAGACTCTGTCCATAGGACAACAATCAGTCGTATATTGCACAAATCTGGCCTTTATGGAAAAGTGGCAAGAAGAAAGCCATTTCTTAAAGATATCCATAACACAGCTCATCACCCTGAACACACCATCCCCACTGTCAAACATGGTGGTGGCAGCATCATGGTTTGGGCCTGCTTTTCTTCAGCAGGGACAGGGAAGATGGTTCAAATTGATGGGAAGATGGATGGAGCCAAATACAGGACCATTCTGGAAGAACCTGATGGAGTCTGCAAAAGACCTGAGACTGGGACGGAGATTTGTCTTCCAACAAGACAATGATCCAAAACATAAAGCAAAATCTACATTGGAATGGTTCAAAAATAAACATATCCAGGTGTTAGAATGGCCAAGTCAAAGTCCAGACCTGAATCCAATCGAGAATCTGTGGAAAGAACTGAAAACTGCTGTTCACAAATGCTCTCCATCCAACCTCACTGAGCTCGAGCTGTTTTGCAAGGAGGAATGGGAAAAAATGTCAGTCTCTCGATGTGCAAAACTGATAGAGACATACCCCAAGCGACTTACAGCTGTAATAGCAGCAAAAGGTGGCGCTACAAAGTATTAACTTAAGGGGGCTGAATAATTTTGCACGCCCAATTTTTCAGTTTGTGATTTGTTAAAAAAGTTTGAAATATCCAATAAATGTCGTTCCACTTCATGATTGTGTCCCACTTGTTGTTGATTCTTCACAAAAAAATACAGTTTTATATCTTTATGTTTGAAGCCTGAAATGTGGCAAAAGGTCGCAAAGTTCAAGGGGGCCAAATACTTTCGCAAGGCACTGTACACAATAGATATGTAAATCTCAAAGGTAGAACTGACTATTATGGTATTACTGTCTTCATTATTATAACAGACTAAATGAAGACAAGATTTGACAAAACACATAGTTCATATTTACACAAATATTTACAATAATGTTGGTTGACTTTCACAAAATCATATTTTATATAGATTATATACAGTAAAACCACATGAGCTGTTTTAATACAATGTGTCAAGGAGGATTTGAAACAGGAAAGGGATTGTTTTTTTTATGTCGTTCCAAGATGGTGGCTCTGTGGTGACAACCCTTTATCTCTCTACAGGGAGCTTCCCTTCATCCCAGATGGCAACTTGTTCTCTATAGAGCACTGCCTTTGACCAGAGTCCATATGGGGGATAGATAATAGGGTGTCATTTGGGACACATCCCTTGTATATATTCTGTAGTGCTACATTATTTTGGGTAGCTGAGCTGTAGAGTAGATGGCGTCTTCTGGGGTGTCTTTAGAGAGGTGTACAGCAGGGTATCTTGTAGATTCTACAGTATCTTTGGGTAGCTGGGCTGTAGAGTAGAGGGCGTCTTCTGGAGTGTCTTTAGAGAGGTGTACAGCAGGGTATCTTGTAGATTCTACAGTATCTTTGGGTAGCTGGGCAGTAGAATAGATGGAATCATCCTGGGTTCCACTGGCTGTTGGAGGACTTGAAGAGACTCTAGAATCTGTAGGTAGATCCCCACTGGAGTAGATGAGAGAAGCTGGGTGATCTGCAGTAGAATATGGATTTATATTATCTTTGGGAAGTCACAGTAGAATAACATGGCAGGTTAGGATAATTAACGTGGGAGGTTAGTAGAAATAAAATAGCAGGTTAGGAAAATGTACATTGCCATTCAGGATAACTAACGTGGCAGGTTAGGAAAATCAGGTTAAGGTTAGGAAAAGAGTTAGGGTTAGCTAAAATGCTACAAGGAAGCAGCAAGCAGCCACTCAAACAGACATTAAGTGGCCAACAAACTGCCCAATTAGCTGTTAGGTTTCCATAGACCCATTTATGTTACTCCTCCCACTTATTTGTCAACGCCCACTTTCAAACACACTCCACCTATGCAGTTACACATGAATCTGTGGAATACCTGTGGCAGAGCTAGCAGGGTAGGTTGTAGAGGCTTGGCCAGCAGGGTAGGTTGTAGAGGCTTGGCCAGCAGGGTGGGTTGTAGAGGAATGACCAGCAGGGTGGGTTGTAGAGTTGGTAGGTGATTTGACAGTAGAGTAGACTACAGAGATGACCACAGGAAGTGTGTCTGTCTGTCTGTCTGCCTCTCTGATCTCCTCGTACACACAGTCAACCTGCATAGAGAACCAATGACAATTACTACATACATGGTCAATATGGAAAAGAGTGGAGGGCCCTCAGCCAATGTGAGTCAAGGTTCAAACCAAAAAATGTAAATGAAGAACTACATTGTTAATATGGCTGCATTTACACAGGCAGCCCTTTAATTGGCTAAATATATAATCTGATTGGTCAAAAGACCAGTCAAAAGACCAATCATTAAGATCAGAATTGGGCTGCCTGTGTAAACGCAGCCTATGAGTCTGAGAATCCATCATGTGTTGAAACTGAGCTGTTTAATGAACAAGTGTTGTTTGTTGGAGGTTCTTCCTGTTGACAGATCGAGGAATGATAAGAGACTACAGTAGAAACCCACTAGAGGCTGTCGACTCACACACTCAACCCTTAATGTTTAGTTTACCACCTCCCTGTCTATCACCTCTACACTACAAGTTATCATGGACACAAACACACACACACACCCTTGTGTCTCTCACCTCTCCAGTAGGGGCAGGTTGAGTGTTGGATGAGACTGGTGGTGGTGGTGGTGGGGGTGTTCTCCTGGTTCCTCTCCTCTGTCTGTAGAACAGGAGCAGGACCAGTCCTAACACTGTCACCATGACTACCAGACCAGCACTGGTCCACACCATCAGACCTGACCACAGACAGGAGGAGAGACTTTACAGAGTACTGTATATATCATAGATACCATCAGACCTGACCACAGACAGGAGGAGAGACTTTACAGAGTACTTTATATATCATAGATACCATCAGACCTGACCAAGGACAGGAGGAGAGACTTTACAGAGTACTGTATATATCATAGATACCATCAGACCTGACCACAGACAGGAGGAGAGACTTTACAGAGTACTGTATATATCATAGATACCATCAGACCTGACCACAGACAGGAGGAGAGACTTTACAGAGTACTGTATATATCATAGATACCATCAGACCTGACCACAGACAGGAGGAGAGACTTTACAGAGTACTGTATATATCATAGATACCATCAAACCTGACCACAGACAGGAGGAGAGACTTTACAGAGTACTGTATATATCACAGATACCATCAGGCCTGACCACAGACAGGAGGAGAGACTTTACAGAGTACTGTATATATCATAGATACCATCAGACCTGACCACAGACAGGAGGAGAGACTTTACAGAGTACTGTATATATCATAGATACCATCAGACCTGACCACAGACAGGAGGAGAGACTTTGGTGAGTTTGCTAAAATTACCAGATTTTGGCAAACCAGATGCTTTCCAGACTATAAATATCATAGATGGATGGATACAACTGTCATTTGGTCGGTTGGATGGTAGACTGGTGGATATATCAGTCAATAAGATAAGGTAGGTTGGATGGTAGACAGATCAGTCAATAAGATATGGTAGGTTGGATGGTAGACAGATCAGTCAATAAGATATGGTAGGTTGGATGGTAGACAGATCAGTCAATAAGATATGGTAGGTTGGATGGTAGACAGATCAGTCAATAAGATATGGTAGGTTGGATGGTAGACAGATCAGTCAATAAGATATGGTAGGCTGGATGGTAGACAGATCAGTCAATAAGATATGGTAGGTTGGATGGTAGACAGATCAGTCAATAAGATATGGTAGGTTGGATGGTAGACAGATCAGTCAATAAGATATGGTAGGTTGGATGGTAGACAGATCAGTCAATAAGATATGGTAGGTTGGATGGTAGACAGATCAGTCAATAAGATATGGTAGGTTGGATGGTAGTCAGTTGTACAGACAGACAGACAGACAGACAGACAGACAGACAGACAGACAGACAGACAGACAGACAGACAGACAGACAGACAGACAGACAGACAGACAGACAGACAGACAGACAGACAGACAGACAGACAGACAGACAGAGCAGTGAAAATAAAGGTGTGATAAAGGAAGAGACTTCACTATCTTGCTAGTTATGGGATGATAAATATAAAGGAAGAGACTTCACTATCTTGTTAGTTATGGGATGATAAATATAAAGGAAGAGACTTCACTATCTTGCTAGTTATGGGATGATAAATATAAAGGAAGAGACTTCACTATCTTGCTAGTTATGGGATGATAAATATAAAGGAAGAGACTTCACTATCTTGCTAGTTATGGGATGATAAATATAAAGGAAGAGACGTCACTATCTTGCTAGTTATGGGATGATAAATATAAAGGAAGAGACTTCACTATCTTGCTAGTTATGGGATGAGAAATATAAGGGAAGAGACGTCACTATCTTGCTAGTTATGGGATGATAAATATAAAGGAAGAGACTTAAAACCTCTACTGACTCCCCATCCCGCATGCGGGAGCGTAATCATCGCCTGACACTAATTATCCTAACGCAACGGACATAAATATCCCTAGAAAATATTCCTATTCATGAAAATCACAAATGAAATATATTGAGACACAGCTTAGCCTTTTGTTAATCACCCTGTCATCTCAGATTTTCAAAATATGCTTTACAGCCAAAGCTAGACAAGCATTTGTGTAAGTTAAATCGATAGACTAGCATAGCATTTTGTCCAGCTAGCAGCAGGTAACTTGGTCACAGAAATCAGAAAAGCAATCTAATTAAATTGTTTACCTTTGAGCTTCGGATGTTTTCACTCACGAGACTCCCAGTTAGATAGCAAATGTTCCTTTTTTCCAAAAATATTATTTTTGTAGGCGAAATAGCTCTGTTTGTTCTTCACGTTTGGCTGAGAAATCGCCCGGAAATTGCAGTCACGAAAACGGCGAAAAATATTTCAAATTAGCTCCATAATATCGACAGAAACATGGCAAACGTTGTTTATAATCAATCCTCAAGGTGTTTTTCAAATATCTATTCGATAATATATCCATCGGGACAATTCGTTTCTCAGTAGGACCGATTGGAGTAATGGACGGCTATTCTTCAACATAAATGTGTAAAACTACGTCACAATGCTGTAGACACCTTGGGGAATACGTAGAAAGCGTAAGCTGGTTGATAGCACATTCACAGCTCAATAGGGACTCATTGGAACGCAGCGCTTTCAAAACCTGGGGCACTTCCGGATTGGATTTTTCTCAGGCTTTTGCCTGCAACATCAGTTCTATTATACTCACAGACAATATTTTTACAGTTTTGGAAACATGTTTTATATCCTAAGCTGTCAATTATATGCATATTCTAGCATCTTGTCCTGACAAAATATCCCGTTTAAAACGGGAAAGTTTTTTTTCCAAAAATGAAAATACTCCCCCTAGAGTCGCAACTGCATTGCTTTGGGATGACAAATATAAAGGAAGAGACTGAGTAAGATAGTGATCAGAGTAACCATAGCAACAGAGGTCATGGTGTCAGCAGCTGCTTTCCACAAAACCTCAAGTGTTACATCACTTCCTGCATCCCCATGACAACATTAGTCCCTGCTACCACATAATAGAACACCATTATATATTAGGCACCACTGAAATCAGTATACATGAAACTTAACAGCACTCTGTCCTGCAAGAGAGTATTCCTTTTGAGGAGAATCTAGATGAGAGAGAGAGAGTGACAGAGACAGAGACAGCGAGTGAAAAAAGAACGAGAGAGAGAAACAGACAGAGAGAGGTGGGGTGTCAGAGAGAGAGACAGAGACAGAGACAGAGAGAGAAAAAAAGAGAGAGAGACAGAGATAGGGAGGGAGAGTAAAAAAAAGAAAACGAGAGAGAGAGAGAGATACAGACAGAGAGAGGTGGGATGTCAGAGAGAGAGAAAGAAGAGAGAGACAGATAGAGAGAGATAAAGAGAGAGAGAGGTGGGGTGTCAGAGAGAGAGAGAGAGAGAAACAGACAGACAGAGAGAGGTGGGGTGTCAGAGAGAGAGAGAGAGAGGTGGGGTGTCAGAGAGAGAGAGAGAGAGAGAGGTTAGGAAAGAGAGAAAGAGAGAGAGAGAGAGAGAGAGAGGTGGGGTGTCAGAGAGAGAGAGAGAGGTGGGGTGTCAGAGAGAGAGAGAGGCAGAGAGATAGAGACAGAGACATAGAGATAAAGAGAGAGACAGAGAGAGAGATTGAGTGAATAAAGAGAGCAACAGAGAGAGAGAAGTAGTGACATTTGTCCAATGCTTGAACAGGAACAATTGATTTTCAGCATTACAGTATTTCATATCACAACTTATTAGTTAATGTCTAAGATGAGAGATTCATCATACCATCTCTTGATAGGCGACCACTGACGTGGTTTGGGAGGGTTGAGGAGGTGTTTGGGGATGTTGTAGAGAGGTTTGGGATGGTTGAGGAGGTGTTTGGGGATGTTGTAGAGAGGTCTGGGAGGGTTGTGGAGAGATTAGAGGATGTTGTAGAGAGGTCTGGGAGGGTTGTGGAGACATGGCGTCGGGAGGTGACAGTTGAGGTTGTAGAAGTGGGAGGAGCTGTGAGTCAATAGAAAGTACAGATAAACACCAATACTGAAACAACTTCATGTCAGGAAATAAGTCAGGAAGTGAATTACTAGATAACAATTCATCTGGAGTGTTAACTTACCACCTGTAACTGTGAGATTCACATCTTGGAATGTGTCCTTTATCGTTCGTTCCACACCACACCAGTAGGTCCCAGAGTCTGACTTCCTCAGGTTCTTGATGGTCACATAGAAGACTCCATCTCTGTTGTCTTCTATACTGTATCTACCTTGAGATACAGTCTTGCTCCTCTTAGTTTCAACCAGAATGTCTCTACCAGAACATGTCCCCTTGCAGAAGTATTTGTTGTTGTTCCCTGCCAACGTGAACGAGCAGCCGAACATGACATGTCCTCCCACCACTTCCTTCACATTAATGACATCTGACTCCACAACACACAGAGCTGTCAAACAGAAACACACAGTACAGTCACAACTGATGACCTGTGAGATCAATTTTAACCCTGCTCAAATCTAACATTAACCCTGCTCAAATCTAACTTTAACCCTGCTCACATCTAACTTTAACTCTGCTCAAATCTAACTTTAACCCTGCTCAAATCTAACTTTAACCCTGCTCAAATCTAACTTTAACCCTGCTCAAATCTAACTTTAACCTTGCTCAAATCTTACTTTAACCCTGCTCAAATCTAACTTTAACCCTACTCAAATCCTACTTTAACCCTGGATAAATCTTATTTTAACCCTGGATAAACACAGGTAATAGACCAACATGTCAAATCATAGTCTATATTTCACATGCACCGAATACAACAGGTGTAGAACTTACAGTGAAATGCTGAATACAACAGGTGTAGTAGACCTTACAGTGAGATGCTGAATACAACAGGTGTAGTAGACCTTACAGTGAAATGCTGAATACAACAGGTGTAGTAGACCTTACAGTGAAATGCTGAATACAACAGGTGTAGTAGACCTTACAGTGAAATGCTGAATACAACAGGTGTAGTAGACCTTACAGTGAGATGCTGAATACAACAGGTGTAGTAGACCTTACAGTGAAATGCTGAATACAACAGGTGTAGTAGACCTTACAGTGAGATGCTGAATACAACAGCTGTAGTAGACCTTACAGTGAGATGCCGAATACAACAGGTGTAGTAGACCTTACAGTGAGATGCTGAATACAACAGGTGTAGTAGACCTTACAGTGAGATGCTGAATACAACAGCTGTAGTAGACCTTACAGTGAGATGCTGAATACAACAGCTGTAGTAGACCTTACAGTGAAATGCTGAATACAACAGCTGTAGTAGACCTTACAGTGAGATGCTGAATACAACAGCTGTAGTAGACCTTACAGTGAGATGCTGAATACAACAGCTGTAGTAGACCTTACATTGAAATGCTGAATACAACAGGTGTAGAACTTACAGTGAAATGCTGAATACAACAGGTGTAGTAGACCTTACAGTGAAATGCTGAATACAACAGGTGTAGTAGACCTTACAGTGAGATGCTGAATACAACAGGTGTAGTAGACCTTACAGTGAAATGCTGAATACAACAGGTGTAGTAGACCTTACAGTGAGATGCTGAATACAACAGGTGTAGTAGACCTTACAGTGAAATGCTGAATACAACAGCTGTATTAGACCTTACAGTGAAATGCTGAATACAACAGGTGTAGTAGACCTTACAGTGAAATGCTGAATACAACAGGTGTAGTAGACCTTACAGTGAAATGCTGAATACAACAGGTGTAGTAGACCTTACAGTGAAATGCTGAATACAACAGGTGTAGTAGACCTTACTGTGAAATGCTGAATACAACAGGTGTAGTAGAACTTACAGTGAAATTCTGAATACAACAGGTGTAGTAGACCTTACAGTGAAATGCTGAATACAACAGGTGTAGAACTTACAGTGAAATGCTGAATACAACAGGTGTAGAACTTACAGTGAAATGCTGAATACAACATGTGTAGTAGACCTTACAGTGAAATGCTGAATACAACAGGTGTAGTAGACCTTACAGTGAAATGCTGAATACAACAGGTGTAGAACTTACAGTGAAATGCTGAATACAACAGGTGTAGTAGACCTTACAGTGAAATGCTGAATACAACAGGTGTAGTAGACCTTACAGTGAAATGCTGAATACAACAGGTGTAGTAGACCTTACTGTGAAATGCTGAATACAACAGGTGTAGTAGACCTTACAGTGAAATGCTGAATACAACAGGTGTAGTAGACCTTACAGTGAAATGCTGAATACAACAGGTGTAGTAGACCTTACTGTGAAATGCTGAATACAACAGGTGTAGTAGACCTTACAGTGAAATGCTGAATACAACAGGTGTAGTAGACCTTACAGTGAAATGCTGAATACAACAGGTGTAGAACTTACAGTGAAATGCTGAATAAAACAGGTGTAGAACTTACAGTGAAATGCTGAATACAACAGGTGTAGTAGACCTTACAGTGAAATGCTGAATACAACAGGTGTAGTAGACCTTACAGTGAAATGCTGAATACAACAGGTGTAGTAGACCTTACAGTGAAATGCTGAATACAACAGGTGTAGTAGACCTTACAGTGAAATGCTGAATACAACAGCTGTAGTAGACCTTACAGTGAAATGCTGAATACAACAGGTGTAGTAGACCTTACAGTGAAATGCTGAATACAACAGGTGTAGAACTTACAGTGAAATGCTGAATACAACAGGTGTAGTAGACCTTACAGTGAAATGCTGAATACAACAGGTGTAGTAGACCTTACAGTGAAATGCTGAATACAACAGGTGTAGTAGACCTTACTGTGAAATGCTGAATACAACAGGTGTAGTAGACCTTACAGTGAAATGCTGAATACAACAGGTGTAGTAGACCTTACAGTGAAATGCTGAATACAACAGGTGTAGTAGACCTTACTGTGAAATGCTGAATACAACAGGTGTAGTAGACCTTACAGTGAAATGCTGAATACAACAGGTGTAGTAGACCTTACAGTGAAATGCTGAATACAACAGGTGTAGAACTTACAGTGAAATGCTGAATAAAACAGGTGTAGAACTTACAGTGAAATGCTGAATACAACATGTGTAGTAGACCTTACAGTGAAATGCTGAATACAACAGGTGTAGTAGACCTTACAGTGAAATGCTGAATACAACAGGTGTAGAACTTACAGTGAAATGCTGAATACAACAGGTGTAGTAGACCTTACAGTGAAATGCTGAATACAACAGGTGTAGTAGACCTTACAGTGAAATGCTGAATACAACAGGTGTAGTAGACCTTACAGTGAAATGCTGAATACAACAGGTGTAGTAGACCTTACAGTGAAATGCTGAATACAACAGGTGTAGAACTTACAGTGAAATGCTGAATACAACAGGTGTAGTAGACCTTACAGTGAAATGCTGAATACAACAGGTGTAGTAGACCTTACAGTGAAATGCTGAATACAACAGGTGTAGAACTTACAGTGAAATGCTGAATACAACAGCTGTAGTAGACCTCACAGTGAAATGCTGAATACAACAGGTGTAGTAGACCTTACAGTGAAATGCTGAATACAACAGGTGTAGTAGACCTCACAGTGAAATGCTGAATACAACAGGTGTAGTAGACCTTACAGTGAAATGCTGAATACAACAGGTGTAGTAGACCTTACAGTGAAATGCTGAATACAACAGGTGTAGTAGACCTTACAGTGAAATGCTGAATACAACAGGTGTAGTAGACCTTACTGTGAAATGCTGAATACAACAGGTGTAGTAGAACTTACAGTGAAATTCTGAATACAACAGGTGTAGTAGACCTTACAGTGAAATGCTGAATACAACAGGTGTAGAACTTACAGTGAAATGCTGAATACAACAGGTGTAGAACTTACAGTGAAATGCTGAATACAACATGTGTAGTAGACCTTACAGTGAAATGCTGAATACAACAGGTGTAGTAGACCTTACAGTGAAATGCTGAATACAACAGGTGTAGAACTTACAGTGAAATGCTGAATACAACAGGTGTAGTAGACCTTACAGTGAAATGCTGAATACAACAGGTGTAGTAGACCTTACAGTGAAATGCTGAATACAACAGGTGTAGTAGACCTTACTGTGAAATGCTGAATACAACAGGTGTAGTAGACCTTACAGTGAAATGCTGAATACAACAGGTGTAGTAGACCTTACAGTGAAATGCTGAATACAACAGGTGTAGTAGACCTTACTGTGAAATGCTGAATACAACAGGTGTAGTAGACCTTACAGTGAAATGCTGAATACAACAGGTGTAGTAGACCTTACAGTGAAATGCTGAATACAACAGGTGTAGAACTTACAGTGAAATGCTGAATAAAACAGGTGTAGAACTTACAGTGAAATGCTGAATACAACAGGTGTAGTAGACCTTACAGTGAAATGCTGAATACAACAGGTGTAGTAGACCTTACAGTGAAATGCTGAATACAACAGGTGTAGTAGACCTTACAGTGAAATGCTGAATACAACAGCTGTAGTAGACCTTACAGTGAAATGCTGAATACAACAGGTGTAGTAGACCTTACAGTGAAATGCTGAATACAACAGGTGTAGAACTTACAGTGAAATGCTGAATACAACAGGTGTAGTAGACCTTACAGTGAAATGCTGAATACAACAGGTGTAGTAGACCTTACAGTGAAATGCTGAATACAACAGGTGTAGTAGACCTTACATGTGAAATGCTGAATACAACAGGTGTAGTAGACCTTACAGTGAAATGCTGAATACAACAGGTGTAGTAGACCTTACATGTGAAATGCTGAATACAACAGGTGTAGTAGACCTTACTGTGAAATGCTGAATACAACAGGTGTAGTAGACCTTACAGTGAAATGCTGAATACAACAGGTGTAGTAGACCTTACAGTGAAATGCTGAATACAACAGGTGTAGAACTTACAGTGAAATGCTGAATAAAACAGGTGTAGAACTTACAGTGAAATGCTGAATACAACATGTGTAGTAGACCTTACAGTGAAATGCTGAATACAACAGGTGTAGTAGACCTTACAGTGAAATGCTGAATACAACAGGTGTAGAACTTACAGTGAAATGCTGAATACAACAGGTGTAGTAGACCTTACAGTGAAATGCTGAATACAACAGGTGTAGTAGACCTTACAGTGAAATGCTGAATACAACAGGTGTAGTAGACCTTACAGTGAAATGCTGAATACAACAGGTGTAGTAGACCTTACAGTGAAATGCTGAATACAACAGGTGTAGTAGACCTTACAGTGAAATGCTGAATACAACAGGTGTAGTAGACCTTACAGTGAGATGCTGAATACAACAGGTGTAGTAGACCTTACAGTGAAATGCTGAATACAACAGCTGTATTAGACCTTACAGTGAAATGCTGAATACAACAGGTGTAGTAGACCTTACAGTGAGATGCTGAATACAACAGGTGTAGTAGACCTTACAGTGAGATGCTGAATACAACAGCTGTAGTAGACCTTACAGTGAGATGCTGAATACAACAGCTGTAGTAGACCTTACTGTGAAATGCTGAATACAACAGGTGTAGTAGACCTTACAGTGAAATGCTGAATACAACAGGTGTAGTAGACCTTACAGTGAAATGCTGAATACAACAGCTGTAGTAGACCTTACAGTGAAATGCTGAATACAACAGGTGTAGTAGACCTTACAGTGAAATGCTGAATACAACAGGTGTAGAACTTACAGTGAAATGCTGAATACAACAGGTGTAGTAGACCTTACAGTGAAATGCTGAATACAACAGGTGTAGTAGACCTTACAGTGAAATGCTGAATACAACAGGTGTAGAACTTACAGTGAAATGCTGAATACAACAGGTGTAGTAGACCTTACAGTGAAATGCTGAATACAACAGGTGTAGTAGACCTCACAGTGAAATGCTGAATACAACAGGTGTAGTAGACCTTACAGTGTGATGCTGAATACAACAGCTGTAGTAGACCTCACAGTGAAATGCTGAATACAACAGGTGTAGTAGACCTTACAGTGAAATGCTGAATACAACAGGTGTAGTAGACCTTACAGTGAAATGCTGACTTACAGGCTCTAACCAATAGTGAAAAATAACAGTAGGGAGGCTACATACAGTAGAGGCTACATACAGTAGGGAGGCTATATACAGTAGGGAGGCTACATACAGTAGGGAGGCTACATACAGTAGGGAGGCTATATACAGTAGGGAGGCTACATACAGTAGAGGCTACATACAGTAGGGAGGCTACATACAGTAGGGAGGCTACATACAGTAGGGAGGCTATATACAGTAGGGAGGCTACATACAGTAGAGGCTACATACAGTAGGGAGGCTACATACAGTAGGGAGGCTACATACAGTAGAGAGGCTATATACAGTAGAGAGGCTATATACAGTAGGGAGGCTATATACAGTAGGGAGGCTACATACAGACACCGGTTAGTCGGGCTGATTGAGGTAGTATGTACATGTAGATATGGTTAAAGTGACTATACATATATGATGAACAGGAAGTAGCAGTAGTGTCAAACATTCTAAGTGCAGTTCATTATCATGAGGTACATGTGAAAAACCAACTATCTGGCTCCTTATAGACAAATACATATCTTATTCCTTCTGTACTATATCATACAGACAGACAGACAGACAGACAGACAGACAGACAGACAGACAGACAGACAGACAGAACTCACCTGAGAGGAGACAGCAGGAGACAACATGGAGTATCTTCATTCTGGACAGTTACTACCACAGTTACTATACTGTTAAAGTTACTTTACTACCACAGTTACTATACTGTTAAAGTTACTTTACTACCACAGTTACTATACTGTTAAAGTTACTTTACTACCACAGTTACTATACTGTTAAAGTTACTTTACTACCACAGTTACTATACTGTTAAAGTTACTTTACCACCACAGTTACTATACTGTTAAAGTTACTTTACTACCACAGTTACTATACTGTTAAAGTTACTTTACTACCACAGTTACTATACTGTTAAAGTTACTTTACTACCACAGTTACTATACTGTTAAAGTTACTTTACCATCACAGTTACTATACTGTTAAAGTTACTTTACTACCACAGTTACTATACTGTTAAAGTTACTTTACTACCACAGTTACTATACTGTTAAAGTTACTTTACTACCACAGTTACTATACTGTTAAAGTTACTTTACTACCACAGTTACTATACTGTTAAAGTTACTTTACTACCACAGTTACTATACTGTTAAAGTTACTTTACTACCACAGTTACTATACTGTTAAAGTTACTTTACCATCACAGTTACTATACTGTTAAAGTTACTTTACTACCACAGTTACTATACTGTTAAAGTTACTTTACTACCACAGTTACTATACTGTTAAAGTTACTTTACTACCACAGTTACTATACTGTTAAAGTTACTTTACTACCACAGTTACTATACTGTTACAGTTATTTTACTATACTACCTGCTAGCCCAGGTCCACAACAGAGTCTCTGTCAGCTACACACTTGACAGCAGGGTGTTTCTGAAACGCTCCTACTTCCTTAATTGAAAGCTCCTCCCTCATCTGACACCCCTCCCCTCTGTCTCTCTCTTTCTCTTTATCTCTCTCTCTGTCTTTAAATCAAATTAAATTCAAAGGGTTTATTGGCATGGGAAACATGCTTACATTGCCAAAGCAGTCTGTCTGTCTGTCTGTCTGTCTGTCTGTCTGTCTGTCTGTCTGTCTCTCTCTCTCTCTCGAAGGGCTTTATTGGCATGGGAAACATCTGTGGTGGGCATTAGCCTGCACATCCTGTTGATTTCCATGTAGTGACCTCAGTGTCTGCAGGTCTATGTGCTGCAGAGTGAAACTGGTACAAACCGGCCGGAGGTTAGACTTCTAAACCACCAGAGATCTCAGCTATCTGTGGTGACTAAGTGTTAAAACTGTCAACTTCTCTGTTCTGAAGTTACCATGGTTATTTCAGCAGAGGAGGAACACAATGTTGAGATGATGACAATATAGTTAAAGTATACATCAATATATTTTATAACTTTTTTCTGACATTTAATTGATCCAAATACAGTCTTTGTAAGTTATAAACTCAACAGATGAGTTTCTGAACAGAAGAAACATCCCTCCTCTACAACCCAACTCCCCCTTAATGAATGACGTCATCACATAACAGACAAGCTACTGAGATCTCAGTAAACCAACAGAACGACCTCCACATCGCCCCCTACAGAATGTTATCAGTACTGATGAATAAATCTACTATAATCTCCACCACCAGTCGTCTCTCTATTGATCCTGGGGGACGAGGTTACAGTCTAATAAACTACATGTTTCAACTCGGTCAATTCAGGAAGTGAAGTGACATTCCATTCATGGATTGAAAAGTCCACATGGAAAATGATGGTCATCGATGATAAATTGAATTGTGATTATTTTAATGAATTTAATTGAATTCTATTCAAGTGGACCCCAGCTCTGGTAACGATAACACTTCAGGTGACCTCTTCTCTTTAGAATGCAGACCATAGAATTACATAATAGAACTGAATTCCTTAATAGAACTTCATTACATAATAGAACTTCATTACATAATAGAACTTCATTACATACAGTGCCTTGCGAAAGTATTCGGCCCCCTTGAACTTTGCGACCTTTTGCCACATTTCAGGCTTCAAACATAAAGATATAAAACTGTATTTTTTTGTGAAGAATCAACAACAAGTGGGACACAATCATGAAGTGGAACGACATTTATTGGATATTTCAAACTTTTTTAACAAATCAAAAACTGAAAAATTGGGCGTGCAAAATTATTCAGCCCCCTTAAGTTAATACTTTGTAGCGCCACCTTTTGCTGCGATTACAGCTGTAAGTCGCTTGGGGTATGTCTCTATCAGTTTTGCACATCGAGAGACTGAATTTTTTTCCCATTCCTCCTTGCAAAACAGCTCGAGCTCAGTGAGGTTGGATGGAGAGCATTTGTGAACAGCAGTTTTCAGTTCTTTCCACAGATTCTCGATTGGATTCAGGTCTGGACTTTGACTTGGAAATTCTAACACCTGGATATGTTTATTTTTGAAACATTCCATTGTAGAGTTTGCTTTATGTTTTGAATCATTGTCTTGTTGGAAGACAAATCTCCGTCCCAGTCTCAGGTCTTTTGCAGACTCCATCAGGTTTTCTTCCAGAATGGTCCTGTATTTGGCTCCATCCATCTTCCCATCAATTTTAACCATCTTCCCTGTCCCTGCTGAAGAAAAGCAGGCCCAAACCATGATGTTGCCACCACCATGTTTGACAGTGGGGATGGTGTGTTCAGCTGTGTTGCTTTTACGCCAAACTTAACGTTTTGCATTGTTGCCAAAAAGTTCAATTTTGGTTTCATCTGACCAGAGCACCTTCTTCCACATGTTTGGTGTGTCTCCCAGGTGGCTTGTGGCAAACTTTAAACAACACTTTTTATGGATATCTTTAAGAAATGGCTTTCTTCTTGCCACTCTTCCATAAAGGCCAGATTTGTGCAATATACGACTGATTGTTGTCCTATGGACAGAGTCTCCCACCTCAGCTGTAGATCTCTGCAGTTCATCCAGAGTGATCATGGGCCTCTTGGCTGCATCTCTGATCAGTCTTCTCCTTGTATGAGCTGAAAGTTTAGAGGGACGGCCAGGTCTTGGTAGATTTGCAGTGGTCTGATACTCCTTCCATTTCAATATTATCGCTTGCACAGTGCTCCTTGGGATGTTTAAAGCTTGGGAAATATTTTTGTATCCAAATCCGGCTTTAAACTTCTTCACAACAGTATCTCGGACCTGCCTGGTGTGTTCCTTGTTCTTCATGATGCTCTCTGCGCTTTTAACGGACCTCTGAGACTATCACAGTGCAGGTGCATTTATACGGAGACTTGATTACACACAGGTGGATTGTATTTATCATCATTAGTCATTTAGGTCAACATTGGATCATTCAGAGATCCTCACTGAACTTCTGGAGAGAGTTTGCTGCACTGAAAGTAAAGGGGCTGAATAATTTTGCACGCCCAATTTTTCAGTTTTTGATTTGTTAAAAAAGTTTGAAATATCCAATAAATGTCGTTCCACTTCATGATTGTGTCCCACTTGTTGTTGATTCTTCACAAAAAAAGACAGTTTTATATCTTTATGTTTGAAGCCTGAAATGTGGCAAAAGGTCGCAAAGTTCAAGGGGGCCGAATACTTTCGCAAGGCACTGTAATAGAACTGAATTCCTTAATAGAACTTCATTACATAATATAACTTCATTACATAATAGAACTGAATTCCTTAATAGAACTTCATTACATAATAGAACTGAATTCCTTAATAGAACTTCATTACATAATATAACTGAATTCCTTAATAGAACTTCATTACATAATAGAACTGAATTCCTTAATAGAACTTCATTACATAATAGAACTGAATTCCTTAATAGAACTTCATTACATAATAGAACTGAATTCCTTAATAGAACTTCATTACATATTCAAATGTAATTCCAACGTTAGTCAGATTTTAATAGGATCTCTGTGCTACAGAGTCTATCAGGAGTCAGTAGTTGTGATATTGTTGAGGTTCTGGTCCAATGCTATAGGGTTGAGTGCTTAAAAGGCTGATTGGTCGAGGGCGGGGTCATGAGCAATGCATTCTGGGTCAGCGGTAGACACGGGCTGAGGGGCCACTGCATTGTGGGTGGAAGTTATATTTTCTTCATCCTTACCATCTAAACTCCAAGTACACCAACTGTAAACTCTAAAGTACACCAACTGTAAACTCTAAAGTACACCAACTGTAAACTCTAGTACAATCAATCAATCAATCAATCAATCAAATTTATTTTATATAGCCCTTCGTACATCAGCTGATATCTCAAAGTGCTGTACAGAAACCCAGCCTAAAACCCCAAACAGCAAGCAATGCAGGTGAAGAATCACGGTGGCTAGGAAAAACTCCCTAGAAAGGCCAAAACCTAGGAAGAAACCTAGAGAGGAACCAGGCTATGTGGGGTGGCCAGTCCTCTTCTGGCTGTGCCGGGTGGAGATTATAACAAAACATGGTCAAGATGTTCAAATGTTCATAAATGACCAGCATGGTCGAATAATAATAAGGCAGAATAGTTGAAACTGGAGCAGCAGCACAGTCAGGTGGACTGGGGACAGCAAGGAGTCATCATGTCAGGTATTCCTGGGGCATGGTCCTAGGGCTCAGGTCCTCCGAGAGAGAGAAAGAAAGAGAGAATTAGAGAGAGCATATGTGGGATGGCCAGTCCTCTTCTGGCTGTGCCGGGTGGAGATTATAACAGAACATGGCCAAGATGTTCAAATGTTCATAAATGATCAGCATGGTCGAATAATAATAAGGCAGAACAGTTGAAACTGGAGCAGCAGCACAGCCAGGTGGACTGGGGACAGCAAGGAGTCATCATGTCAGGTAGTCCTGGGGCATGGTCCTAGGGCTCAGGTCCTCCGAGAGAGAGAAAGAGAGAAGGAGAGAATTAGAGAACGCACACTTAGATTCACACAGGACACCGAATAGGACAGGAGAAGTACTCCAGATATAACAAACTGACCCTAGCCCCCCGACACATAAACTACTGCAGCATAAATACTGTACACATACTGTAAACTCTAGTACACATACTGTAAACTCTAAAGTACACCAACTGTAAACTCTAAAGTACACCTACTGTAAACTCTAAAGTACACCAACTGTAAACTCTAAAGTACACCTACTGTTACCACAATAGCAATCTCGTTTAACCCAGAAATAAAATGTTGTGTAATTTGTTGTGTAATTTCTCTCTCTCTTTCTCTCGTTATTTTCTGCCTCATCTGTTGTCACATACATATGCGCAGTAGCAGACACACACACGCGCACACGCACACACACGCACACACACACACACACACAAGCTAATTTAGAAAGGAGGTACCACTCTCACCTTCCTCACCACTCTCACCTGTTGTAGGACAGCAAGTAAAAGGGAGACAGACCTCTTCTCCATTTCCTCCTTCAGGGTTGCCACAGCAACCACCAGCACAGAGTTGAACAACATGTATTTGTATTAGTGTTTATTATGGATCCTCATTGGGTTCCTGCCAAGGCAGCAGCTACTCTCCCTGGGGATTATTATGGATCCTCATTAGTTCCTGCCAAGGCAGCAGCTACTCTCCCTGGGGTTTATTATGGATCCTCATTGGGTTCCTGCCAAGGCAGCAGCTACTCTCCCTGGGGATTATTATGGATCCTCATTAGTTCCTGCCAAGGCAGCAGCTACTCTCCCTGGGGATTATTATGGATCCTCATTAGTTCCTGCCAAGGCAGCAGCTACTCTCCCTGGGGTTTATTATGGATCCTCATTAGTTCCTGCCAAGGCAGCAGCTACTCTCCCTGGGGTTTATTATGGATCCTCATTAGTTCCTGCCAAGGCAGCAGCTACTCTCCCTGGGGTTTATTATGGATCCTCATTGGGTTCCTGCCAAGGCAGCAGCTACTCTCCCTGGGGTTTATTATGGATCCTCATTGGGTTCCTGCCAAGGCAGCAGCTACTCTCCCTGGGGTTTATTATGGATCCTCATTAGTTCCTGCCAAGGCAGCAGCTACTCTCCCTGGGGTTTATTATGGATCCTCATTAGTTCCTGCCAAGGCAGCAGCTACTCTCCCTGGGGTTTATTATGGATCCTCATTGGGTTCCTGCTAAGGCAGCAGCTACTCTCCCTGGGGTTTATTATGGATCCTCATTGGGTTCCTGCCAAGGCAGCAGCTACTCTCCCTGGGGTTTATTATGGATCCTCATTAGTTCCTGCCAAGGCAGCAGCTACTCTCCCTGGGGTTTATTATGGATCCTCATTGGGTTCCTGCCAAGGCAGCAGCTACTCTCCCTGGGGTTTATTATGGATCCTCATTGGGTTCCTGCCAAGGCAGCAGCTACTCTCCCTGGGGTTTATTATGGATCCTCATTGGGTTCCTGCCAAGGCAGCAGCTACTCTTCCTGGGGTTTATTATGGATCCTCATTAGTTCCTGCCAAGGCAGCAGCTACTCTCCCTGGGGTTTATTATGGATCCTCATTGGGTTCCTGCCAAGGCAGCAGCTACTCTCCCTGGGGTTTATTATGGATCCTCATTAGTTCCTGCCAAGGCAGCAGCTACTCTCCCTGGGGTTTATTATGGATCCTCATTAGTTCCTGCCAAGGCAGCAGCTACTCTCCCTGGGGTTTATTATGGATCCTCATTAGTTCCTGCCAAGGCAGCAGCTACTCTTCCTGGGGTTTATTATGGATCCTCATTAGTTCCTGCCAAGGCAGCAGCTACTCTTCCTGGGGTTTATTATGGATCCTCATTAGTTCCTGCCAAGGCAGCAGCTACTCTCCCTGGGGTTTATTATGGATCCTCATTAGTTCCTGCCAAGGCAGCAGCTACTCTTCCTGGGTTCCAGCAACAATAAGGAAGTTATATAAAATTCTAAAAACATTACATTTCACAACACAGTGTGTTCCCTCAGGCCACTACTCTACTACCACATATCTACAGCACAATATCCATGTGTCCTGTACGTGTGTGTGGAGTGTGTATGTTATCATGTGTGTGTATGCATATGTGTGTCTCTTCACAGCCCCTGCTGTTCCATAAGGTGTAGTTTTGTCTAGATTTTAAATCTGATTTTACTGCTTGCATCAGTTACTTAATGTGGAATAGAGTTCCATGTAGTCATGGCTCTATGTAGTACTGTGGAATAGAGTTCCATGTAGTCATGGCTCTATGTAGTACTGTGGAATAGAGTTCCATGTAGTCATGGCTCTATGTAGTACTGTGGAATAGAGTTCCATGTAGTCATGGCTCTATGTAGTACTGTGGAATAGAGTTCCATGTAGTCATGGCTCTATGTAGTACTGTGGAATAGAGTTCCATGTAGTCATGGCTCTATGTAGTACTGTGGAATAGAGTTCCATGTAGTCATGGCTCTATGTAGTACTGTGGAATAGAGTTCCATGTAGTCATGGCTCTATGTAGTACTGTGGAATAGAGTTCCATGTGTAGTCATGGCTCTATGTAGTACTGTGCGCCTCCCATAGTCTCTTCTGGACCTCCGGTGGCATGTCTTGTGGGGTATGTATGGGTGTCTGAGCTGTGTGCTAGTAGTTTAAACAGACAGCTTGCTGCATTCAACAATACTTTTCACAAATAAAAGTATTGATGAAGTCAAACTCTCCTCCACTTTGAGCCGTGAGAGATTGACATGCATAGTATTAAGGTTGGCTCTCGGTGTACATTTAAGAGCCAGCCAGCCAGCCAGCTGTGCAACACATAGACACAGGCAGCGAAGAGGCCCCGGCGCGTCTCCAGCCAGGAGACGTCTTCATACCAGATTACACTGTCATAACACGTTCATTACATCTTTCTACAGAGACAAACAGGGATCCGTTTATCTAGAAGAAAAACATACTTTATTTACCTAGGAAAGTTATTCACGTAGAAAATACATTCTGTGTGTAGCAAACTGTTCAGAAATATAATACACACATGACAAATGTGTAGCAAACTGTTCAGAAATATAATACACACATGACAAATGTGTAGCAAACTGTTCAGAAATATAATACACACATGACAAATGTGTAGCAAACTGTTCAGAAATATAATACACACATGACAAATGTGTAGCAAACTGTTCAGAAATATAATACACACATGACAAATGTGTAGCAAACTGTTCAGAAATATAATACACACATGACAAATGTGTAGCAAACTGTTCACAAATATAACACACACATGACAAATGTGTAGCAAACTGTTCAGAAATATAATACACACATGACAAATGTGTAGCAAACTGTTCAGAAATATAATACACACATGACAAATGTGTAGCAAACTGTTCACAAATATAACACACACATGACAAATGTGTAGCAAACTGTTCAGAAATATAACACACACATGACAAATGTGTAGCAAACTGTTCAGAAATATAATACACACATGACAAATGTATAGCAAACTGTTCAGTAATATAATACACACATGACAAATGTGTAGCAAACTGTTCAGAAATATAACACACACATGACAAATGTGTAGCAAACTGTTCAGAAATATAATACACACATGACAAATGTATAGCAAACTGTTCAGTAATATAATACACACATGACAAATGTGTAGCAAACTGTTCAGAAATATAACACACACATGACAAATGTGTAGCAAACTGTTCAGTAATATAATACACACATGACAAATGTATAGCAAACTAAGTCTGGTTGTAGTTGTAGAAGATTCTGTCCAGGGTTAACGTTTTTCTTAAAAGTATTCCTTGAATATAAAACGACATGATTTAAACATAAAACTAGTTCCTGTTGTGAAGGAGAAATAATGGTCCCTATATTGAGGTGAGTGATCTTCCATTTAAATGGATAAATAATTACAAAGCTAAAGTTGATATTCTTTGCTCAATAAAACAGCTTTATATCAGTTTCTGGACAGTTTTCACTTACTGCATCAACAACAGGTAGCACCGATACATGTTGTGTATAATATTGAGTAAAGAGGAGTACTATGGGTTTAACATGAAAGCCTATATCTCCCATGGTTACTGTGCTAACATCCTATCTCATGATAGGAGCCAATCCAACAGTTACACCATACATAGCCCAGATCCTACAGCAAGTCATACGTTCCAAACCATTTCTGTACAAAAAGTTCACCTAGTTAGCTACACACTAGCTGAAACACACTCCTCTCACTCACACTTCCCTCCACCCTGTCACTGTAGGCATTCTGGAAAAGTAAAGACCATTCAAGCATAGAAATGGAATCAGCATTGACTTGAATGGGAAGGTCCGTTCTATAGATTATATTTCTATACATTCCAATAGCGTTGTTTCTCTTCTAAACCGATGACTACTGGTATTATCACACTATGGGCATTATCACACTATGGGCATTATCACACTATGGGCATTATCACACTATGGGCATTATCACACTATGGGCATTATCACACTATGGGCATTATCACACTATGGGCATTATCACACTATGGGCATTATCACACTATGGGCATTATCACACTATGGGCATTGATCAGTGATCAGTGGCAATACTTTCTATTGATTTGATCAGAATCCAAAACCATGAAAACAACCCATGATACCTAAACCCCTAGAATAGATACATGAAAACAACCCATGATACCTAAACCCCTAGAATAGATACATGAAAACAACCCATGATACCTAAACACTAGAATAGATACATGAAAACAACCCATGATACCTAAACACTAGAATAGATACATGAAAACAACCCATGATACCTAAACCCCTAGAATAGATACATGAAAACAACCCATGATACCTAAACCCCTAGAATAGATACATGAAACCAACCCATGATACCTAAACACTAGAATAGATACATGAAAACAACCCATGATACCTAAACCCATAGAATAGATACATGAAACCAACCCATGATACCTAAACCCCTAGAATAGATACATGAAAACAACCCAATATCCCTAAACCCCTAGAATAGATACATGAAAAGACGCCATCTGCAAAGACATGCCACCAAGAGATACAAATCTAATCCCCCAAAACAGGAGTTTTCAGACCTCTCCTGGGGGACCCGCAGACGAATGGATTTCATCTACTCAAGAGCTAGAACACCTGATTACATTAGTCAACCAATCGACAAGATGAATCATGATGAATCTCTTACTCCAACAGTCTCTCTGGCACTAAATGTCTTGGAGAGGGAGTCAAATAGAATCCATTCATTCTCACCCTAATCTCCCCTCTCTCATATCAACTAATCATCAAGCCCTTGACTAGGTGAACCAGGTGAGCCAGTTCAAGCCCTTGACTAGGTGAACCAGGTGAGCCAGTTCAAGCCCTTGACTAGGTGAACCGGGTGAGCCAGTTCAAGCCCTTGACTAGGTGAACCGGGTGAGCCAGTTCAAGCCCTTGACTAGGTGAACCGGGTGAGCCAGTTCAAGCCCTTGACTAGGTGAACCAGGTGAGCCAGTTCAAGCCCTTGACTAGGTGAACCAGGTGAGCCAGTTCAAGCCCTTGACTAGGTGAACCAGGTGAGCCAGTTCAAGCCCTTGACTAGGTGAACCAGGTGAGCCAGTTCAAGCCCTTGACTAGGTGAACCAGGTGAGCCAGTTCAAGCCCTTGACTAGGTGAACCGGGTGAGCCAGTTCAAGCCCTTGACTAGGTGAACCAGGTGAGCCAGTTCAAGCCCTTGACTAGGTGAACCAGGTGAGCCAGTTCAAGCCCTTGACTAGGTGAACCAGGTGAGCCAGTTCAGGGCTACAACAATGTTGTGTTAAATGTCTGAGGGTCCCAGAGGAGAGGTTTGGGAACCACTGCTAACAAGCCAATGGCTCTAGTCTGTACATGGCAACATTCCCCAGTGGGGAAGTACAGCTAAAAAGAGGCTCATACTAAAGGAAGCCAAACAACATTTATTTGATGGTCTCTGGTTCTACAGTGCAGTAGTGCTGATCTGGGATCAGGTGCCCCCCTGTCCATGTAGTCACATGTATTATTAGCATAACTACTCTAAGATGCTTTTTGAATAATATGGGTTGCAAGTTTTCCTCAGTTCACTAGTGGTTCTGAAGTGGACTCACGAGGTCCAGAGTGACAGTTTCCTCAGTTCACTAGTGGTTCTGAAGTGGACTCACGAGGTCCAGAGTGACAGTTTCCTCAGTTCACTAGTGGTTCTGAAGTGGACTCACGAGGTCCAGAGTGACAGTTTCCTCAGTTCACTAGTGGTTCTGAAGTGGACTCACGAGGTCCAGAGTGACAGTTTCCTCAGTTCACTAGTGGTTCTGAAGTGGACTCACGAGGTCCAGAGTGACAGTTTCCTCAGTTCACTAGTGGTTCTGAAGTGGACTCACGAGGTCCAGAGTGACAGTTTCCTCAGTTCACTAGTGGTTCTGAAGTGGACTCACGAGGTCCAGAGTGACAGTTTCCTCAGTTCACTAGTGGTTCTGAAGTGGACTCACGAGGTCCAGAGTGACAGTTTCCTCAGTTCACAAGTGGTTCTGAAGTGGACTCACGAGGTCCAGAGTGACAGTTTCCTCAGTTCACTAGTGGTTCTGAAGTGGACTCACGAGGTCCAGAGTGACAGTTTCCTCAGTTCACTAGTGGTTCTGAAGTGGACTCACGAGGTCCAGAGTGACAGTTTCCTCAGTTCACAAGTGGTTCTGAAGTGGACTCACGAGGTCCAGAGTGACAGTTTCCTCAGTTCACTAGTGGTTCTGAAGTGGACTCACGAGGTCCAGAGTGACAGTTTCCTCAGTTCACAAGTGGTTCTGAAGTGGACTCACGAGGTCCAAAGTGAGTTTCCTCAGTTCACTAGTGGTTCTGAAGTGGACTCACGAGGTCCAGAGTGACAGTTTCCTCAACTAAAGGACAAGAGACACCGTAACGAAAGTTGGCCGTGCGCAGTAGGTCACCTGATGGGTGTCGACGAACGATGGCGATTCAACACTCAACAATCGTCTGGAAAGGAACAGAAAATGGCGGCGATAAATGTTCTTTGGTCAGAGGCGATAGGGAGGAGAGCCACATGTTGCTTTTCACTGTTCGTCTGCTCCGTCCGTTTTGTCCTGAAGACGTTCATAGTTTATAGCTATCAGGACTAGGGTGGAAGCACCTGTGCGATGGTCTCCTTGGCACTCTGACTCAGTCTCTCCGGAAACGCAACCTCGTACTCCACCAGCAGGTCACCGCGGCGATCGGGCCGCTTGGGCAGAGGAAGCCCCTCCCCCGTGATGCGGCGTTTCATCCCCGGACGCACCACGTCCCCTGTCGTCACGGTTACTGTCCTGCCGTCCAACGTGGGGACGATGACCGTGCATCCGCACAGCGCCTGAAGAGGAAGGAGAGAGAGAGAGAGAGAGAGAGAGAGAGAGAGAGAGAGAGAGAGCGAGAGAGAGATTACACTTCATCACTCTAGTCTACATACAAACAGTTGTCTGTAGGTTCAAGAATGAGTCATTCTAAGTACTATCAATTTGTTTAGGCAGCACTTGGAGAGGATCGTGTAAAAACAAAGTATATTTAGTTTAGTTAAAGTTCAGATCACTCTGCCTTACCTCTCTGAGGGAGACCTTGGCGGGGTAAACGATGTCAGAGCCGTCTCGCCGGAACACCGGGTGTGGCTTATCCTTGACCACGAACACCACGTCTGCCGGGATGTTAGTCGACGTCTCGTCCCCCTCTTTAGGGAAGGTGACCTTCGTCCCCTCCTTCCATCCCCTCTTTATCTCCACCTCCAGGATCTTGTCCTCCATCCGGAGGGTCCGTCTGTCTGCGTTCAGCCGCTTGTGGGATATCTTCATTCTCTTAGTGCAGCCTGAGAGCACCTTTAAAAAAGACCAGGATGGAAACGAGGCATCGACTTTATGGTGTTATCCTACACAACTTTTTAAAATTGTATGATGTGCTGTGTGTATATGGATACCTTGAATGGTCAAATAACATAAGTCAACCAACCAACCTCCTCTAAGGTCACCCTGAGGTCGTGGAGCACGGGTGGGTCCTGGTGCTTCTCAACCATCTGCCCCCCCATCCCCCCTCCTCCCATCCCTGTGCTGAAGGAACGGGGGAACCCCCCCATGCCACCGCCCCCCATCCCAAAACGGGCGAAGGGATCGTCAGTGTCCATGTTGTCCCCATCTGGGCCCCCACCGTTTCGGGGGAAGAACTGGTCGAAGGGGCTCCGGCCCCCGAAGAACTCGGCGAAGATGGCGTGGGGGTCGCCTTGGAAGGAGTAGCTGAAACTAGGGCCCCCGGGAACACCCCCTCCTCCTGGGGTGCCTCCTCCTTTCAACCCTGGAGAGGAGAGGGAGGAAGGAAGGGAGGGGGGGTGGGAGGGGAGAGAGAGAGAGGGAGAGTTAAACATTTGTGGCTCTGGTCCAGACTTCTTTCAATATAAGTTGTGTAAACATTTCCTATCTGCAGTGGCACCCATGGTTGTGGAAACAATGAGTCTGTGTGGAGGGCTAGATGGGAGGAACGCTCTGTGTGGAGGGCTAGAAGGGAGGAACGCTCTGTGTGTAGGGCTAGAAGGGAGGAACGCTCTGTGTGTAGGGCTAGAAGGGAGGAACGCTCTGTGTGTAGGGCTAGAAGGGAGGAACGCTCTGTGTGTAGGGCTAGAAGGGAGGAACGCTCTGTGTGTAGGGCTAGAAGGGAGGAACGCTCTGTGTGTAGGGCTAGAAGGGAGGAACGCTCTGTGTGTAGAGATAGAAGGGAGGCTGACTCATAATAATGGCCAGAACAGAGCAAATGGAACACAGACTCCTGGAAACAATGTGTCTGATGTATTTGATACTTCCGCTCCAGTCATAACCATGAGCCCATCCTCCCCAATTAAGGTGCCACCAACCTCCTGTGGTCTACAGTGTCTGTTGCTATACACAGAATAATGCAGCTTGGCCGTTGAGTTATCTAGACTAGTCTTTAAAGACAACTGATAAGAACACAGCAGCACCGTTGTAACCTAGTGTAACAGTATAATTTTAGTCCGTCCCCTCGCCCCTAACGGGCTCGAACCAGGGACCCTCTGCACACATCAACAGTCACCACAAAGCACCGTTACCCATCACTCCACAAAAGCCGCGGCCCTTGCAGAGCAAGGAACCACTACTTCAAGGTCTCAAAGCGAGTGACGTCACCAATTGAAACGCAATTAGCGCGCACCACTAGCTAGCCATTTCACATACTAAGGAGTACACAGCCACACTATCTGTCGTTTGAGAAACTTGCTGACAGGCTAGCGCCAAACTGTCAAAGTCTCCGCCCCGCTGTGACGTCAGCGCCCGAACCTTCCAGTAGTGGGCGCGCACCTCTCCCTCTCCGCTCCGCTCTTGGCGTGCAGTGTTATTGTATCTATCAGTTTTTTTTCCCCTCCTCCATTCTTATGATTGTGCTGCAAGGGATTCTTGTTGGAACTCGCGAATCTCTTGCAGCACAATCATAAGAATGGACAACGGGGGAAAACTGATAGATGCTATAGGCCTGCTGTGTCTTGCCCTTTCTCGTTATAAAATATAGCTCACATAGGCTAAGAAATGTAGACGTATAAACTGTTGCTCACACAGTCCAAGAAGGGAAGGCTTATGAGCTATTGCTTGGTTTGTTATAAGCATATAGCGTTTGTTTTTGGAACTTCTGTGGCCCAAAGCGTTAGAACACTAGAAATACAACGATTTCAGCAACACTGAAGAATAGTAGATTATCAGAGGAAAAGAGGCAGGTTCTTGAGACAGATCTTGAAATTCCTTTTCGCCTTAATACGCATCCAAATATCCAGCGACAATAATTCAGCTTTACATCTTTATAATCGCAGCTTTGAAATCGTTTCCGAAAGGCCTACCCAACTAAAGTACTTCGGAAAACAACGTGTATTTATTCATCACTTTTAATAACAACATGTTGTGTCTGGTCAACAGAACACGTACCTTCTTCGCCGAATCGGTCGTAAACGTCTTTTTTCTTTGGGTCGCTCAGGACGTCATAAGCTTCAGCTATTTCTTTAAACTTGTCCTCGGCTTTGGGAGACTTGTTTTTATCCGGGTGGTAACGCAGAGCCTGCTTGCGATAAGCCTTCTTGATCTCGTCCTCCGTCGCCCCTTTCTGTATGCCCAGAACATTATAGTAGTCTTTACCCATTTTGACCATTTAGCTGTCGGTGTGTTAATACCGAATAGCTGCGAGAAATAGTTTAAAGTTCCCTTGCTTGAGCCTGTGCTGACTGCCAATCAAATTCACAAGGTAGACGGGTAGTTCTCTTTAAATGCGCTGGTCCGGTTGCCTAACCTGAACTGCACACTTACTGTTGAAGAACGCTACCGTTCTGTCAGCTCCGCTTGGGACCCATTCTAGTTTATACCCGCGCAGAAAGTTCGAGAATTTTCTAGCAGCATCAGGATGAGTCTGAACGCAGCTCAACTCCTGTCGGACGAAAGTTCCTGGGACCGATCACGCCTAGTGGAGCGTCACTGAGTTTGACAGTTCGACAGGACACGCCTCTGTAGTCGAGCCGAAACTCAACCACGCCTTCTTTGTAGAAATCTCACCCCTGTGTGTGTGGTGTCAGATACAGTGTTGACTCACTGGATGTATCAAACGTACTAAGAATCGTGTTAGTGAACAGAATGTATGACAATGTGTCTGCAAACTGCGCAGAGGAAAACCTATATGGATCCCCGGAACAAAACTGATTCCCTCATAATGTGGTTTGTCTGTCGCGTTTGTTGGGACTATAGGTTTAGTCCTCGCTATGCTTCAGGTTTATTGGTACTATGCGTTAGGTTGAGCCCTGTCCTTTCTCAATTTAAATAATTACGTTATTTCAACTTTTACTAGCCTCTTCTTGGTCAAATGCCCACAAAGAGGTCCAGGCCTGTCCTTGGCAAACAGCCTTGCTGCTTTTGAAAACCATCGCTGACACATTACGCCCAATATAACAGTCGGTAATCTACGAACTAAAATTGCTGATCTGTAAAGTCAGTATGTAGTTTGCCCTGGTGTTGATAACGTAAGATTTACTAACATAATCACCCGCTAATACAATTTACCCCGCATCTCCATTTGTCCAAACGAATCACTCCATTTTTTAATCTACTCCCCCATTGGCTACAGTACGGGAAGTACGGCATATCTACTTAGCTTTCCGATACATTGATTGGACGTGATAGTAAAGAGGTAACCATTGGACTTCCCAATCATTGGACCAATTGGGGACCTGAAAGCCATCAATGCTTCCTCTTGCTCTGATTGGAAGGCACGACCCGTCGCTCACCTTGGATGAGAGCGAGCACAAACTGCCAAGATGAAGCATTACGAGGTAAGATAGTATCCGCTGTAACTCGAAACCTTTCATCGGGATTCTGTACATTATTTCTAGCTGTTTCATTACCGGTGTTGTAAGATTGTCAGTCAGTTTCCCGACGGTCAGATTTAGGATGGTAGGACACGCTGGAGAACAGAGACGAGCTAACTCGGATGTCAAAGCCTCCAGCCCGGGTGGTGTGCTTGTTTGACTCTCTGGTCGAAGTTGTAGTCTACTTGCCTGCAATTCACATATCATGGACATAGCCTATCACTTCTACTTTCACAATAAACAGCAATCCAACCAACCAAACAGATAGGTTACTAGTTTATGTATCTATATACCAGCCGTTGTTTTCTCACAATGCATACACTAGGCTGCGCCACCGCTGGTTGATTGGAACGCTGAAGAGTTCTTATCTCGGCATTGTTGCTTCACTGCAGGGCAGCGAGACTATCATTGCAGGTGAACAGTCAAGTGCGCATCAAATCTAACCTTGTGGGGAGTGTCGTGTCGTACAATAATGTAGCCTCTCGGGTAGAAATGTTGACCGTTACACTACTTTACTGTATGAACATAAGAGGCCACTGCGTCTCATATCAGACTGATTTGACAGTCTGTTGATTTGTTGATCTGCATATAGGAGAGTAAAGTGATGACACAACTAGGCCTAGCTTAAATCTAAACTCCTATTGCACATAGCCTCGTCAACTTAGGTTTTTCAATCACAAATACGAGACAAAGTTATATGGTGAGCAGGAAAGGCTGCATGCAAGGATGTATATGTAATCATATCAAACCCCACTGGCTACTGTGTTAAATTCATAGCAAACAGGCAATAATGGTAGTTACTATGTCCTCTGAAACACATGACCACCTTCACTCTGATGGCTGTATAGGGAGACAGACCTATAGACATTTACCTCTACATGTGTTGTCCTTGTGGCTCTCTCAGACCCAATACACACAGATCTAGGACCAGATTAACCCCCACTAAACCTAACCTTAGCCATTTGGGGGTAATCGCATACAAACTGATCTTATATCAGTGTCTAGAGGGGAGTTAATCCTCCTACAGTCAGATTTTAAAACCGCTTTCTAGACTGCAGGCGAGCTAGCTACAGCAGGTGTTGTCATGGCTACCAGGACTGAAGCTACAGCAGGTGTTGTCATGGCTACCAGGACTGAAGCTACAGCATGTGTGCCGACCAAACCCAAACGACAGGATGTGAAGGAGCCAGTTTGGGGAGTTGTGTAGAGTTAGAAGTGCCCCGACCAATGGGTTCCCACCCCTCCCCCATGTCTCCTCCTCCTCGTACAAGATATTTGAACTCGATCCAATACTGTGAGAGTTTGCCCTCTAGCCTATCTAGAGTTGTAGATGGGTTAACGTTTGCAGCTATTGGACTATTCCATTGGTCTGTGTTAAAGCCATGGAAAGATCAATCAAGCAAATGATGCATTTCAAATAGTACTTCAACCCAGGTCTGTCTGATGCCTCTATGCACAGGGAGGTTTTCATTCCAAGATCGTTTTCTCTTTCTAATGTAGTAACTGAGGGACAGAACAGCTATAGAGGAGCTGGGACCCGCTCGCCTGCTACAATGTAACCTAGTGTTCTGCCGGAAAGGTCCAGAACTCTTGGAGGCCGTAGTAAAGCTAACATACCAGCAGGCTACAGTGATATCTAGATTAGTCTGCAGGAAGCCCAATATAGACATGTTATTGCACTGGTAAGATGTGCATTTGACTATAGAATAAATGTTGGGCCCGTATCAATGCGTCATTGGCCATCAGGGAAGGATTGCTAACAATCAACCAGATTACTGTCTGCATTACTGTCTGCAGCACTGTCTGCATTACTGTCTGCATTACTGTCTGCATTACTGTCTGCATTACTGTCTGCATTACTGTCTGCATCACTGTCTGCATCACTGTCTGCATCACTGTCTGCGTTACTGTCTGCATTCATCTTGAATCCAAATGATCTCCAATGAATACATTCATCACAACAGAAAATCACTGCTGATGTAGTTATAACACATATCCACAAGGTGGAGCCAAAGCACTGTAATAGTAAATATAGACCGAGGCATGACACCTGCTGCCTCGCTGCACTGACAACAACACACAGGTGAAGATGGACACTCAATCCACCATACCACAGATCTAGGATCAGATTACCATATGCACAATGCTAATATTAACCATTTGGGTGGTAGAATATACCTGACTGTAGATCAGTTGCTAGTCCACTACATCATCATCAGGTCTGTCCGTAGAGAACGTTGTGCTAAGCTCACAGTGCATTTCTGTGCTTAAACAACCAGTAAATAACATTAATCATTAACACTGACCTGTGTGTCAGTGCGAAGAACGGTGTGGAGATGCCAGAGTCCAGTAGACTAGAGATACACCGTCTGTCAACCTGTAGAGAGGGAGGGAACCTATCAGTGCACTATAATGAGCTGGAGTGTTCTACGAATCCCTCTGTCTTCCCCACTCAGTCATGGCAGCACAGCACTCCTCCAACCTGCACTACTACCCGAGTCTTGAATTTAGCTAGTTCCAATGCTGTCCTACTCTAGAGCTCCACGTTTTACCCCTTCCTGACCCTAACACCTCCCTACCCTTAACACTACCCCAGCACTACCATAACACTACCCCAGCCCTACCATAACACTACCCCAGCCCTACCATAACACTACCCCAGCCCTACCATAACACTACCCCAGCCCTACCATAACACTACCCCAGCCCTACCATAACACTACCATAACACTACCATAACACTACCCCAGCCCTACCTACCATAACACTACCATAACACTACCCCAGCCCTACCATAACACTACCATAACACTACCCCAGCTATGACAGTTGTCTATCCTGTACTGCTTTAGACCTCCAGCACAAGAAAAGGCTGTTATCCCAGGGGGGTCTTTATATAGACGGGGGTAGATGGAATGGGGGGGTTTAAATAGCTAGAGAAATCCTAGCCATGCCTGGCTTGGTGTGTGTGTGTGTGTGTGTGTGTGTGGACTACAAAGCATCATTTTATTGTCAGATCTACAGTAATGGAATTGCGTAGACTCAGATGTTTCACTTTAAAATGTATATCAAACAAAAAGCATTGATTTCACAGTTTATAAAACCATACAACTCTACAGTGCCTTGCAAAAGTATTCACCCCCTTGACGTTTTTCCTATTTTGTTGCCTTACAACCTGTAATTTAAATATATTTTTATTTGGATTTCATGTAATGGACATAGTCCAAATTGGTGAAGTGAAATGAAAAAATTACTTGTTTAAAAAAATTCAAAAAAAATTAAGTGGTGCGTGTACAGTGCCTTGCGAAAGTATTCGGCCCCCTTGAACTTTGCGACCTTTTGCCACATTTTAGGCTTCAAACATAAAGATATAAAACTGTATTTTTTTTTGTGAAGAATCAACAACAAGTGGGACACAATCATGAAGTGGAACGACATTTATTGGATATTTCAAACTTTTTTAACAAATCAAAAACTGAAAAATTGGGTGTGCAAAATTATTCAGCCCCTTTACTTTCAGTGCAGCAAAGTCTCTCCAGAAGTTCAGTGAGGATCTCTGAATGATCCAATGTTGACCTAAATGACTAATGACGATAAATACAATCCACCTGTGTGTAATCAAGTCTCCGTATAAATGCACCTGCACTGTGATAGTCTCAGAGGTCCGTTAAAAGCGCAGAGAGCATCATGAAGAACAAGGAACACACCAGGCAGGTCCGAGATACTGTTGTGAAGAAGTTTAAAGCCGGATTTGGATACAAAAAGATTTCCCAAGCTTTAAACATCCCAAGGAGCACTGTGCAAGCGATAATATTGAAATGGAAGGAGTATCAGACCACTGCAAATCTACCAAGACCTGGCCGTCCCTCTAAACTTTCAGCTCATACAAGGCGAAAACTGATCAGAGATGCAGCCAAGAGGCCCATGATCACTCTGGATGAACTGCAGAGATCTACAGCTGAGGTGGGAGACTCTGTCCATAGGACAACAATCAGTCGTATATTGCACAAATCTGGCCTTTATGGAAGAGTGGCAAGAAGAAAGCCATTTCTTAAAGATATCCATAAAAAGTGTCGTTTAAAGTTTGCCACAAGCCACCTGGGAGACACACCAAACATGTGGAAGAAGGTTCTCTGGTCAGATGAAACCAAAATTTAACTATTTGGCAACAATGCAAGACGTTATGTTTAGTGTAAAAGCAACACAGCTCATCACCCTGAACACACCATCCCCACTGTCAAACATGGTGGTGGCAGCATCATGGTTTGGGCCTGCTTTTCTTCAGCAGGGACAGGGAAGATGGTTAAAATTGATGGGAAGATGGATGGAGCCAAATACAGGACCATTCTGGAAGAAAACCTGATGGAGTCTGCAAAAGACCTGAGACTGGGACGGAGATTTGTCTTCCAACAAGACAATGATCCAAAACATAAAGCAAAATCTACAATGGAATGGTTCAAAAATAAACATATCCAGGTGTTAGAATGGCCAAGTCAAAGTCCAGACCTGAATCCAATCGAGAATCTGTGGAAAGAACTGAAAACTGCTGTTCACAAATGCTCTCCATCCAACCTCACTGAGCTTGAGCTGTTTTGCAAGGAGGAATGGGAAAAAATGTCAGTCTCTCGATGTGCAAAACTGATAGAGACATACCCCAAGCGACTTACAGCTGTAATCGCAGCAAAAGGTGGCGCTACAAAGTATTAACTTAAGGGGGCCGAATACTTTCGCAAGGCACTGTATGTATTCACCCCCTTTACTATGAAGCCCCTCAATAAGATCTGGTGCCACTGATCACCTTCAGAAGTCACATAATTAGTTTAATCAAGTCTACCTGTGTGCAGTCTAAGTGTCACATGATCTCAGTGTGTGTATGTGTGTATATATATATCTGTTCTGAAAGGCCCCAGAGTCTGCAACACCACTAAGTAAGGAACGGCACCATGAAGACCAAGGTTCTCTCCAAACAGGTCAGGGACAAAGTGGTTTAGAAGTACAGATCAGGGTTGGGGTATAAAAAAAAATATCAAAAACTTTGAACATCCACACAGAGCACCATTTTAAATTAGTTATTAACAAATTGAAAGAATATGGCACCACAACAAACCTGCCAAGAGAGGGCATGGACCAGGCAAGGAGGGCATTAACCAGAGAGGCAACAAAGAGACAAAAGATAACCCTGAAGGAGCTGCAAAACTCCACAGAGGAGATTGTAGTATCTGTCCGTAGGACCACTTTAAGCTGTACACTCCACAGAGAGGGGCTTCAAGGAAGAGTGGCCAGAAGAAAATAAGCAACATGTTTGACCCTCCCCAAAAAGCATATGGGAGACTCCCCAAACATATGGAAGAAGGTACTCTGGTCAGATGAAACTAAATGGAGCTTTTTGGCCATCAAGGAGAACGCTATGTCTGGCGCAAACCCAGCACCTCTCGTCACCCCGAGAACACATACTTTCACAAGGCACTGTGTGCACAAGGACTACTTTGACTAATTTACACAGTAAATAAAATAAGTATTTGCTGGAAAAACTGTACATATGCAAAGTTTGGTAACAGAATTGGAGTAAAATCTCCCTCAGTTTTATTCTGTTACCAAACACTGTATCTGCACAGTTCTTCCTGTAAAGGGGTTCTGTAACATCTGCACAGTTCTTCCTGTAAAGGGGTTCTGTAACATCTGCACAGTTCTTCCTGTAAAGGGGTTCTGTAACATCTGCACAGTTCTTCCTGTAAAGGGGTTCTGTAACATCTGCACAGTTCTTCCTGTAAAGGGGTTCTGTAACATCTACACAGTTCTTCCTGTAAAGGGGTTCTGTAACATCTACACAGTTCTTCCTGTAAAGGGGTTCTGTAACATCTACACAGTTCTTCCTGTAAAGGGGTTCTGTAACATCTGCACAGTTCTTCCTGTAAAGGGGTTCTGTAACATCTGCACAGTTCTTCCTGTAAAGGGGTTCTGTAACATCTGCACAGTTCTTCCTGTAAAGGGGTTCTGTAACATCTGCACAGTTCTTCCTGTAAAGGGGTTCTGTAACATCTGCACAGTTCTTCCTGTAAAGGGGTTCTGTAACATCTACACAGTTCTTCCTGTAAAGGGGTTCTGTAACATCTACACAGTTCTTCCTGTAAAGGGGTTCTGTAACATCTGCACAGTTCTTCCTGTAAAGGGGTTCTGTAACATCTGCACAGTTCTTCCTGTAAAGGGGTTCTGTAACATCTGCACAGTTCTTCCTGTAAAGGGGTTCTGTAACATCTACACAGTTCTTCCTGTAAAGGGGTTCTGTAACATCTGCACAGTTCTTCCTGTAAAGGGGTTCTGTAACATCTGCACAGTTCTTCCTGTAAAGGGGTTCTGTAACATCTGCACAGTTCTTCCTGTAAAGGGGTTCTGTAACATCTACACAGTTCTTCCTGTAAAGGGGTTCTGTAACATCTACACAGTTCTTCCTGTAAAGGGGTTCTGTAACATCTGCACAGTTCTTCCTGTAAAGGGGTTCTGTAACATCTGCACAGTTCTTCCTGTAAAGGGGTTCTGTAACATCTACACAGTTCTTCCTGTAAAGGGGTTCTGTAACATTTGCACAGTTCTTCCTGTAAAGGGGTTCTGTAACATCTGCACAGTTCTTCCTGTAAAGGGGTTCTGTAACATCTACACAGTTCTTCCTGTAAAGGGGTTCTGTAACATCTGCACAGTTCTTCCTGTAAAGGGGTTCTGTAACATCTACACAGTTCTTCCTGTAAAGGGGTTCTGTAACATCTGCACAGTTCTTCCTGTAAAGGGGTTCTGTAACATCTACACAGTTCTTCCTGTAAAGGGGTTCTGTAACATCTGCACAGTTCTTCCAGTAAAGGGGTTCTGTAACATCTACACAGTTCTTCCTGTAAAGGGGTTCTGTAACATCTACACAGTTCTTCCTGTAAAGGGGTTCTGTAACATCTGCACAGTTCTTCCTGTAAAGGGGTTCTGTAACATCTGCACAGTTCTTCCTGCAAAGGGGTTCTGTAACATCTGCACAGTTCTTCCTGTAAAGGGGTTCTGTAACATCTGCACAGTTCTTCCTGTAAAGGGGTTCTGTAACATCTGCACAGTTATTCCTGTAAAGGGGTTCTGTAACATCTACACAGTTCTTCCTGTAAAGGGGTTCTGTAACATCTGCACAGTTCTTCCTGTAAAGGGGTTCTGTAACATCTGCACAGTTCTTCCTGTAAAGGGGTTCTGTAACATCTGCACAGTTCTTCCTGTAAAGGGGTTCTGTAACATCTACACAGTTCTTCCTGTAAAGGGGTTCTGTAACATCTGCACAGTTCTTCCTGTAAAGGGGTTCTGTAACATCTACACAGTTCTTCCTGTAAAGGGGTTCTGTAACATCTACACAGTTCTTCCTGTAAAGGGGTTCTGTAACATCTACACAGTTCTTCCTGTAAAGGGGTTCTGTAACATCTACACAGTTCTTCCTGTAAAGGGGTTCTGTAACATCTACACAGTTCTTCCTGTAAAGGGGTTCTGTAACATCTACACAGTTCTTCCTGTAAAGGGGTTCTGTAACATCTACACAGTTCTTCCTGTAAAGGGGTTCTGTAACATCTGCACAGTTCTTCCTGTAAAGGGGTTCTGTAACATCTACACAGTTCTTCCTGTAAAGGGGTTCTGTAACATCTACACAGTTCTTCCTGTAAAGGGGTTCTGTAACATCTACACAGTTCTTCCTGTAAAGGGGTTCTGTAACATCTGCACAGTTCTTCCTGTAAAGGGGTTCTGTAACATCTGCACAGTTCTTCCTGTAAAGGGGTTCTGTACCATCTACACAGTTCTTCCTGTAAAGGGGTTCTGTAACATCTACACAGTTCTTCCTGTAAAGGGGTTCTGTAACATCTACACAGTTCTTCCTGTAAAGGGGTTCTGTAACATCTGCACAGTTCTTCCTGTAAAGGGGTTCTGTAACATCTACACAGTTCTTCCTGTAAAGGGGTTCTGTAACATCTGCACAGTTCTTCCTGTAAAGGGGTTCTGTAACATCTGCACAGTTCTTCCTGTAAAGGGGTTCTGTAACATCTACACAGTTCTTCCTGTAAAGGGGTTCTGTAACATCTGCACAGTTCTTCCTGTAAAGGGGTTCTGTAACATCTGCACAGTTCTTCCTGTAAAGGGGTTCTGTAACATCTACACAGTTCTTCCTGTAAAGGGGTTCTGTAACATCTACACAGTTCTTCCTGTAAAGGGGTTCTGTAACATCTACACAGTTCTTCCTGTAAAGGGGTTCTGTAACATCTACACAGTTCTTCCTGTAAAGGGGTTCTGTAACATCTACACAGTTCTTCCTGTAAAGGGGTTCTGTAACATCTACACAGTTCTTCCTGTAAAGGGGTTCTGTAACATCTACACAGTTCTTCCTGTAAAGGGGTTCTGTAACATCTACACAGTTCTTCCTGTAAAGGGGTTCTGTAACATCTACACAGTTCTTCCTGTAAAGGGGTTCTGTAACATCTACACAGTTCTTCCTGTAAAGGGGTTCTGTAACATCTACACAGTTCTTCCTGTAAAGGGGTTCTGTAACATCTACACAGTTCTTCCTGTAAAGGGGTTCTGTAACATCTACACAGTTCTTCCTGTAAAGGGGTTCTGTAACATCTACACAGTTCTTCCTGTAAAGGGGTTCTGTAACATCTACACAGTTCTTCATGTAAAGGGGTTCTGTAACATCTGCACAGTTCTTCCTGTAAAGGGGTTCTGTAACATCTGCACAGTTCTTCCTGTAAAGGGGTTCTGTAACAGCTGCACAGTTCTTCCTGTAAAGGGGTTCTGTAACATCTACACAGTTCTTCCTGTAAAGGGGTTCTGTAACATCTGCACAGTTCTTCCTGTAAAGGGGTTCTGTAACATCTAAAAGTGGTCCTTTGTGCATCGTGTTCTACAGTTTGTTATCTTTGAGATCGATGGTTTTGTTTGGATGTGAGGGTTCAGGGTATAGGGTGATGTTTCCAGACATTATGAGAAATCCCCTAACTAAACCGGGAGGAGAGGGGAGGGGGGTAGGGAAGGTGGAGGGTGTGGCCGGAGGTTTGTTATCTTTGAGATCGATGGTTTTGTTTGGATGTGAGGGTTCAGGGTATAGGGTGATGTTTCTGAACATTATGAGAAATCCCCTAACTAAACCGGGAGGAGAGGGGAGGGGGGTAGGGAAGGTGTGGCCGGAGGAGAAATCCCCTAACTAAGCCGGGGGGGGGGGGGGGGGGGGGGGGGTAGTAGAGGTGTTGAGGGCAGAGAGAGGGTTGCTTACACAGAACTTTTTATTTAGCTGTGGGGGGGGGGGACTGATGACACACACTTCCTTCTAGACTGGGGAGGGGGGTGCTCGGGTATCTTAGTTGGGGGGGGGGTTCAAAATCAACTCAACACAAGAATGCATCAACTTTTCTTACTGTTCTATAAACCTTGCTCCCTGCTGTACATGACTTCACAGGGGAGCAGGGCTGTGTGGGGGTGGGGTTAAATAAAGCAGCCAGTGTGCCAGGGAAGAAGGAATGAGAGGGGGGGTGACAGAATGATAGAAAGGAAGGAGGGAGGGATGGGAGGGAAAACGACAGAGCGAACGAGGGGGAGAGATTTATTTCCACAGCTGAAACCAGGCGCCCCCGTTCTCCTCTCTTTGCTCAAACTGAGGGACTTGAGAAAACTGTATTTTTTCAGACAAAGGGATTAAATAGAGAGGCTAGTGGTGGAGGAGTGTGGATATGGATACCGTAGTACTAGAGGGGGCTACCCACAAAAAGGCTGGTCCGGGGAGTGTCCCAGGGGTGCCAGCACCCCCCGTTAAACGGCCCAAAGCTAAGAAGGCTAAGAAAGCTGTGGTTTTCTTTGAGGTGGAGATTCTGGATGCCAAGACCAAGGACAAACTCTGCTTCCTGGACAAGGTAAGACCTCTTCACAAATACTGTGTGTGTGTGTGTGTGTGTGTGTGGGGGGGGCACACGTCTATATCTGTGTGTGTCTCTGTGTTAAATGGTACAACAGGTGCAGGCTAGATAGGACTATTAGTCTAATGTAGGACGTTCCACTGTACTCAGGTCAGAAGTGCTGTCTGTCTGAGCCCAGTCAGTCTGTATAGTGTTGTCTGTCTGTCTGTCTGAGCCCAGTCAGTCTGTATAGTGCTGTTTGTCTGTCTGTCTGTCTGAGCCCAGTCAGTCTGTATAGTGCTGTCTGTCTGTCTGTCTGAGCCCAGTCAGTCTGTATAGTGCTGTCTGTCTGTCTGTCTTAGCCCAGTCAGTCTGTATAGTGCTGTCTGTCTGTCTGTCTGAGCCCAGTCAGTCTGTATAGTGCTGTCTGTCTGTCTGTCTGAGCCCAGTCAGTCTGTATAGTGCTGTCTGTCTGTCTGTCTGAGCCCAGTCAGTCTGTATAGTGCTGTCTGTCTGTCTGTCTGAGCCCAGTCAGTCTGTATAGTGCTGTTTGTCTGTCTGTCTGAGCCCAGTCAGTCTGTATAGTGCTGTTTGTCTGTCTGTCTGAGCCCAGTCAGTCTGTATAGTGCTGTTTGTCTGTCTGTCTGAGCCCAGTCAGTCTGTATAGTGCTGTGTAGCTCCAGATACAACCTGAAGTAGTTAAGCCTTGTCTGAGCAAGAACGGCCCCGAGTGATCAGTACTACCTAGGACTGTAGTAAACTATCGTTATTATGGCTTAGAGGTTAAAACTCCTGTCTATTATCATGGTGTTATAGTCTGATGGTTAGATGACAGGTGTAACACCTAGCTAGGTTTATCATGGTGTTATAGTCTGATGGTTAGATGACAGGTGTAACACCTAGCTAGGTTTATCATGGTGTTATAGTCTGATGGTTAGATGACAGGTGTAACACCTAGCTAGGTTTATCATGGTGTTATAGACTGTGACAGGTGTAACACCTAGCTAGGTTTATCATGGTGTTATAGTCTGATGGTTAGATGACAGGTGTAACACCTAGCTAGGTTTATCATGGTGTTATAGTCTGATGGTTAGATGACAGGTGTAACACCTAGCTAGGTTTATCATGGTGTTATAGTCTGATGGTTAGATGACAGGTGTAACACCTAGCTAGGTTTATCATGGTGTTATAGTCTGATGGTTAGATGACAGGTGTAACACCTAGCTAGGTTTATCATGGTGTTATAGTCTGATGGTTAGATGACAGGTGTAACACCTAGCTAGGTTTATCATGGTGTTATAGTCTGATGGTTAGATGACAGGTGTAACACCTAGCTAGGTTTATCATGGTGTTATAGTCTGATGGGTAAATGACAGGTGTAACACCTAGCTAGGTTTATCATGGTGTTATAGACTGTGACAGGTGTAACACCTAGCTAGGTTTATCATGGTGTTATAGTCTGTGACAGGTGTAACACCTAGCTAGGTTTATCATGGTGTTATAGTCTGATGGTTAGATGACAGGTGTAACACCTAGCTAGGTTTATCATGGTGTTATAGACTGTGACAGGTGTAACACCTAGCTAGGTTTATCATGGTGTTATAGTCTGATGGTTAGATGACAGGTGTAACACCTAGCTAGGTTTATCATGGTGTTATAGTCTGATGGTTAGATGACAGGTGTAACACCTAGCTAGGTTTATCATGGTGTTATAGTCTGATGGTTAGATGACAGGTGTAACACCTAGCTAGGTTTATCATGGTGTTATAGTCTGATGGTTAGATGACAGGTGTAACACCTAGCTAGGTTTATCATGGTGTTATAGACTGTGACAGGTGTAACACCTAGCTAGGTTTATCATGGTGTTATAGTCTGATGGTTAGATGACAGGTGTAACACCTAGCTAGGTTTATCATGGTGTTATAGACTGTGACAGGTGTAACACCTAGCTAGGTTTATCATGGTGTTATAGTCTGATGGGTAGATGACAGGTGTAACACCTAGCTAGGTTTATCATGGTGTTATAGTCTGATGGTTAGATGACAGGTGTAACACCTAGCTAGGTTTATCATGGTGTTATAGTCTGATGGTTAGATGACAGGTGTAACACCTAGCTAGGTTTATCATGGTGTTATAGTCTGATGGTTAGATGACAGGTGTAACACCTAGCTAGGTTTATCATGGTGTTATAGTCTGATGGGTAGATGACAGGTGTAACACCTAGCTAGGTTTATCATGGTGTTATAGTCTGATGGTTAGATGACAGGTGTAACACCTAGCTAGGTTTATCATGGTGTTATAGTCTGATGGTTAGATGACAGGTGTAACACCTAGCTAGGTTTATCATGGTGTTATAGTCTGATGGTTAGATGACAGGTGTAACACCTAGCTAGGTTTATCATGGTGTTATAGTCTGATGGTTAGATGACAGGTGTAACACCTAGCTAGGTTTATCATGGTGTTATAGTCTGATGGTTAGATGACAGGTGTAACACCTAGCTAGGTTTATCATGGTGTTATAGTCTGATGGTTAGATGACAGGTGTAACACCTAGCTAGGTTTATCATGGTGTTATAGACTGTGACAGGTGTAACACCTAGCTAGGTTTATCATGGTGTTATAGTCTGATGGTTAGATGACAGGTGTAACACCTAGCTAGGTTTATCATGGTGTTATAGTCTGATGGTTAGATGACAGGTGTAACACCTAGCTAGGTTTATCATGGTGTTATAGTCTGATGGTTAGATGACAGGTGTAACACCTAGCTAGGTTTATCATGGTGTTATAGTCTGATGGTTAGATGACAGGTGTAACACCTAGCTAGGTTTATCATGGTGTTATAGTCTGATGGTTAGATGACAGGTGTAACACCTAGCTAGGTTTATCATGGTGTTATAGACTGTGACAGGTGTAACACCTAGCTAGGTTTATCATGGTGTTATAGACTGTGACAGGTGTAACACCTAGCTAGGTTTATCATGGTGTTATAGACTGTGACAGGTGTAACACCTAGCTAGGTTTATCATGGTGTTATAGTCTGATGGTTAGATGACAGGTGTAACACCTAGCTAGGTTTATCATGGTGTTATAGTCTGATGGTTAGATGACAGGTGTAACACCTAGCTAGGTTTATCATGGTGTTATAGTCTGATGGTTAGATGACAGGTGTAACACCTAGCTAGGTTTATCATGGTGTTATAGTCTGATGGTTAGATGACAGGTGTAACACCTAGCTAGGTTTATCATGGTGTTATAGTCTGATGGTTAGATGACAGGTGTAACACCTAGCTAGGTTTATCATGGTGTTATAGTCTGATGGTTAGATGACAGGTGTAACACCTAGCTAGGTTTATCATGGTGTTATAGTCTGATGGTTAGATGACAGGTGTAACACCTAGCTAGGTTTATCATGGTGTTATAGTCTGATGGTTAGATGACAGGTGTAACACCTAGCTAGGTTTATCATGGTGTTATAGACTGTGACAGGTGTAACACCTAGCTAGGTTTATCATGGTGTTATAGTCTGATGGTTAGATGACAGGTGTAACACCTAGCTAGGTTTATCATGGTGTTATAGTCTGATGGTTAGATGACAGGTGTAACACCTAGCTAGGTTTATCATGGTGTTATAGTCTGATGGTTAGATGACAGGTGTAACACCTAGCTAGGTTTATCATGGTGTTATAGTCTGATGGTTAGATGACAGGTGTAACACCTAGCTAGGTTTATCATGGTGTTATAGTCTGTGACAGGTGTAACACCTAGCTAGGTTTATCATGGTGTTATAGTCTGATGGTTAGATGACAGGTGTAACACCTAGCTAGGTTTATCATGGTGTTATAGACTGTGACAGGTGTAACACCTAGCTAGGTTTATCATGGTGTTATAGTCTGATGGTTAGATGACAGGTGTAACACCTAGCTAGGTTTATCATGGTGTTATAGTCTGATGGTTAGATGACAGGTGTAACACCTAGCTAGGTTTATCATGGTGTTATAGTCTGATGGTTAGATGACAGGTGTAACACCTAGCTAGGTTTATCATGGTGTTATAGTCTGATGGTTAGATGACAGGTGTAACACCTAGCTAGGTTTATCATGGTGTTATAGTCTGATGGTTAGATGACAGGTGTAACACCTAGCTAGGTTTATCATGGTGTTATAGTCTGATGGTTAGATGACAGGTGTAACACCTAGCTAGGTTTATCATGGTGTTATAGTCTGATGGTTAGATGACAGGTGTAACACCTAGCTAGGTTTATCATGGTGTTATAGACTGATGGTTAGATGACAGGTGTAACACCTAGCTAGGTTTATCATGGTGTTATAGTCTGATGGTTAGATGACAGGTGTAACACCTAGCTAGGTTTATCATGGTGTTATAGTCTGATGGTTAGATGACAGGTGTAACACCTAGCTAGGTTTATCATGGTGTTATAGACTGTGACAGGTGTAACACCTAGCTAGGTTTATCATGGTGTTATAGACTGATGGTTAGATGACAGGTGTAACACCTAGCTAGGTTTATCATGGTGTTATAGACTGTGACAGGTGTAACACCTAGCTAGGTTTATCATGGTGTTATAGACTGATGGTTAGATGACAGGTGTAACACCTAGCTAGGTTTATCATGGTGTTATAGTCTGATGGTTAGATGACAGGTGTAACACCTAGCTAGGTTTATCATGGTGTTATAGTCTGATGGTTAGATGACAGGTGTAACACCTAGCTAGGTTTATCATGGTGTTATAGACTGTGACAGGTGTAACACCTAGCTAGGTTTATCATGGTGTTATAGACTGTGACAGGTGTAACACCTAGCTAGGTTTATCATGGTGTTATAGACTGTGACAGGTGTAACACCTAGCTAGGTTTATCATGGTGTTATAGTCTGATGGTTAGATGACAGGTGTAACACCTAGCTAGGTTTATCATGGTGTTATAGTCTGATGGTTAGATGACAGGTGTAACACCTAGCTAGGTTTATCATGGTGTTATAGTCTGATGGTTAGATGACAGGTGTAACACCTAGCTAGGTTTATCATGGTGTTATAGTCTGATGGTTAGATGACAGGTGTAACACCTAGCTAGGTTTATCATGGTGTTATAGTCTGATGGTTAGATGACAGGTGTAACACCTAGCTAGGTTTATCATGGTGTTATAGACTGTGACAGGTGTAACACCTAGCTAGGTTTATCATGGTGTTATAGTCTGATGGTTAGATGACAGGTGTAACACCTAGCTAGGTTTATCATGGTGTTATAGTCTGATGGTTAGATGACAGGTGTAACACCTAGCTAGGTTTATCATGGTGTTATAGACTGTGACAGGTGTAACACCTAGCTAGGTTTATCATGGTGTTATAGACTGTGACAGGTGTAACACCTAGCTAGGTTTATCATGGTGTTATAGTCTGATGGTTAGATGACAGGTGTAACACCTAGCTAGGTTTATCATGGTGTTATAGTCTGATGGTTAGATGACAGGTGTAACACCTAGCTAGGTTTATCATGGTGTTATAGACTGTGACAGGTGTAACACCTAGCTAGGTTTATCATGGTGTTATAGACTGTGACAGGTGTAACACCTAGCTAGGTTTATCATGGTGTTATAGTCTGATGGTTAGATGACAGGTGTAACACCTAGCTAGGTTTATCATGGTGTTATAGTCTGATGGTTAGATGACAGGTGTAACACCTAGCTAGGTTTATCATGGTGTTATAGTCTGATGGTTAGATGACAGGTGTAACACCTAGCTAGGTTTATCATGGTGTTATAGACTGATGGTTAGATGACAGGTGTAACACCTAGCTAGGTTTATCATGGTGTTATAGTCTGATGGTTAGATGACAGGTGTAACACCTAGCTAGGTTTATCATGGTGTTATAGTCTGATGGTTAGATGACAGGTGTAACACCTAGCTAGGTTTATCATGGTGTTATAGACTGTGACAGGTGTAACACCTAGCTAGGTTTATCATGGTGTTATAGACTGTGACAGGTGTAACACCTAGCTAGGCTTATCATGGTGTTATAGACTGTGACAGGTGTAACACCTAGCTAGGTTTATCATGGTGTTATAGACTGTGACAGGTGTAACACCTAGCTAGGTTTATCATGGTGTTATAGTCTGATGGGTAAATGACAGGTGTAACACCTAGCTAGGTTTATCATGGTGTTATAGTCTGATGGGTAAATGACAGGTGTAACACCTAGCTAGGTTTATCATGGTGTTATAGTTTTAATAGCACTGTATTAGGTTCTGTATGGTGTTAGTGTGATATTAGTAGGGCATACAGGAGCTGCAAGGTATCAGGTCACGTCCTCGCAGGATTACCACTGCTCTGAGACCTGTTCTCAGCTTAACACCGTTTCCATGGCCACGTCATGGAGACTGAGAGATTCCTGAAGTAGGGCTAAGATGTGGGAGTGAGTATTTTGATTTGGTTATTAGAATTTTATATTGGTGGAGTTGAATAGAGTTATTCTAATCTGATGTTGTCAAGTAAATTATCTGGAATGTCTGGGGTGAAGTCATAAAGAGACTAGAATGTCTGGGAGAAACCTGTGATGTCACAAGTAGACAATAATCTCTTGAAGACCTCACCTCTGTGATGTCATAAAGATTAAATATCTGGAGAATACTTTATGTGATTTAAAAAGAGTAGACTCTCTGGGAAAGACCTCTGATGTCATGAAGACACTAGAATATCTTGGAGACCTGCAATGTCATAAATAGAATCTCTGTGATGTCATGAGAGTAGAATATCTGGGGAAGACCTGTGATGTCATGAGAGTAGAATATCTGCGGAAGACCTGTGATGTCATAAGTAGACTAGAATGTCTGGAGAGGAACTCGGTGATGTCATAAAGAGAATAGAATGTCTGAGGGAAGACCTCTGTGATGTCACAGACCAATACAGTAGTAGTAGAATGTCTGGTGAATGTTGTCAGGATGCCAAAAATAATGGAGCAGCCTCGTGGGAGTCCAGTGTTTAGGACCTTTCAGTTTGAATGTTGTGACCCACCTTCAATACAGTCTTTGTACAAACACCTAGACCGTATCAACGAGCCAGTAAGGACTGTCCGTTGTTCCTCTGCCCGGCGATTAGTATTGGCTATAGTGGCCCATGGCTGGGCAGAACCATCCAGTCCTTGCTGACTGGAGTTAGGGGGGTATGTCAGGGCTAAGCCCCCAGGATGAGGCAGTCTGGCTGGGGGAACAGGGTTCAGCGCAAGCCCCTCAACCTCCAGACTTGACATCAATCTGGGAGTGGCCGCTGTTAAATGGTTGTGTGTGTCTTTTGCCAGTCTGTCTTTGTGGGATTGTTGTTGCCGTGTGGCTTTGACTGTGTGTGTGTGTGTTAGCGCTGTATGTGTCTGTTATATTTAATGCCGTGTGGTGTGTGTGTGTGGTGATAATGCCAGCTGTTTGATACTCAGTACCCAGGGGGTGTGGCCAGAGCTAGAGCTAAATTTACTGGTAATCACATGAAAGGGCAATGAGGAGGAGGGGGGAGGGGTGTATCCCACTCATCTCTCTTGATTTGCAGGTTGAGCCAAATGCCACTATTGGGGAGATCAAGTCTATGTTCCACAAAAGCCGTGAGTACAACCTTAGATTGACATTACACAGCAAGCACACAGCAAGCACATTCTACTACAATTAAATTCACTTCAATATACAGTATTTCAATTAGATAAAGCTAAAGAGTTTAACCCCCCCCCCTGTTGTCTGTGTGTCTGTCTTCTTTCTCTGTCTGTCCCTCTACCTGTCTGGTCTCCCTCCCGTCCGCCTGTCTCAGATCCTCAATGGTACGCAGCCAGACAATCCATCCGTCTAGACCCAAGTAAGTCTAACTCCAAACCAGTCTTCTGCTGTTCTGTCTGTATGAAGACTGTATCTATAGTATAGTAGTGATGGTAGCAGGCTGGTACAGGACAGTGTTGATATCTATAGTATAGTAGTGAGGGTAGCAGGCTGGTACAGGACAGTGTTGATATCTATAGTATAGTAGTGATGGTAGCAGGCTGGTACAGGACAGTGTTGATATCTATAGTATAGTAGTGATGGTAGCAGGCTGGTACAGGACAGTGTTGATATCTATAGTATAGTAGTGATGGTAGCAGGCTGGTACAGGACAGTGTTGATATCTATAGTATAGTAGTGATGGTAGCAGGCTGGTACAGGACAGTGTTGATATCTATAGTAGTGATGGTAGCAGGCTGGTACAGGACAGTGTTGATATCTATAGTAGTGATGGTAGCAGGCTGCTACAGGACAGTGTTGATATCTATAGTATAGTAGTGATGGTAGCAGGCTGGTACAGGACAGTGTTGATATCTATAGTATAGTAGTGATGGTAGCAGGCTGCTACAGGACAGTGTTGATATCTATAGTATAGTAGTGATGGTAGCAGGCTGGTACAGGACAGTGTTGATATCTATAGTAGTGATGGTAGCAGGCTGGTACAGGACAGTGTTGATATCTATAGTATAGTAGTGATGGTAGCAGGCTGGTACAGGACAGTGTTGATATCTATAGTATAGTAGTGATGGTAGCAGGCTGGTACAGGACAGTGTTGATATCTATAGTATAGTAGTGATGGTAGCAGGCTGCTACAGGACAGTGTTGATATCTATAGTAGTGATGGTAGCAGGCTGGTACAGGACAGTGTTGATATCTATAGTATAGTAGTGATGGTAGCAGGCTGCTACAGGACAGTGTTGATATCTATAGTATAGTAGTGATGGTAGCAGGCTGGTACAGGACAGTGTTGATATCTATAGTAGTGATGGTAGCAGGCTGGTACAGGACAGTGTTGATATCTATAGTATAGTAGTGATGGTAGCAGGCTGGTACAGGACAGTGTTGATATCTATAGTAGTGATGGTAGCAGGCTGGTACAGGACAGTGTTGATATCTATAGTAGTGATGGTAGCAGGCTGCTACAGGACAGTGTTGATATCTATAGTATAGTAGTGATGGTAGCAGGCTGGTACAGGACAGTGTTGATATCTATAGTATAGTAGTGATGGTAGCAGGCTGCTACAGGACAGTGTTGATATCTATAGTATAGTAGTGATGGTAGCAGGCTGGTACAGGACAGTGTTGATATCTATAGTAGTGATGGTAGCAGGCTGGTACAGGACAGTGTTGATATCTATAGTATAGTAGTGATGGTAGCAGGCTGGTACAGGACAGTGTTGATATCTATAGTATAGTAGTGATGGTAGCAGGCTGGTACAGGACAGTGTTGATATCTATAGTATAGTAGTGATGGTAGCAGGCTGGTACAGGACAGTTGATATCTATAGTATAGTAGTGATGGTAGCAGGCTGGTACAGGACAGTGTTGATATCTATAGTATAGTAGTGATGGTAGCAGGCTGGTACAGGACAGTGTTGATATCTATAGTATAGTAGTGATGGTAGCAGGCTGCTACAGGACAGTGTTGATATCTATAGTAGTGATGGTAGCAGGCTGCTACAGGACAGTGTTGATATCTATAGTAGTGATGGTAGCAGGCTGGTACAGGACAGTGTTGATATCTATAGTAGTGATGGTAGCAGGCTGGTACAGGACAGTGTTGATATCTATAGTAGTGATGGTAGCAGGCTGGTACAGGACAGTGTTGATATCTATAGTAGTGATGGTAGCAGGCTGGTACAGGACAGTGTTGATATCTATAGTAGTGATGGTAGCAGGCTGCTACAGGACAGTGTTGATATCTATAGTATAGTAGTGATGGTAGCAGGCTGCTACAGGACAGTGTTGATATCTATAGTATAGTAGTGATGGTAGCAGGCTGGTACAGGACAGTGTTGATATCTATAGTATAGTAGTGATGGTAGCAGGCTGGTACAGGACAGTGTTGATATCTATAGTAGTGATGGTAGCAGGCTGGTACAGGACAGTGTTGATATCTATAGTATAGTAGTGATGGTAGCAGGCTGGTACAGGACAGTTGATATCTATAGTATAGTAGTGATGGTAGCAGGCTGGTACAGGACAGTGTTGATATCTATAGTATAGTAGTGATGGTAGCAGGCTGGTACAGGACAGTGTTGATATCTATAGTATAGTAGTGATGGTAGCAGGCTGGTACAGGACAGTGTTGATATCTATAGTATAGTAGTGATGGTAACAGGCTGGTAGAGGGTAAGGACTGATCATGCAACTTGTTTGTGGGGCTGTTATTAATCAGAATTCTCCTCTCCTCCTCCTCTCTCTATCAGAGGGTAAGTCTCTAAAGGATGAGGATGTTCTGCAGCATCTTCCTGTGGGAACCACGGCAACCTTCTACTTCCGAGACCTGGGAGCTCAAATCAGCTGGGTGACTGTGAGTGCACACAGGCACACACATACCACACACACACACATGTGCACACTAACTTGTGGCTATTAGTTTCCTCCTGACCTTGGTGTATATTAGTTTCCTCCTGACCTTGGTGTATATTAGTTTCCTCCTGACCTTGGTGTATATTAGTTTCCTCCTGACCTTGGTGTATATTAGTTTCCTCCTGACCTTGGTGTATATTAGTTTCCTCCTGACCTTGGTGGCTATTCGTTTCCTCCTGACCTTGGTGTATATTAGTTTCCTCCTGACCTTGGTGTATATTAGTTTCCTCCTGACCTTGGTGTATATTAGTTTCCTCCTGACCTTGGTGTATATTAGTTTCCTCCTGACCTTGGTGTATATTAGTTTCCTCCTGACCTTGGTGTATATTAGTTTCCTCCTGACCTTGGTGTATATTAGTTTTTGTTGAGAATCACTATTAAAGTCCTTGTCACATTAACTGGGGGAGGGAGAGACGTGAGGGAGAGACGTGAGGGAGAGACGTGAGGGGGAGGGAGAGACGTGAGGGGGAGGGAGAGACGTGAGGGGGAGGGAGAGACGTGAGGGGGAGGGAGAGACGTGGGAGAGACGTGAGGGGGAGGGAGAGACGTGAGGGGGAGGGAGAGACGTGAGGGGGAGACGTGAGGGAGAGACGTGAGGGGGAGGGAGAGACGTGAAGGAGAGACGGGGAGGGAGGGAGAGACGTGAAGGAGAGACGGGGAGGGAGGGAGAGACGTGAAGGAGAGACGGGGAGGGAGGGAGAGACGTGAAGGAGAGACGGGGAGGGAGGGAGAGACGTGAAGGAGAGGGAGGGAGAGACGTGAAGGGGAGGGAGAGACGGGGAGGGAGGGAGAGACGTGAAGGGAGCGAGAGACGTGAAGGGAGGGAGAGACGGGGAGGGAGGGAGAGACGTGAAGGGGAGGGAGGGAGAGACGTGAAGGGGAGGGAGGGAGAGACGTAACGGGGAGGGAGGGAGAGACGGGGAGGGAGGGAGGGAGAGACGTGAAGGGGAGGGAGGGAGAGACGTAACGGGGAGGGAGGGAGAGACGTAACGGGGAGGAAGGGAGAGACGTAACGGGGAGGGAGGGAGAGACGTAACGGGGAGGGAGGGAGAGACGTAACGGGGAGGGAGGGAGAGACGTAACGGGGAGGAAGGGAGAGACGTAACGGGGAGGGAGGGAGAGACGTAACGGGGAGGGAGGGAGAGACGTAACGGGGAGGGAGGGACGTGAAGGGGAGGGAGGGAGAGACGTGAAGGGAAGGGAGGGAGAGACGTGAACGGGGAGGGAGGGAGAGACGTAACGGGGAGGGAGGGACGTGAAGGGGAGGGAGGGAGAGACGTGAAGGGGAGGGAGGGAGAGACGTGAAGGGGAGGGAGGGAGAGACGTGGACGGGGAGGGAGGGAGAGACGTGGACGGGGAGGGAGGGAGAGACGTGGACGGGGAGGGAGGGAGAGACGTGAACGGGGAGGGAGGGAGAGACGTGAACGGGGAGGGAGGGAGAGACGTGAACGGGGAGGGAGGGAGAGACGTGAACGGGGAGGGAGGGAGAGACGTGAACGGGGAGGGAGGGAGAGACGTGAACGGGGAGGGAGGGAGAGACGTGAAGGGGAGGGAGGGAGAGACGTGAACGGGGAGGGAGGGAGAGACGTGAACGGGGAGGGAGGGAGAGACGTGAACGGGGAGGGAGGGAGAGACGTGAAGGGGAGGGAGGGAGAGACGTGAAGGGGAGGGAGGGAGAGACGTGAACGGGGAGGGAGGGAGAGACGTGAACGGGGAGGGAGGGAGAGACGTGAAGGGGAGGGAGGGAGAGACGTGAACGGGGAGGGAGGGAGAGACGTGAAGGGGAGGGAGGGAGAGACGTGAAGGGGAGGGAGGGAGAGACGTGAAGGGGAGGGAGGGAGAGACGTGAAGGGGAGGGAGGGAGAGACGTGAAGGGGAGGGAGAGACGTGAAGGGGAGGGAGGGAGAGACGTAACGGGGAGGGAGGGAGAGACGTAACGGGGAGGGAGGGACGTGAAGGGGAGGGAGGGAGAGACGTAACGGGGAGGGAGGGACGTGAAGGGGAGGGAGGGAGAGACGTGAAGGGAAGGGAGGGAGAGACGTGAACGGGGAGGGAGGGAGAGACGTAACGGGGAGGGAGGGACGTGAAGGGGAGGGAGGGAGAGACGTGAAGGGAAGGGAGGGAGAGACGTGAACGGGGAGGGAGGGAGAGACGTGAACGGGGAGGGAGGGAGAGACGTAACGGGGAGGGAGGGACGTGAAGGGGAGGGAGGGAGAGACGTGAAGGGGAGGGAGGGACGTGAACGGGGAGGGAGGGAGAGACGTGGACGGGGAGGGAGGGAGAGACGTGGACGGGGAGGGAGGGAGAGACGTGGACGGGGAGGGAGGGAGAGACGTGAACGGGGAGGGAGGGAGAGACGTGAACGGGGAGGGAGGGAGAGACGTGAACGGGGAGGGAGGGAGAGACGTGAACGGGGAGGGAGGGAGAGACGTGAACGGGGAGGGAGGGAGAGACGTGAACGGGGAGGGAGGGAGAGACGTGAACGGGGAGGGAGGGAGAGACGTGAAGGGGAGGGAGGGAGAGACGTGAACGGGGAGGGAGGGAGAGACGTGAACGGGGAGGGAGGGAGAGACGTGAACGGGGAGGGAGGGAGAGACGTGAACGGGGAGGGAGGGAGAGACGTGAAGGGGAGGGAGGGAGAGACGTGAAGGGGAGGGAGGGAGAGACGTGAACGGGGAGGGAGGGAGAGACGTGAACGGGGAGGGAGGGAGAGACGTGAAGGGGAGGGAGGGAGAGACGTGAACGGGGAGGGAGGGAGAGACGTGAAGGGGAGGGAGGGAGAGACGTGAAGGGGAGGGAGGGAGAGACGTGAAGGGGAGGGAGGGAGAGACGTGAAGGGGAGGGAGAGACGTGAAGGGGAGGGAGAGACGTGAAGGGGAGGGAGGGAGAGACGTGAAGGGGAGGGAGGGAGAGACGTGAACGGGGAGGGAGGGAGAGACGTGAAGGGGAGGGAGGGAGAGACGTGAAGGGGAGGGAGGGGTGACTGTCGGTTAGGCAGGAACAGGTGTGGAAAACAGAGCGATAAATTTATCCTCCCTGCCCGGCTGGCTGGCTGACTGACTGGCTGGCTGGCTGGACATCTGTTAGTCCAACACGTAAACACCAGTGTTCCACTAGGAGGAGGAGGAGAGCTGGGCAGACTAGAGGGAGGGAGAAAAGTTAACTTATGTTTTGTAAGTTATTCATGATGACCGTAGCAACAGTTTTTAAAATGGCTTTGTCCTTTGCTGCTCAGACAAGAGATTATGAATGATCTGGAGCTCTGACACAACCGGGTTGATGAATGATCTGGAGCTCTGACACAACCGGGTTGATGAATGATCTGGAGCTCTGACACAACCGGGTTGATGAATGATCTGGAGCTCTGACACAACAGGGTTGATGAATGATCTGGAGCTCTGACACAACAGGGTTGATGAATGATCCGGAGCTCTGACACAACAGGGTTGATGAATGATCCGGAGCTGGACTATATTATGCTGAACAAAAAATATAAATGCAACAATTTCAAAGATTTTCCTGAGTTACAGTTGACATGAGGAAGTCAGTCAATTGAAATAGGTCTCTGATTGTCTCTCAGGTGTTTCTGACAGAGTATGGTGGTCCTCTCCTCCTCTACCTAATGTTCTACTTCCGTGTTCCCTTCATCTACGCCCCCAAATATGACTTCACCACCAGCAAGCACTGGGTCGTACAGTGAGTGTCTCTCTCTCTCTCTCTCTCTCTCTCTCACACACACTGGGTCATGCAGACGACTGTAGTCAGACGACTTGTATATCTGAGTGGAACTGCAATGAGCCGCTTGTTAGATGTGAATCATATTTGTCTGCTAGTTGAACTCTAGTTCATCAAACTACGAATGGCAGGAATAAGGAGAACCATTGTCTTTGGTTGCTATGGTGAGTATCCTGGTGCATGTTGGGTAATGTAGTTTGTGTGTGATCCCAGTCTAGCCTGTATGTGTCACTCCTTCCATTACCTGAAGAGACTCCTGGAGACCCTGTTTGTCCATCGCTTCTCCCACGGGACCATGCCGTTACGCAACATCTTCAAGGTGACACACACACTGACGCATGCACACACACACTGACGCATGCACACACACACATTCATAACACACACACTGACGCGCACACACACTGACTAATGCACACACACACACGCATTCATAACACACACTGACGCGCACATACACACTGACTCATGCACACACACGCATTCATAACACACACACTGACGGTACACACACACGCATTCATAACACACTGACTCATGCACACACACACACACACGCACACACTGATGGTACACGCATTCATAACACACACACACACTCACTGTGATTTTTTCTCTTTCTCTCTCTGACACACACCACAGCCTTAGTTGCCCTCTTACCTCATCGTGATGGTGTATCACCTTACACATACCTCATCTAGGGAAACCTAGCCTGTCTCTTCAACCCAGGGTGACCTTTGAACCTGCTGAGAGATTCTGGGGTCATCTGACACTGTGGTCCGCATCCTAATTGGCTCCCTATTTCCTATGTAATGCGCTACTTTTGACCAGGGCCCATATGACTCTGGTCAAAAGTAGTGCACTATATAGTGGATAGGGTAATGGGCCCTGGTTAAAAGGTAGTGCAGTATATAGGGAATAGGGTGCAATTCGGGATGAAACCTGTGTGTGATAAAGTGTGTTCCTGTGTTCCAGAACTGCACCTACTACTGGGGCTTTGCTGCCTGGATGGCCTACTATATTAACCACCCTCTATATACACCACCTAGTGAGTACGCTACTATATTAACCACCCTCTATATACACCACCTAGTGAGTACGCTACTATATTAACCACCCCCTAGTGAGTACGCTACTATATTAACCACCCACTATATACACCACCTACTGAGTACGCTACTATATTAACCACCCTCTATATACACCACCTAGTGAGTACGCTACTATATTAACCACCCACTATATACACCACCTAGTGAGTACGCTACTATATTAACCACCCTCTATATACACCACCTAGTGAGTACGCTACTATATTAACCACCCTCTATATACACCACCTAGTGAGTACGCTACTATATTAACCACCCACTATATACACCACCTAGTGAGTACGCTACTATATTAACCACCCTCTATATACACCACCTAGTGAGTACGCTACTATATTAACCACCCACTATATACACCACCTAGTGAGTACGCTACTATATTAACCACCCTCTATATACACCACCTAGTGAGTATGCTACTATATTAACCACCCTCTATATACACCACCTAGTGAGTACGCTACTATATTAACCTCCCTCTATATACACCACCTAGTGAGTACGCTACTATATTAACCACCCACTATATACACCACCTAGTGAGTATGCTACTATATTAACCACCCCCTAGTGAGTACGCTACTATATTAACCACCCCCTAGTGAGTACGCTACTATATTAACCACCCACTATATACAACACCTAGTGAGTATGCTACTATATTAACCACTACCTAGTGAGTATGCTACTATATTAACCACCCTCTATATACACCACCACCTAGTGAGTACGCTACTATATTAACCACCCTCTATATACACCACCACCTAGTGAGTATGCTACTATATTAACCACCCCCTAGTGAGTACGCTACTATATTAACCACCCCCTAGTGAGTACGCTACTATATTAACCACCCACTATATACAACACCTAGTGAGTATGCTACTATATTAACCACCCCCTAGTGAGTATGCTACTATATTAACCACCCTCTATATACACCACCTAGTGAGTACGCTACTATATTAACCACCCCCTAGTTAGTACGCTACTATATTAACCACCCCCTAGTGAGTACGCTACTATATTAACCACCCACTATATACAACACCTAGTGAGTATGCTACTATATTAACCACCCTCTATATACACCACCACCTAGTGAGTACGCTACTATATTAACCACCCTCTATATACACCACCTAGTGAGTACGCTACTATATTAACCACCCACTATATACACCACCTAGTGAGTATGCTACTATATTAACCACCCTCTATATACACCACCTAGTGAGTACGCTACTATATTAACCACCCCCTAGTGAGTACGCTACTATATTAACCACCCCCTAGTGAGTATGCTACTATATTAACCACCCTCTATATACACCACCTAGTGAGTACGCTACTATATTAACCACCCCCTAGTTAGTACGCTACTATATTAACCACCCCCTAGTGAGTACGCTACTATATTAACCACCCCCTAGTGAGTATGTTACTATATTAACCACCCTCTATATACACCACCTAGTGAGTACGCTACTATATTAACCACCCCCTAGTTAGTACGCTACTATATTAACCACCCCCTAGTGAGTATGCTACTATATTAACCACCCCCTAGTGAGTATGCTACTATATACACCACCACCTAGTGAGTACGCTACTATATTAACCACCCTCTATATACACCACCTAGTGAGTACGCTACTATATTAACCACCCTCTATATACACCACCTAGTGAGTACGCTACTATATTAACCACCCACTATATACACCACCTAGTGAGTATGCTACTATATTAACCACCCTCTATATACACCACCTAGTGAGTACGCTACTATATTAACCACCCCCTAGTGAGTACGCTACTATATTAACCACCCCCTAGTGAGTATGCTACTATATTAACCACCCTCTATATACACCACCTAGTGAGTACGCTACTATATTAACCACCCCCTAGTTAGTACGCTACTATATTAACCACCCCCTAGTGAGTACGCTACTATATTAACCACCCCCTAGTGAGTATGCTACTATATTAACCACCCTCTATATACACCACCTAGTGAGTACGCTACTATATTAACCACCCCCTAGTTAGTACACTACTATATTAACCACCCCCTAGTGAGTACGCTACTATATTAACCACCCACTATATACAACACCTAGTGAGTATGCTACTATATTAACCACTACCTAGTGAGTACGCTACTATATTAACCACCCTCTATATACACCACCACCTAGTGAGTATGCTACTATATTAACCACCCTCTATATACACCACCACCTAGTGAGTACGCTACTATATTAACCACCCTCTATATACACCACCACCTAGTGAGTACGCTACTATATTAACCACCCTCTATATACACCACCTAGTGAGTACGCTACTATATTAACCACCCACTATATACACCACCTAGTGAGTACGCTACTATATTAACCACCCTCTATATACACCACCTAGTGAGTATGCTACTATATTAACCACCCTCTATATACACCACCTAGTGAGTACGCTACTATATTAACCACCTTCTATATACACCACCTAGTGAGTATGCTACTATATTAACCACCCTCTATATACACCACCTAGTGAGTACGCTACTATATTAACCACCCTCTATATACATCACCTAGTGAGTACGCTACTATATTAACCACCCTCTATATACACCACCTAGTGAGTACGCTACTATATTAACCACCCTCTATATACACCCCCTAGTGAGTATGCTACTATATTAACCACCCTCTATATACACCACCTAGTGAGTACGCTACTATATTAACCACCCCCTAGTTAGTACACTACTATATTAACCACCCCCTAGTGAGTACGCTACTATATTAACCACCCCCTAGTGAGTATGCTACTATATTAACCACCCTCTATATACACCACCTAGTGAGTACGCTACTATATTAACCACCCCCTAGTTAGTACACTACTATATTAACCACCCCCTAGTGAGTACGCTACTATATTAACCACCCACTATATACAACACCTAGTGAGTATGCTACTATATTAACCACTACCTAGTGAGTATGCTACTATATTAACCACCCTCTATATACACCACCCCCTAGTGAGTATGCTACTATATTAACCACCCTCTATATACACCACCTAGTGAGTACGCTACTATATTAACCACCCACTATATACACCACCTAGTGAGTACGCTACTATATTAACCACCCTCTATATACACCACCTAGTGAGTATGCTACTATATTAACCACCCTCTATATACACCACCTAGTGAGTACGCTACTATATTAACCACCCTCTATATACACCACCTAGTGAGTACGCTACTATATTAACCACCCTCTATATACACCACCTAGTGAGTACGCTACTATATTAACCACCCTCTATATACACCACCTAGTGAGTACGCTACTATATTAACCACCCTCTATATACACCACCTAGTGAGTACGCTACTATATTAACCACCCACTATATACACCACCTAGTGAGTACGCTACTATATTAACCACCCACTATATACACCACCTAGTGAGTACGCTACTATATTAACCACCCTCTATATACACCACCTAGTGAGTACGCTACTATATTAACCACCCCCTAGTTAGTACGCTACTATATTAACCACCCCCTAGTGAGTACGCTACTATATTAACCACCCCCTAGTGAGTATGCTACTATATTAACCACCCTCTATATACACCACCTAGTGAGTACGCTACTATATTAACCACCCCCTAGTTAGTACACTACTATATTAACCACCCCCTAGTGAGTACGCTACTATATTAACCACCCACTATATACAACACCTAGTGAGTATGCTACTATATTAACCACTACCTAGTGAGTATGCTACTATATTAACCACCCTCTATATACACCACCACCTAGTGAGTACGCTACTATATTAACCACCCTCTATATACACCACCACCTAGTGAGTACGCTACTATATTAACCACCCTCTATATACACCATCTAGTGAGTACGCTACTATATTAACCACCCACTATATACACCACCTAGTGAGTACGCTACTATATTAACCACCCTCTATATACACCACCTAGTGAGTATGCTACTATATTAACCACCCTCTATATACACCACCTAGTGAGTACGCTACTATATTAACCACCCTCTATATACACCACCTAGTGAGTATGCTACTATATTAACCACCCTCTATATACACCACCTAGTGAGTACGCTACTATATTAACCACCCTCTATATACACCACCTAGTGAGTACGCTACTATATTAACCACCCTCTATATACACCACCTAGTGAGTACGCTACTATATTAACCACCCTCTATATACACCACCTAGTGAGTATGGTACTATATTAACCACCCTCTATATACACCACCTAGTGAGTACGCTACTATATTAACCACCCACTATATACACAACCCCCTAGGGAGTACGCTACTATATTAACCACCCTCTATATACACCACCTAGTGAGTACGCTACTATATTAACCACCCACTATATACACCACCTAGTGAGTATGCTACTATATTAACCACCCTCTATATACACCACCTAGTGAGTACGCTACTATATTAACCACCCCCTAGTGAGTACGCTACTATATTAACCACCCCCTAGTGAGTATGCTACTATATTAACCACCCTCTATATACACCACCTAGTGAGTACGCTACTATATTAACCACCCCCTAGTTAGTACGCTACTATATTAACCACCCCCTTGTGAGTACGCTACTATATTAACCACCCCCTAGTGAGTATGCTACTATATTAACCACCCTCTATATACACCACCTAGTGAGTACGCTACTATATTAACCACCCCCTAGTTAGTACGCTACTATATTAACCACTACCTAGTGAGTATGCTACTATATTAACCACCCCCTAGTGAGTACGCTACTATATACACCACCACCTAGTGAGTACGCTACTATATTAACCACCCTCTATATACACCAACTGGTGAGTACGCTACTATATTAACCACCCTCTATATACACCACCTAGTGAGTACGCTACTATATTAACCACCCACTATATACACCACCTAGTGAGTATGCTACTATATTAACCACCCTCTATATACACCACCTAGTGAGTACGCTACTATATTAACCACCCCCTAGTGAGTACGCTACTATATTAACCACCCCCTAGTGAGTATGCTACTATATTAACCACCCTCTATATACACCACCTAGTGAGTACGCTACTATATTAACCACCCCCTAGTTAGTACGCTACTATATTAACCACCCCCTAGTGAGTACGCTACTATATTAACCACCCCCTAGTGAGTATGCTACTATATTAACCACCCTCTATATACACCACCTAGTGAGTACGCTACTATATTAACCACCCCCTAGTTAGTACACTACTATATTAACCACCCCCTAGTGAGTACGCTACTATATTAACCACCCACTATATACAACACCTAGTGAGTATGCTACTATATTAACCACTACCTAGTGAGTATGCTACTATATTAACCACCCTCTATATACACCACCACCTAGTGAGTACGCTACTATATTAACCACCCTCTATATACACCACCACCTAGTGAGTACGCTACTATATTAACCACCCTCTATATACACCACCTAGTGAGTACGCTACTATATTAACCACCCACTATATACACCACCTAGTGAGTACGCTACTATATTAACCACCCTCTATATACACCACCTAGTGAGTATGCTACTATATTAACCACCCTCTATATACACCACCTAGTGAGTACGCTACTATATTAACCACCTTATATATACACCACCTAGTGAGTATGCTACTATATTAACCACCCTCTATATACACCACCTAGTGAGTACGCTACTATATTAACCACCCTCTATATACACCACCTAGTGAGTACACTACTATATTAACCACCCTCTATATACACCACCTAGTGAGTACGCTACTATATTAACCACCCTCTATATACACCCCCTAGTGAGTATGCTACTATATTAACCACCCTCTATATACACCACCTAGTGAGTACGCTACTATATTAACCACCCCCTAGTTAGTACACTACTATATTAACCACCCCCTAGTGAGTACGCTACTATATTAACCACCCCCTAGTGAGGATGCTACTATATTAACCACCCTCTATATACACCACCTAGTGAGTACGCTACTATATTAACCACCCCCTAGTTAGTACACTACTATATTAACCACCCCCTAGTGAGTACGCTACTATATTAACCACCCACTATATACAACACCTAGTGAGTATGCTACTATATTAACCACTACCTAGTGAGTATGCTACTATATTAACCACCCTCTATATACACCACCCCCTAGTGAGTACGCTACTATATTAACCACCCTCTATATACACCACCTAGTGAGTACGCTACTATATTAACCACCCTCTATATACACCACCTAGTGAGTACGCTACTATATTAACCACCCTCTATATACACCACCTAGTGAGTACGCTACTATATTAACCACCCTCTATATACACCACCTAGTGAGTACGCTACTATATTAACCACCCTCTATATACACCCCCTAGTGAGTATGCTACTATATTAACCACCCTCTATATACACCACCTAGTGAGTACGCTACTATATTAACCACCCCCTAGTTAGTACGCTACTATATTAACCACCCCCTAGTGAGTACGCTACTATATTAACCACCCCCTAGTGAGTATGCTACTATATTAACCACCCTCTATATACACCACCTAGTGAGTACGCTACTATATTAACCACCCCCTAGTTAGTACACTACTATATTAACCACCCCCTAGTGAGTACGCTACTATATTAACCACCCACTATATACAACACCTAGTGAGTATGCTACTATATTAACCACTACCTAGTGAGTATGCTACTATATTAACCACCCTCTATATACACCACCACCTAGTGAGTACGCTACTATATTAACCACCCTCTATATACACCACCACCTAGTGAGTTCGCTACTATATTAACCACCCTCTATATACACCATCTAGTGAGTACGCTACTATATTAACCACCCACTATATACACCACCTAGTGAGTACGCTACTATATTAACCACCCTCTATATACACCACCTAGTGAGTATGCTACTATATTAACCACCCTCTATATACACCACCTAGTGAGTACGCTACTATATTAACCACCCTCTATATACACCACCTAGTGAGTATGCTACTATATTAACCACCCTCTATATACACCACCTAGTGAGTACGCTACTATATTAACCACCCTCTATATACACCACCTAGTGAGTACGCTACTATATTAACCACCCTCTATATACACCACCTAGTGAGTACGCTACTATATTAACCACCCTCTATATACACCACCTAGTGAGTATGGTACTATATTAACCACCCTCTATATACACCACCTAGTGAGTACGCTACTATATTAACCACCCACTATATACACCACCCCCTAGGGAGTACGCTACTATATTAACCACCCTCTATATACACCACCTAGTGAGTACGCTACTATATTAACCACCCACTATATACACCACCCCCTAGTGAGTATGCTACTATATTAACCACTACCTAGTGAGTATGCTACTATATTAACCACCCTCTATATACACCACCTAGTGAGTACGCTACTATATTAACCACCCTCTATATACACCGCCACCTAGTGAGTACGCTACTATATTAACCACCCTCTATATACATCACCTAGTGAGTATGCTACTATATTAACCACCCACTATATACACCACCTAGTGAGTACGCTACTATATTAACCACCCACTATATACACCACCTAGTGAGTACGCTACTATATTAACCACCCCCTAGTGAGTACGCTACTATATTAACCACCACCTAGTGAGTATGCTACTATATTAACCACCCTCTATATACACCACCTAGTGAGTACGCTACTATATTAACCACCCACTAGTGAGTACGCTACTATATTAACCACCCACTATATACACCACCTAGTGAGTACGCTACTATATTAACCACCACCTAGTGAGTACGCTACTATATTAACCACCCCCTAGTGAGTACGCTACTATATTAACCACCACCTAGTGAGTACGCTACTATATTAACCACCCACTATATACACCACCTAGTGAGTACGCTACTATATTAACCACCCACTATATACACCACCTAGTGAGTACGCTACTATATTAACCACCCCCTAGTGAGTACGCTACTATATTAACCACCACCTAGTGAGTATGCTACTATATTAACCACCCTCTATATACACCACCTAGTGAGTACGCTACTATATTAACCACCCACTAGTGAGTACGCTACTATATTAACCACCCACTATATACACCACCTAGTGAGTACGCTACTATATTAACCACCCCCTAGTGAGTACGCTACTATATTAACCACCCACTATATACACCACCTAGTGAGTACACTACTATATTCACCACCCCCTAGTGAGTACGCTACTATATTAACCACCCACTATATACACCACCTAGTGTGTACGCTACTATATTAACCACCCCCTAGTGAGTACGCTACTATATTAACCACCACCTAGTGAGTATGCTACTATATTAACCACCCTCTATATACACCACCTAGTGAGTACGCTACTATATTAACCACCCACTAGTGAGTACGCTACTATATTAACCACCCACTATATACACCACCTAGTGAGTACGCTACTATATTAACCACCCCCTAGTGAGTCCGCTACTATATTAACCACCCACTATATACACCACCTAGTGAGTACACTACTATATTCACCACCCCCTAGTGAGTACGCTACTATATTAACCACCCACTATATACACCACCTAGTGAGTACGCTACTATATTAACCACCCCCTAGTGAGTACGCTACTATATTAACCACCCACTATATACACCACCTAGTGAGTATGCTACTATATTAACCACCCTCTATATACACCACCTAGTGAGTACGCTACTATATTAACCTCCCTCTATATACACCACCTAGTGAGTACGCTACTATATTAACCACCCACTATATACACCACCTAGTGAGTACGCTACTATATTAACCACCCCCTAGTGAGTACGCTACTATATTAACCACCACCTAGTGAGTATGCTACTATATTAACCACCCTCTATATACACCACCTAGTGAGTACGCTACTATATTAACCACCCACTAGTGAGTACGCTACTATATTAACCACCCACTATATACACCACCTAGTGAGTACGCTACTATATTAACCACCCCCTAGTGAGTACGCTACTATATTAACCACCCACTATATACACCACCTAGTGAGTACACTACTATATTCACCACCCCCTAGTGAGTACGCTACTATATTAACCACCCACTATATACACCACCTAGTGTGTACGCTACTATATTAACCACCCCCTAGTGAGTACGCTACTATATTAACCACCACCTAGTGAGTATGCTACTATATTAACCACCCTCTATATACACCACCTAGTGAGTACGCTACTATATTAACCACCCACTAGTGAGTACGCTACTATATTAACCACCCACTATATACACCACCTAGTGAGTACGCTACTATATTAACCACCCCCTAGTGAGTCCGCTACTATATTAACCACCCACTATATACACCACCTAGTGAGTACACTACTATATTCACCACCCCCTAGTGAGTACGCTACTATATTAACCACCCACTATATACACCACCTAGTGAGTACGCTACTATATTAACCACCCCCTAGTGAGTACGCTACTATATTAACCACCCACTATATACACCACCTAGTGAGTATGCTACTATATTAACCACCCTCTATATACACCACCTAGTGAGTACGCTACTATATTAACCTCCCTCTATATACACCACCTAGTGAGTACGCTACTATATTAACCACCCACTATATACACCACCTAGTGAGTACGCTACTATATTAACCACCCTCTATTTACACCACCTAGTGAGTACGCTACTATATTAACCATCACCTACTGAGTACGCTACTATATTAACCACCACCTACTGAGTACACTACTATATTAACCACCCTCTATATACACCACCTAGTGAGTACGCTACTATATTAACCACCCACTATATACACCACCTAGTGAGTACGCTACTATATTAACCACCCTCTATTTACACCACCTAGTGAGTACGCTACTATATTAACCACCCACTATATACACCACCTAGTGAGTACGCTACTATATTAACCACCACCTACTGAGTACACTACTATATTAACCACCCACTATATACACCACCTAGTGAGTACGCTACTATATTAACCACCCCTAGTGAGTACGCTACTATATTAACGACCCTTGTCTTTTCAGCAATCTATGGTGAGCAGCAGGTCAGGATTGCCCTCGTAATCTTTCTGGTAAGACTCTACTGTTCTATACTCTACTATAATGTACTCATCCTGTATACTATAGTAATAGAACAATATCATAGTAAATGGTTATTTAGTAGATGCTATCTTCTCAGTTCTGTCAGGTTGGTAACTTCTCCATCCATATCGCCCTGCGGAACCTCCGCCCACCAGGTACACACTCCTATTGAATATGCAAACATTAGAACACATCAATCACTTCAACATGCACTGTTTTCTCTGTGTGCTACAAAACAGTAGCCCACAATAATCTCTCTCCCTCTGTCTGTCTCCATCAGGATCTAAGACCAGGAAGATCCCCTACCCCACTAAGAACCCCTTCACCTGGATCTTCCTGCTGGTCTCCTGTCCCAACTACACCTATGAGGTGAGTCTTATTTTATTTATTTATTTATTTTACCTTTATTTAACTAGGCAAGTCAGTTAAGAACAAATTCTTATTTTCAATGACGGCCTAGGAACAGTGGGTTAACTGCCTGTTCAGGGGCAGAACGACAGATTTGTACCTTGTCAGCTCGGGGGGTTTGAACTTGCAACCTTCCGGTTACTAGTCCAACGCTCTAACCACAGATCTAGGATCAGCTTCCCCTCCACCAATCTTAACCATTAGTGTGGAAAATGCAAAGATCAACGTCTAGGGGCGACATCACCCTGTATTTAGTCCAGGGTGACGCTGCCCTCTGCCTCTCACTGTAGTAGTTAGGCTCATGGCCACCTAGTGGCAGAAGTTTGCAGTGACATTTTTGTGAATAGGAAACGGGTTTGGATACCTGGTCAGTTATATAACTAAATGTCTTCCACATTTAACCCAACCCCTCTGAATCAGAGGTGCGAGGGGCTGCCTTATTCAACATCCACATTATGATGTGTGTGTGTGTGTGTGTGACACCATTGTTCTCTTTCTCCTATGTAGTGTGTGTGTGTGACATATAAAAGTATGTGTGTAACACCATCTCTCCTGTAGCTGGGCTCGTGGTTCGGCTTCACCCTGATGACTCAGTGTCTGCCGGTGGCGTTCTTCACGGCGGTGGGCTTCATCCAGATGACGGTGTGGGCCAAGGGGAAGCACCGCAGCTACCTGAAAGAGTTCCGGGACTACCCTCCCCTTCGCTCGCCCATCCTCCCCTTCGTCCTCTAGAGAAGACTGGAGACCCACCCAAACCTACACTGGACTGACCTGGAATGAGAACCCTCCCCTTCGCTCGCCCATCCTCCCCTTCGTCCTCTAGAGAAGACTGGAGGCCAACCCAAACCTACACTGGACTGAGAACCCTGCCCCCTTGATTACCGCCCCTATCCTCCAATTAATAACACTTACCCCCCCCAAAAAAAAAACATTGAGGAGACTGTCTTATACTATGCTTTCCCACACAGAAGTTTCTGCCTAACAACGCTCCTCAACCCACGTGATTGGCTATTGTTATTTTTCTTATGCGTGTTTAATAACCTGACTGACAGTCTGGTGTCTCAAATGGTACACTACTACAGGGCCCTCTGGTCAAAAGTAGTGCACTACATAGGGGCTAGGGAGCCATTTGGGATGTGACCAGTATATAACAAGGTGTAGGTCTATCTGCTCTGGGTTACTTTAGTTTTGTTTTTTTACTCATGTGAAGAAGTATAACAATACCAAAGTCTTTGATCAGAAATGGGGAAATAAACCATGAGCTTTTGGTCGTTCTGTTGGAACTTTCATTAGAAGACATTCAGTTTAAAAACCATCTTATCTAGACTACTGTTACTAGACTGGAGACTAATACACACCACTGTTACCACACTGGAGATGAGGGCCATATGATACAATAGAACACATCTAAGGCTGCGTTTACACAGGCAGACCAATTGTGATCCCACCCCACAAATTGGTCTTTTGACCAATCTCAGATCTGATTGCTCAAATCACAAATGAGTGAGAAATCAGAATTGGGCTGCCTGTCTAAACCCAGCCTGTGATAGGGACAGAATGCGAAACTAAATTGATTCTATTCAATCAGTTGATGGATCTAGATTGTAGAGGGAAAGATGTGCAATTTGTCTGGTCATTCAGGATGACATGTCCATATGATCTTGGATCAGCTCCCCTCTTATCATTATGAAATAAAAGGCTAACCTGATCCTAGAGCAGTAGTTCTAATCAGCCCTGGACTAGCTTTTCACCCCGTTGAACGTAGCACAGGCAGGACTAGTGATTATGAAACAAACTAATCTTGATTCACTCAGATCAGCATTAACTGGTGACAGCTGATGTCTGGGCGGTGTCAGAGGTGGAACTGCGTTAGAGCGGTCAAATCCCCAAGCAGCTCCGTGCAGACCGGTTCTCACGGACAAGGCCATTGGATAAGACAAAATCCCATTCAGCCGTGTTAAAGTTCAAACACTTGAATTAGACTTGGTAGGCAGAAATCCCCCATTCAAATGAAAACATACATTAGCCAAACATAATTTGACAGAGTCATTATTCCTGACCCTGATAGAAGTTCAAAACAGAGCGTAGTAGGCTCTAACGCAGCACAGATAAGGGGTTTGTCAAAAGCAGCCTCTCTGATTCGTCAGCTCCTACTGCAGCTACACCTCCAACACCGTGGAAACATCAGCTATGTGGATCCGGCCAACGCTGGTTGACACGTGATCTGATTGAATCCAGGCCTAAATGTTAGATCGCAGGTTGTTGACAATGCCGCTTTTAAAGGCAATTTTCCGATAGAGCCGACATGTTCACCGTGAATGAGATCTCTACTACAAACACGGGAACATCGCATTTTAAAAACTGCATTGTCGACAACCCCACTGTCGGATAGCTGGCTCAGACCCTGCTCTGATGCACACCCCTCCTGCTACCTGGGGTGTATTCAACAAAAACAAGCATTTCTATTGGACAAATTGGGGTCGGTCTCTCCACGTTGGTTCCCAGGCTCGTAACGTACCAGGAAACAAACAAAGAGACAGATGGCTAGAGTCGTGGAGCTCTTTATTGTGGAGAGCAGCAGGTATGTACACAGAGGGGTTAGAGGTCATGATGATGATGCTCAAGCTGCCTGGGCTTCCTCCACCCTCTTCTTCCTCATCTGCAGCCGTCGCTCCCGCTCATACTCCTTCATACGCATCACGTAGCTACACACACACACAGAGAAGAGAGGGGCGTTCAAGTGGATTTGATGGGGGAGGACCTCAGATGGCAGTACTACTACAAGTCTGACAACTCATGTGTGACCATCAGACACATGCATCAACTCTCTGATAACAATACATGCCATTTTGTACTTTAATCGAAAGCCACATGACCACTGTCAAGTCAACTTCCTGTTCCCTCTAAGCTGTGCGCGGCCACTCACCACCTCCAGGACAGCAGAGCAGAAGAAATGCCAGCCTGCACAGACTCAAGAGATTGGACTTCACACCCATTAGTTTGCACTATATAGATCAACTTATCAGACCCTTTTCAATGCAACCAAACAAATCTTAACTTTGCAAGATTGAGTCTGATTTTGTTGTAGGCAGAGCCAGTCTCATGGAATGTAGGCCTGCATTGAACCCCACCTATAGGTTACTGTAGGCCTGCATTGAACCCCACCTATAGGTTACTGTAGGCCTGCATTGAACCCCACCTATAGGTTACTGTAGGCCTGCATTGAACCCCACCTATAGGTTACAGTAGGCCTGCATTGAACCCCACCTATAGGTTACTGTAGGCCTGCATTGAACCCCACCTATAGGTTACAGTAGGCCTGCATTGAACCCCACCTATAGGTTACTGTAGGCCTGCATTGAACCCCACATGATAGAAATCAAAGGCTATTTCCATGTGAAAATGTTCTGGGATTTTCTCTATTGGTAGGCCACTCTGATAGGAGTACATTATGCCAAATAGCCTATTGGCTAAAACTGATGGTACAGCCTATTGGTTACTGTCTAAAACTGATGGTACAGACTATTGGTTACTGTCTAAAACTGATGGTGCAACCTATTGGCTATTGTCTAAAACTGATGGTACTGCCTATTGGTTACAGTCTAAAACTGATGGTACAGCCTATTGGTTACTGTCTAAAACTGATGGTACAGCCTATTGGTTACTGTCTAAAACTGATGGTACAACCTATTGGCTACTGTCTAAAACTGATGGTACAACCTATTGGCTACTGTCTAAAACTGATGGTACAGCCTATTGGTTACTGTCTAAAACTGATGGTACAACCTATTGGCTACAGTCTAAAACTGATGGTACAGCCTATTGGTTACAGTCTAAAACTGGTGGTACAGCCTCAGTGTTCACTGTAAACACACCGGAAGCACAGAAAGTTCAAGTTTCTGCTCACAAGACCAGACTTGCTCAGTGGGATTTAAACAGGGAACATTGGACATGACCCCAATGGGATTTAAACAGGGAACATTGGACATGACCCCAGTGGGATTTAAACAGGGATCATTGGACATGACCCCAGTGGGATTAAAACAGGGAACATTGGACATGCCCCCAGTGGGATTTAAACAGGGAACATTGGACATGACCCCAATGGGATTTAAACAGGGAACATTGGACATGACCCCAGTGGGATTTAAACAGGGTACATTGGAAATGACCCCAGTGGGATTTAAACCGGGAACATTGGACATGACCGCAGTGGGATTTAAACAGGGAACATTGGACATGACCCCAGTGGGATTTAAACAGGGAACATTGGACATGACCCCAGTGGGATTTAAACAGGGTACATTGGACATGACCCCAGTGGGATTTAAAGTGGGATTTAAACAGGGTACATTGGGCATGACCCCAGTGGGATTTAAACAGGGTACATTGGACATGATCCCAGTGGGATTTAAACCGGGAACATTGGACATGACCCCAGTGCGATTTAAACAGGGAACATTGGACATGACCCCAGTGGGATTTAAACAGGGAACATTGGACATGACCCCAATGGGATTTAAACAGGGAACATTGGACATGACCCCAATGGGATTTAAAAACAGGGAACATTGGACATGCCCCCAGTGGGATTTAAACTCAAAACCCTGGCTGGGATGCAACCATAAAGTGTGTCCAGGAAACAAACTCCATGTGCTGCTAAACCTCAACCTACACCTAGAACCAGGCAGATACCTGCACCTAGAACCAGGCAGATACCTGCACCTAGAACCAGGCAGATACCTACACCTAGAACCAGGCAGATACCTGCACCTAGAACCAGGCAGATACCTGCACCTAGAACCAGGCAGATACCTGCACCTAGAACCAGGCAGATACCTGCACCTAGAACCAGGCAGATACCTGCACCTAGAACCAGGCAGATACCTACACCTAGAACCAGGCAGATACCTACTCCTAGAACTAGGCAGATACCTACACCTAGAACCAGGCAGATACCTACACCTAGAACCAGGCAGATACCTACACCTAGAACCAGGCAGATACCTACACCTAGAACCAGGCAGATACCTACACCTAGAACCAGGCAGATACCTACACCTAGAACCATGCAGATACCTACACCTAGAACCATGCAGATACCTACACCTAGAACCAGGCAGATACCTACACCTAGAACCAGGCAGATACTTACTCCTGGTGCTCGCAGTAGTCCCAGTCGTGTCTCTCGTGTTTACAGGCCAGGAAGTTGGGCCAGTTGTCCCTCTTACACTTCATGAGCTTGATGAGGTGGTGGGCGCAGTAGTCCCTCTGGAGTACAGGGACCTGGGCCAGGTTCATCTGAGCCTGGGAGGCCACCATCTCTACCAGGGGGACAACATGTTACACCAGGGGTTAATGGGGGAGGCCACCATCTCTACCAGGGGGACAAGATAACATGTTACACCAGGGGTTCATGGGGGAGGCATCATCTCTACCAGGGGGACAAGACAACATGTTACACCTGGGGTTAATGGGGGAGGCCACCATCTCTACCAGGGGACAAGATAACATGTTACACCAGGGGTTAATGGGGGAGGCCACCATCTCTACCAGGGGGACAAGATAACATGTTACACCAGGGGTTAATGGGGGAGGCCACCATCTCTACCAGGGGGACAAGATAACATGTTACACCAGGGGTTAATGGGGGAGGACACCATCTCTACCAGGGGGACAAGATAACAAGTTACACCATCTCTACCAGGGGGACAAGATAACATGTTACACCAGGGGTTAATGGGGGAGGCCACCATCTCAACCAGGGGGACAAGATAACATGTTACACCAGGGGTTAATGGGGGAGGCCACCATCTCTACCAGGGGGACAAGATAACATGTTACACCATCTCTACCAGGGGGACAAGATAACAAGTTACACCAGGGGTTAATGGGGGAGGCCACCATCTCTACCAGGGGGACAAGATAACATGTTACACCAGGGGTTAATGGGGGAGGCCACCATCTCTACCAGGGGGACAAGATAACAAGTTACACCAGGGGTTATTGGGGGAGGCCACCATCTCTACCAGGGGGACAAGATAACATGTTACACCAGGGGTTAATGGGGGAGGCCACCATCTCTACCAGGGGGACAAGATAACATGTTACACCAGGGGTTAATGGGGGAGGCCACCATCTCTACCAGGGGGACAAGATAACATGTTACACCATGGGTTAATGGGGGAGGCCACCATCTCTACCAGGGGGACAAGATAACATGTTACACCATCTCTACCAGGGGGACAAGATAACATGTTACACCATCTCTACCAGGGGGACAAGATAACATGTTACACCAGGGGTTAATGGGGGAGGCCGCCATCTCTACCAGGGGGACAAGATAACATGTTACACCATCTCTACCAGGGGGACAAGATAACATGTTACACCAGGTGTTAATGGGGGAGGCCACCATCTCTACCAGGGGGACAAGATAACATGTTACACCAGGGGTTAATGGGGGAGGCCACCATCTCTACCAGGGAGACAAGATAACATGTTACACCAGGGTTTAATGGGGGAGGCCACCATCTCTACCAGGGAGACAAGATAACATGTTACACCAGGGTTTAATGGGGGAGGCCACCATCTCTACCAGGGAGACAAGATAACATGTTACACCAGGGTTTAATGGGGGAGGCCACTATCTCTACCAGGGGGACAAGATAACATGTTACACCAGGGGTTAATGGGGGAGGCCACCATCTCAGCCAGGGGGACAAGATAACATGTTACACCAGGGTTTAATGGGGGAGGCCACCATCTCTACCAGGGGGACAAGATAACATGTTACACCATCTCTACCAGGGGGACAAGATAACATGTTACATCATCTCTACTAGTGGGGACACACACAAAATGAAAATTGTCAACAAAGAAAGGAGTAGGCTTTTTCCTGAGATGTGTATAAGTGTAGCCTTGCATGTTCCGTAATGCATTATATGTATGCAAGGAACGCGTGTACTGTTGGCAAGCAACTATTCTTTCACAGAGTAAGGAAAGGAGACGAGGAGAGTTAAACATTGGATTATTGAGATGCACCATGTATGACTGAATTTGACAGGACGGGGAATATCTGTTCACAACCATTTTGCTGTCTGAACTGACAGTTTTATTAATTAAAATATAAACACTTTACACGAATGGAAAGGGGGTGAAATACTCAAGTTATATTTAATAGGGAATATATCATGCTAGCCAAATTTGGGTAACGTTAGCTAGCCACTACTAGTTGTAGTTAGCTTGCTAGCGGACTTTACCGAGTGACATGAGTCCACCAGCAGACACTTTGCAAGCATACTCCTGTACGGTCACACGATCAGACCAAAACAGTCTCAATAATACACACCTCTCTCTTTCCTCTCGCCGAATCCGAATTCGGGGTCAAAGCCAAACGGTTTCGCAGGGTCAGGCTCGGTCTCCGTCTCGGTGATATACCGCCGCGCGAGGTGAGCTCCCATGGTGCTAACGGTATTTTTTTCACAATGAAAATAAAATAATCGGTGTTTCCTACGACTCTGGGAGAGAACTGATTCAAGATTGACAGAATAAATCTGCCATTCGGTCACCTCCACAAGACCCAACGAGCTACTTCCTTTCTGCAACGGAAATAAACAAGTCGAGCCGTACTAGAGTGAAACACCTCCCCGGTCATAGCACCATGCGTGACATTGGTTCCACCAAGCGCTCTTCTTCCTCTTCTTCGATGGCGGTTGGCATCCATACTCACACGAATCCTCTCAGTATCCTTCCCCTTCAACCCATCTGCCTCAGCTGTGGTGTATTTTCATATATGCCAAGGGATGTCAGGCTTCCCTAAATATTTGACCCAAAAATGTTCAACAATTATAAAATAATTTCTCTCTGTGTTTTCATAATTTCCATTAAATTCTTAAGTGGCTGAGTCTCACCGGAGAAATCATCAGAGCGAGGGAAACAGTGCCCCTCTGTCTCAGTATGTGTAGTCCATGTATCTGATGCTGTTTGGACCAAACGAGTATGACATGTTGCCGCCGTAGCAGTTGATTGATTAATGTCAGCAAGCGTTTTGCCTTCCTTGATACATTGTTTTTTATATAAACTGTGTGTTGTCCTAGCGCAGCAAAACGCCCCCCCTATCAAATCACATCCAAAGCAAAACATTTTTTTTTTTTTTTTGCTAAATCTGCCCTTTCCTAAAGCCATGGATGGAGATGGGGATTTGGACTAGTGGTTTTGACTTAATTCTCTGTACAGGCCAATGCATATGATGGCGACTCTTATCTAACCATAAATGCATATATTGTGCCACTGGGCTGATATTATTATTATTATTATTTTTTTTAAATTCACCTTTATTTAACCAGGTAGGCTAGTTGAGAACAAGTTCTCATTTGCAACTACAACCTGGCTAAGATAAATCATAGCAGTGTGAACAGACAACACAGAGTTACACATGGAGTAAACAATTAACAAGTCAATAGCACAGTAGAAAAAAAAGGGGGAGTCTATATACATTGTGTGCAAAAGGCATGAGGAGGTAGGCGAATAATTACAATTTTGCAGATTAACACTGGAGTGATAAATGATCAGATGGTCATGTACAGGTAGAGATGTTGGTGTGCAAAAGAGCAGAAAAGTAAATAAATAAAAACAGTATGGGGATGAGGTAGGTAAAAATGGGTGGGCAATTTACCGATAGACTATGTACAGCTGTAGCGATTGGTTAGCTGCTCAGATAGCAGATGTTTGAAGTTCTCTGAAACCACATATGGATCAGCCAAAAGACAGGGGTCCACTTTCTTCAAACATTTCACTCCTACCATCACAGACTCATCTTTATCCTGACCATCATTATATCACTCCTACCATCACAGACTCATCTTTACCCTGACCATCATTATATCACTCCTACCATCACAGACTCATCTTTACCCTGACCATCATTATATCACTCCTACCATCACAGACTCATCTTTACCCTGACCATCATTATATCACTCCTACCATCACAGACTCATCTTTATCCTGACCATCATTATATCACTCCTACCATCACAGACTCATCTTTACCCTGACCATCATTATATCACTCCTACCATCACAGACTCATCTTTACCCTGACCATCATTATATCACTCCTACCATCACAGACTCATCTTTATCCTGACCATCATTATATCACTCCTACCATCACAGACTCATCTTTACCCTGACCATCATTATATCACTCCTACCATCACAGACTCATCTTTATCCTGACCATCATTATATCACTCCTACCATCACAGACTCATCTTTATCCTGACCATCATTATATCACTCCTACCATCACATACTCATCTTTATCCTGACCATCATTATGTCACTCCTACCATCACAGACTCATCTTTATCCTGACCATCATTATATCACTCCTACCATCACAGACTCATCTTTATCCTGACCATCATTATATCACTCCTACCATCACAGACTCATCTTTACCCTGACCATCATTATATCACTCCTACCGTCACAGACTCATCTTTATCCTGACCATCATTATATCACTCCTACCATCACAGACTCATCTTTATCCTGACCATCATTATATCACTCCTACCATCACAGACTCATCTTTATCCTGACCATCATTATATCACTCCTACCATCACAGACTCATCTTTATCCTGACCATCATTATATCACTCCTACCATCACAGACTCATCTTTATCCTGACCATCATTATATCACTCCTACCATCACAGACTCATCTTTATCCTGACCATCATTATATGACTCCTACCATCACAGACTCATCTTTATTCTGACCATCTAGCCTCGGGCTCAGAGAAGTTCACCACACCGGCCTCCTATAATTCACACTAATCACTTCCATTTCTCCACCTGTCTTCGATCCGGCTTACGACTCACTCTGCTTATGCTTTCTACCATTCTTCTTTAACAAACCATCTCCAATTTTTTTTTGCCATCTTCAACCAATTCAAGCTCACCCTCTTCCCCCCCTCACCCTCCCTCACTCTCTTCCGTCCCTCACTCTCTTCCCTCCCTCACCCTCTTCCCTCCCTCACTCTCTTCCCTCCCTCCCTCACCCTCTTCCCTCCCTCACTCTCTTCCCTCCCTCAATCTCTTCCCTCCCTCACCCTCTTCCCTCCCTCCCTCCTTCACCCTCTTCCCTCCCTCACTCTCTTCCCTCCCCCACCCTCTTCCATCCCTCACCCTCTTCCTTCCCTCACCCTCTTCCCTCCCTCACTCTCTTCCATCCCTCACCCTCTTCCATCCCTCCCTCACCCTCTTCCCTCCCTCCCTCACCCTCTTCTCTCCCTCCCCTTCTTCCTTCCCTCCCTCCCTCACCCTCTTCCCTCCCTCACCCTCTTCCATCCCTCACCCTCTTTCACCTCCCTCACTCTCTTCCCTCCCTCACCCTCTTCCACCTCCCTCACCCTCTTCCACCTCCTCACCCTCTTCCCTCCCTCACCCTCTTCCACCTCCCTCACCCTCTTCCACCTCCTCACCCTCTTCCCTCCCTTACCCTCTTCCACCTCCCTCACTCTCTTTCACCTCCCTCACTCTCTTCCCTCCCTCACCCTCTTCCACCTCCTCACCCTCTTCCATCTCCTCACCCTCTTCCACCTCCCTCACCCTCTTCCACCTCCTCACCCTCTCCCCTCCCTCACCCTCTTCCACCTCCTCACCCTCTTCCATCTCCTCACCCTCTTCCAACTCCTCACCCTCTTCCATCTCCTCACCCTCTTCCCTCCCTCACCCTCTTCCCTCCCTCACCCTCTCTTTTTCCCTCCTTTCCTCTTCCGTATTCCAATTGAGGGATATTATTATGTGACAGTAGTTTTATTAGTAAAACACAAACAAACAAGGAAAACACTCAGTTTATTACATTTCAGATTTGAATCAGCATTCCTTCCATGATGATCAGCTCAAACACGACAAGAACAACAATCCTCATTCACAGTTATATTCATTGTACTTTGACCATCCAGATTTGACAAATGATTCTTCCAAGAAAAAACAAAACATACTCTAATTTCCTCAAATGTACCAGTTATTATGATGTACCAGTTATTATGATGTACCAGTTATTATAATGTACCAGTTATTATAATGTACCAGTTATTATAATGTATCAGTTATTATGATGTATCAGTTATTATGATGTACCAGTTATTATAATGTACCAGTTATTATGATGTATCAGTTATTATGATGTACCAGTTATTATAATGTACCAGTTATTATGATGTATCAGTTATTATGATGTACCAGTTATTATAATGTACCAGTTATTATAATGTATCAGTTATTATGATGTATCAGTTATTATGATGTATCAGTTATGATGCACCAGTTATTATGATGTATCAGTTATTATGATGTACCAGTTATTATAATGTACCAGTTATTATAATGTACCAGTTATTATAATGTACCAGTTATTATGATGTATCAGTTATTATGATGTACCAGTTATTATAATGTACCCGTTATTATAATGTACCAGTTATTATGATGTATCAGTTATTATAATGTACCAGTTATTATGATGTATCAGTTATTATGATGTACCAGTTATTATGATGTATCAGTTATTATAATGTATCAGTTATTATGATGTATCAGTTATTATGATGTATCAGTTATTATAATGTACCAGTTATTATGATGTATCAGTTATTATGATGTACCAGTTATTATGATGTATCAGTTATTATAATGTATCAGTTATTATGATGTATCAGTTATTATAATGTATCAGTTATTATGATGTATCAGTTATTATAATGTATCAGTTATTATGAGAAACATCTAAGACTACACCGATAAGCTGAGAAGCACAAACGTTATGTGCTGTTAAAAGTTATTCTGTCCGTATTTGATTCCCACAACAGTCTAATTGATCCAGAGTTCCACATCATATGCAGGCAGGTGTGATAGAGGTGATAGTCTTCTCACTGGTAGAGGTCGTCCTCTACCTCGTCTCTGAACTGCCCCCCTGACCCCGACCCTTGACCTCCGGACTGAGAGCCAGAGGGGAACCTGAGGAGAGAGAGAGGTCAGTGTACGAGAAGTGTGCCTGTGTTTGTGTGTGTGTGTGCATACTTGCATATGAAAGTGTGAGCGTACAGTATGTGTATGTGTGTGTGTTTGTGTGTATGTGTGTGTGTCCCGGTCCAGTACATACCTGAAGTTCCCAAAGCCTCTGCTCTGCTGTAGTGTCTGGGCGAACATCTCATACTTCCTGATATCGTTGTCGCTGACGGAGCGCCGGGCGAACCTCATGGCCTCTTCAAAGTGATCCTTCCTGATCTCTGGAACAGGGTCACAGTCCTCATCCTGGACAGAGGAGGAGAGGGGAGAGTGGGGGGGGGCAGAAAGAGAGAGAGAGTGGGGGGGGGCAGAAAGAGAGAGAGAGTGGGGGGGGGCAGAAAGAGAGAGAGAGGGGGAGGGGCAGAAAGAGAGAGAGGGGGAAGGGGAGACAGAGAGAGTGAGGGCAGGAGAGAGGTTGGGTGGGTGTACAGTTACATAATATTGGTGCATTGGTTGGGTGTGTGTGTGGTTTGTGTATACAAGGTTTAATGTGTGAGGTAGACAGTGTGTGAAACACAGTGTGTGATGTACTGTATGTGAGATGCAGTGTTGGTTGTGTAACAGCTGGGGGACTTGGCTGTCGATCTGTCTGTCTATCTGTCCCTCTCTCTGTCTGTCTCTATGTGTACCTGTCTGTCTCTCTGTCCGTCTCTCTGTCCGTCTCTCTGTCCGTCTCTCTGTCCGTCTGTCTCTATGTCTGTCTGTCTGTGTGTCTGTCAGTTAGATATATGGTATTGCAGTGTTAATGGTGTAACGTCCGTCCATCCGTCCGTCTGTCTGTCTGTCTGTCTGTCTGTCTATCTGACCATCTCTATAGTGTGTGTGTGAGCTGCAGTGTTGGTGGTGTAACAGCAGACTGTCAGTCCGTCCGTCCGTCGGTCCGTCCGTCCATCTCACCATGGCGGTGCCTGGGTGGGTCTGTCTCTGGCGCTCTGCTTTGATCTCAGCCTCTATGGCCTCTCTGATGGCCAGCTTACAGGCCCTCTGGCAGATCTCTGTCAGGTCTGCCCCACTGAAACCCTGGGTGATACCAGACAGGTAGGCCAGGTCTACATCCTGGTGTGTGTTGTTGTGAGAGGAGAGGGGTGGGGGAGAGAGAGAGGAGAGGGGAGGGGGGAGAGAGAGGAGAGGGGAGAGAGAGAGGAGAGGGGTGGGGGAGAGAGAGAGGAGAGGGGAGGGGGGAGAGAGGAGAGGGAGTAGAGAGAGGAGAGGGGGGAGAGAGAGGATAAGGGGGGAGAGAGGGGAGGGGGGGAGATAGGAGAGGGGGGAGAGAGAGAAGGGGGAGAGAGAGGAGAGGGAGTAGAGAGAGATAGGAGAGGGGGGAGAGAGAGAAGGGGGAGAGAGAGGAGAGGGAGTAGAGAGAGATAGGAGAGGGGGGAGAGAGAGATAGGAGAGGGGGGAGAGAGAGAGGAGAGGGGAGGGGGGAGAGAGGAGAGGGGAGGGGAGAGAGAGGAGAGGGGAGGGGAGAGAGAGGAGAGGGGAGGGGAGAGAGAGGAGAGAGAGGAGAGGGGAGGGGGGAGAGAGAGAGGAGAGGGGGGAGAGAGAGGAGAGGGGATGGGGGAGAGAGAGGAGAGGGGAGGGGAGAGAGAGAGGAGAGGGGAGGGGAGAGAGAGGAGAGAGGGGGGAGAGAGAGGATAGGGGAGAGAGAGAGGATAGGGGAGAGAGAGAGGAGAGGGGGAGAGAGAGGAGAGGGGGAGAGAGAGGAAGAAAGGGGAAAGAGAGAAAGGAAGAAAGGGGAGAGAGAGAGGATAGGGGGGAGAGAGGGGAGGGGGGAGATAGGAGAGGGGGGAGAGAGAGGAGGGGGAGAGAGAGGAGAGGGAGTAGAGAGAGATAGGAGATGGGGGAGAGAGAGAGGAGAGAGGGGGGAGAGAGAGGAGAGAGAGGAGAGGGGAGGGGGGAGAGAGAGAGGAGAGGGGGAGAGAGAGGAGAGGGGATGGGGGAGAGAGAGGGGAGGGGAGAGAGAGAGGAGAGGGGAGGGGAGAGAGAGGAGAGAGGGGGGAGAGAGAGGATAGGGGAGAGAGAGAGGAGAGGGGGAGAGAGAGGAAGAAAGGGGAGAGAGAGAGGAAGAAAGGGGAGAGAGAGAGGAAGAAAGGGGAGAGAGAGAGGAAGAAAGGGGAGAGAGAGAGGAAGAAAGGGGAGAGAGTGGAGAGGGGGAGAGAGAGGAAGAGAGGAAGAAAGGGGAGAGAGAGGAAGAAAGGGGAGAGAGAGAGAGGAGAGAGGGAGAGAGAGAGAGGAGAGAGGGAGAGAGTGGAAGAAAGGGGAGAGAGAGAGGAAGAAAGGGGAGAGAGAGAGGAAGAAAGGGGAGAGAGAGAGGAAGAAGGGGGAGAGAGTGGAGAGGGGGAGAGAGAGGAAGAAAGGGGAGAGAGAGAGAGGAAGAAAGGGGAGAGAGAGAGGAAGAAAGGGGAGAGAGAGAGGAAGAAAGGGGAGAGAGAGAGGAAGAAAGGGGAGAGAGAGAGGAAGAAAGGGGAGAGAGAGAGGAAGAAAGGGGAGAGAGAGAGGAGGAAAGGGGAGAGAGAGAGGAAGAAAGGGGAGAGAGAGAGAGGAAGAAAGGGGAGAGAGAGAGGAAGAAAGGGGAGAGAGAGAGGAAGAAAGGGGAGAGAGAGAGGAAGAAAGGGGAGAGAGAGAGGAAGAAAGGGGAGAGAGAGAGGAAGAAAGGGGAGAGAGAGGAAGAAAGGGGAGAGAGAGAGGAAGAAAGGGGAGAGAGAGAGAGGAAGAAAGGGGAGAGAGAGAGAGGAAGAAAGGGGAGAGAGAGAGAGGAAGAAAGGGGAGAGAGAGAGAGGAAGAAAGGGGAGAGAGAGAGGAAGAAAGGGGAGAGAGAGAGGAAGAAAGGGGAGAGAGAGAGGAAGAAAGGGGAGAGAGAGAGGAAGAAAGGGGAGAGAGAGAGAGGAAGAAAGGGGAGAGAGAGAGGAAGAAAGGGGAGAGAGAGAGGAAGAAAGGGGAGAGAGAGAGGAAGAAAGGGGAGAGAGAGAGGAAGAAAGGGGAGAGAGAGAGGAAGAAAGGGGAGAGAGAGAGGAAGAAAGGGGAGAGAGAGAGGAAGAAAGGGGAGAGAGAGAGGAAGAAAGGGGAGAGAGAGAGGAAGAAAGGGGAGAGAGAGAGGAAGAAAGGGGAGAGAGAGAGGAAGAAAGGGGAGAGAGAGAGAGGAAGAAAGGGGAGAGAGAGAGGAAGAAAGGGGAGAGAGAGAGGAAGAAAGGGGAGAGAGAGAGGAAGAAAGGGGAGAGAGAGAGGAAGAAAGGGGAGAGAGAGAGGAAGAAAGGGGAGAGAGAGAGAGAGGAAGAAAGGGGAGAGAGAGAGAGAGGAAGAAAGGGGAGAGAGAGAGAGAGGAAGAAAGGGGAGAGAGAGGAAGAAAGGGGAGAGAGAGAGGAAGAAAGGGGAGAGAGAGAGGAAGAAAGGGGAGAGAGAGAGAGGAAGAAAGGGGAGAGAGAGAGGAAGAAAGGGGAGAGAGAGAGGAAGAAAGGGGAGAGAGAGAGGAAGAAAGGGGAGAGAGAGAGGAAGAAAGGGGAGAGAGAGAGGAAGAAAGGGGAGAGAGAGAGGAAGAAAGGGGAGAGAGAGAGGAAGAAAGGGGAGAGAGAGAGAGGAAGAAAGGGGAGAGAGAGAGAGGAAGAAAGGGGAGAGAGAGGAAGAAAGGGGAGAGAGAGAGGAAGAAAGGGGAGAGAGAGAGGAAGAAAGGGGAGAGAGAGAGGAAGAAAGGGGAGAGAGGGGGGAGACAACAATAGTTCATTATTATTATCATCATCATTATTATCGTGTGTCTGTGTGTCTACCCTGTCTTTCTTGTAGTATTAAATAATGTTTGTTGGTTAGGAAGGGGTTATATGCCATGGACCTAGGAAGAAAGGAATGTATGTGGAGATAAGAGAGGACAGGGAGAGCTCCTCCAGGGTTATGGTGTCTGGGGGAGCCTGGAACGGTCAGTTGAGGGGTTATAAACTGTGGTTAGACTCATGTGAAAATCCCTGTTGGTGTGTATGTGTGTGCGTAGTTTAGGATGATATAAGAAGGAATGGATTTGTGAAAACTTTAGAGCTCTCGCAAATACATTGGGACCTGATCAATTCAGTTATTATGATGTCATAATACACACATCACAATCATTTAAGAGACATTGGGACCTGATCAATTCAGTTATTATGATGTCATAATACACACATCACAATCATTTAAGAGACATTGGGACCTGATCAATTCAGTTATTATGATGTCATAATACACACATAACAATCATTTAAGATACATTGGGACTTGATCAATTCAGTTATTATGATGTCATAATACACACATCACAATCATTTAAGAGACATTGGGACCTGATCAATTCAGTTATTATGATGTCATAATACACACATCACAATCATTTAAGAGACATTGGGACCTGATCAATTCAGTTATTATGATGTCATAATACACACATCACAATCATTTAAGATACATTGGGACCTGATCAATTCAGTTATTATGATGTCATAATACACACATCACAATCATTTAAGACCAGAACGTCACAACCTCTGGGAATCAGACAGATGAAGATAATTGGAATTTATGAACACGGATTAAATAATTACTTGACAGTGTCTATGCGTCTTTGTGTGTGTGTCTATGTGTCTTTGTGTGTGTGTCTATGTGTCTTTGTGTGTGTCTGTGTTTGTGTGTGTGTCTATGTGTGTCTATATGTGTGTATCTGTGTCTATGTCTGTCTATGTGTCTATGTGTGTGTCTGTGTGTGTGTCTGTGTGTCTATGTGTCTTTGTGTGTGTGTCTATGTGTGTGTATGTCTTTGTGTGTCTATGTGTGTGTGTGTCTATGTGTGTCTATGTGTGTCTATGTGTGTGTGTGTGTCTATGTTTGTGTATGTCTATGTGTGTCTATGTGTGTGTGTGTGTGTGTGTCTATGTGTGTGCGCGTGTCTCTGTCTGTGAGTGTCTATGTGTGTGTGTGTGTGTGTGTGTGTGTGTGTGTGTCTATGTGTGTGTGTGTCTATGTGTGTGTATGTCTTTGTGTGTCTATGTGTGTGTATGTCTTTGTGTGTCTATGTCTATGTGTGTCTATGTGTGTGTGTCTGTGAGTGTCTATGTGTGTCTGTGTGTGTGCGAGTCCATGTGTGAGTGTGTGTGTGTACTGACTCTGGCGATGGGGGACTTGCGTAGGTTTGCGTTGAGGATGGCGGTACGGGAGGCTGTGTCTGGTAGAGGGATGTAGATGAGCTGATCCAGCCTCCCTGGACGGAGGATAGCAGAGTCTATTATATCAGGTCTGGAGGGGGAGGATAACAGAGTCTATTATATCAGGTCTGGAGGGGGGAGGATAGCAGAGTCTATTATATCAGGTCTGGAGGGGGAGGATAACAGAGTCTATTATATCAGGTCTGGAGGGGGGAGGATAGCAGAGTCTATTATATCAGGTCTGGAGGGGGGAGGATAGCAGAGTCTATTATATCAGGTCTGGAGGGGGAGGATAGCAGAGTCTATTATATCAGGTCTGGAGGATAACAGAGTCTATTATATCAGGTCTGGAGGGGGAGGAAAACAGAGTCTATTATATCAGGTCTGGAGGGGGGAGGATAGCAGAGTCTATTATATCAGGTCTGGAGGGGGGAGGATAGCAGAGTCTATTATATCAGGTCTGGAGGATAACAGAGTCTATTATTATATAAGGTCTGGAGGGGGGAGGATAACAGAGTCTATTATATCAGGTCTGGAGGGGGGAGGATAGCAGAGTCTATTATATCAGGTCTGGAGGGGGAGAATAGCAGAGTCTATTATATCAGGTCTGGAGGGGGGAGGATAGCAGAGTCTATTATATCAGGTCTGGAGAGGGGAGGATAGCAGAGTCTATTATATCAGGTCTGGAGGGGGGAGAATAGCAGAGTCTATTATATCATGTCTGGAGAGGGGAGGATAGCAGAGTCTATTATATCAGGTCTGGAGGGGGGAGGATAGCAGAGTCTATTATATCAGGTCTGGAGGGGGGAGGATAGCAGAGTCTATTATATCAGGTCTGGAGGGGGGAGGATAGCAGAGTCTATTATATCAGGTCTGGAGGATAGCAGAGTCTATTATATCAGGTCTGGAGGATAGCAGAGTCTATTATATCAGGTCTGGAGGGGGGAGGATAGCAGAGTCTATTATATCAGGTCTGGAGGATAGCAGAGTCTATTATATCAGGTCTGGAGGATAGCAGAGTCTATTATATCAGGTCTGGAGGGGGGAGGATAGCAGAGTCTATTATATCAGGTCTGGAGGGGGGAGGATAGCAGAGTCTATTATATCAGGTCTGGAGGGGGGAGGATAGCAGAGTCTATTATATCAGGTCTGGAGGATAGCAGAGTCTATTATATCAGGTCTGGAGGGGGGAGGATAGCAGAGTCTATTATATCAGGTCTGGAGAGGGGAGGATAGCAGAGTCTATTATATCAGGTCTGGAGGGGGGAGAATAGCAGAGTCTATTATATCATGTCTGGAGAGGGGAGGATAGCAGAGTCTATTATATCAGGTCTGGAGGGTGGAGGATAGCAGAGTCTATTATATCAGGTCTGGAGGGGGGAGGATAGCAGAGTCTATTATATCAGGTCTGGAGGGGGGAGGATAGCAGAGTCTATTATATCAGGTCTGGAGGATAGCAGAGTCTATTACATCAGGTCTGGAGGGTACAGAGTCTATTATATCTGGTCTGGAGGATAGCAGAGTCTATTATATCAGGTCTGGAGGGAGGAGGATAGCAGAGTCTATTATATCAGGTCTGGAGGGGGGAGGATAGCAGAGTCTATTATATCAGGTCTGGAGGGGGGAGGATAGCAGAGTCTATTATATCAGGTCTGGAGGATAGCAGAGTCTATTATATCAGGTCTGGAGGGGGGAGGATAGCAGAGTCTATTATATCAGGTCTGGAGGGGGGAGGATAACAGAGTCTATTATATCAGGTCTGGAGGGGGAGGATAGCAGAGTCTATTATATCAGGTCTGGAGGATAGCAGAGTCTATTATATTAGGTCTGGAGGGGGGAGGATAGCAGAGTCTATTATATCAGGTCTGGAGGGGGGAGAATAGCAGAGTCTATTATATCAGGTCTGGAGGGGGGAGGATAGCAGAGTCTATTATATCAGGTCTGGAGAGGGGAGGATAACTGAGTCTATTATATCAGGTCTGGAGGGGGGAGGATAACTGAGTCTATTATATCAGGTCTGGAGGGTAACTGAGTCTATTATATCAGGTCTGGAGGGTAACAGAGTCTATTATATCAGGTCTGGAGGGGGGAGGATAACAGAGTCTATTATATCAGGTCTGGAGGGGGAGGATAGCAGAGTCTATTATATCAGGTCTGGAAGGGGGGGGATAGCAGAGTCTATTATATCAGGTCTGGGGGGGGGGGGATAGCAGAGTCTATTATATCAGGTCTGGAGGATAACAGAGTCTATTATATCATGTCTGGAGGGGGAGGATAGCAGAGTCTATTATATCAGGTCTGGAGGGGGGAGGATAGCAGAGTCTATTATATCAGGTCTGGAGGATAACAGAGTCTATTATATCAGGTCTGGAGGGGGAGGATAACAGAGTCTATTATATCAGGTCTGGAGGGGGGAGGATAGCAGAGTCTATTATATCAGGTCTGGAAGGGGGGGGATAGCAGAGTCTATTATATCAGGTCTGGGGGGGGGGGGGAATAGCAGAGTCTATTATATCAGGTCTGGAGGATAACAGAGTCTATTATATCAGGTCTGGAGGGGGAGGATAGCAGAGTCTATTATATCAGGTCTGGAGGGGGGAGGATAGCAGAGTCTATTATATCAGGTCTGGAGGGGGAGGATAGCAGAGTCTATTATATCAGGTCTGGAGGGGGAGGATAACAGAGTCTATTATATCAGGTCTGGAGGGGGGAGGATAGCAGAGTCTATTATATCAGGTCTGGAGGGGGAGGATAGCAGAGTATATTATATCAGGTCTGGAGGGGGGAGGATAGCAGAGTCTATTATATCAGGTCTGGAGGATAACAGAGTCTATTATATCAGGTCTGGAGAGGGGAGGATAGCAGAGTCTATTATATCAGGTCTGGAGGGGGGAGGATAACAGAGTCTATTATATCAGGTCTGGAGGGGGGGGGGGGATAGCAGAGTCTATTATATCAGGTCTGGAGGGGGAGGATAGCAGAGTCTATTATATCAGGTCTGGAGGATAGCAGAGTCTATTATATCAGGTCTGGAGGGGGGAGGATAGCAGAGTCTATTATATCAGGTCTGGAGGGGGGAGGATAGCAGAGTCTATTATATCAGGTCTGGAGAGGGGCGGGTAACAGAGTCTATTATATCAGGTCTGGAGGGTAACAGAGTCTATTATATCAGGTCTGGAGGATAACAGAGTCTATTATATCAGGTCTGGAGGGGGAGGATAGCAGAGTCTATTATATCAGGTCTGGAGGATAACAGAGTCTATTATATCAGGTCTGGAGAGGGGAGGGTAACAGAGTCTATTATATCAGGTCTGGAGGGGGGAGGATAGCAGAGTCTATTATATCAGGTCTGGACAGGGGAGGGTAACAGAGTCTATTATATCAGGTCTGGAGGGGGGAGGATAACAGAGTCTATTATATCAGGTCTGGAGGATAACAGAGTCTATTATATCAGGTCTGGAGGGGGGAGGATAACAGAGTCTATTATATCAGGTCTGGAGGGGGGAGGATAGCAGAGTCTATTATATCAGGTCTGGAAGGGGGAGGAGGGATTAAAGAGGGAGGGAGTGGAGTGGTAGCTCCTATAATAAAGACCCCCCCCCCCCACATCCCTCTACCTGTTGGTAGCTCCTATAATAAAGACGTTCTTCTTGTTGGACATTCCGTCCATCTCCGTGAGGATCTGGTTGATGACCCTGTCGGCCGCGCCCCCTGCGTCCCCGGCTCCGCCCCCTCTGGACTTGGCAATGGAGTCCAGCTCGTCAAAGAACAGGATGCAGGGGGCCGCCTGTCTGGCCTGGGGTTAGAGGTCAGAGGTCAGGGAATAGGAGGTTAGGAAAGAACAGGATGCAGGATGCCACCTGTATGGCAGGAGGTCAGATGATAGAGGTCAGAGGTCAGGAATGTATTTGTCTAGAAGATCTATGTCACTATTATGTCAGTCTACATAATCGTCAATGATGTCCTTGATGTTGGTTTCTGTCTCTCCAAACCACATGGCTATGTCACTGCTATGTCAGGCTATGTTACTGCTATATCAGGCTATGTCACTGCTACGTCAGGCTATGTCACTGCTATGTCAGGCTATGTCACTGCTACGTCAGGCTATGTCACTGCTATGTCACTGCTATGTCAGGCTATGTCACTGCTATGTCAGGCTATGTCAGGCTATGTTACTGCTATATCAGGCTATGTCACTGCTATGTCAGGCTATGTCACTGCTATGTCAGGCTATGTCACTGCTATGTCAGGCTATGTCACTGCTACGTCAGGCTATGTCACTGCTACGTCAGGCTATGTCACTGCTACGTCAGGCTATGTCACTGCTATGTCAGGCTATGTCACTGCTACGTCAGGCTATGTCACTGCTATGTCACTGCTATGTCAGGCTATGTCACTGCTATGTCAGGCTATGTCACTGTTATGTCAGGCTATGTCACTGCTACGTCAGGCTATGTCACTGCTATGTCACTGCTATGTCAGGCTATGTCACTGCTACGTCAGGCTATGTCACTGCTATGTCACTGCTATGTCAGGCTATGTCACTGCTATGTCAGGCTATGTCACTGCTACGTCAGGCTATGCCACTGCTATGTGGTACCTTGTCGAAGACGTCCCTGACATTAGCCTCTGACTCGCCGAACCACATGGTGAGCAGCTCAGGTCCCTTGATGGAGATGAAGTTGGCCTGGCACTCGTTAGCAATCGCCTTGGCTAGCAGGGTCTTTCCACAGCCTGGGAAGAGAGAGAGACAGGGTGTGCGTGTGTGTGTGTGTGTGTGTGTGTGTGTGTTTGTGTGTACTGCATGTGTGCTCTGACCTGGGGGTCCATAGAATAACACTCCTCGTGACGGGGTCATACCGAACTTCAGGAACTTATCTGGGTACTCCACTGGGTACTGGGAGAGAGGGGGGAGGGAGCGAGGGAGGGAGGAGAGGG